>NC_139257.1:29749982-30146593 GCF_977018435.1 Lepisma saccharinum
AAGTGGTGATTCGGACCACTATGTACCTCCACCGAGTATCGAACCTGGGACCCCTTGATTACAAGTCGACGATGTCAATATTGAATGATTTCGATTAGCCTGTGTGTACATAAAGCCAACAAAATGGTTGAGTTCGAAAATCGAGTTGGGTTAGTGGTTAATGTTGTCACCTGGCAATGAAGAGGTCGCGGGTTCGATTCTCTAGGTAGTTAAATTAGGCCAATTGTTTGATCCCGCCATTACAGGTTCCGATTAGTCCATCTGTGCATAAATAGTGATTGAATAAAATCAATATTGCGGCCTTGGGTTAGTGGTTAACGTTGTCGCCTGGTAATGAAGAGGTCGCGGGTTCGATTCTCTAGGTAGTTAAATGAGGCCAATTGTTTTGTCCCGCCATTATAGGTTCCGATTAGTCCATCTGTGCATAAATAGTATTTGAATAAAATCAATATGGCGGTCGCGTTTTGTGTTTAGCGGCGGCGGCGACCGGGGCGCGGCGCGGAGCGGCGCGGGGCGGCGCGGGGCGGCGCGGGGCGGCGCGGCGCGGGCGTGGGGGGTGTTTTTTATTCCGCGAGATGTTTCAACCAAGTGGTTGAGGGTTCGATTCCCAATGTTGGTGAAAATTGGATATTCAATTGTATTTGTTTAAAAGTTCCGATTAGCTTTTTGTGCACAAAGAGAAAATGAACTAATTGGAAATAGGATGTTTATGCTGTAATGAAAAGGTCCCGGGTTCGATTCACAATGTCAAATTGGCTGATAATGATGTTGTTTTTTTTAAAAAAAAAGAAGTGTGTTGAGTCCCCATTAGTATTTAGGCAGGAACAGATATTAAAAATCAAAACAAAATGCCTTTTGATTACAACGCAAAGACTTTACCGCTAATGCATAAAGATAAATTAGAATCTGTTGTTTTGCCGTGTGGGGTCCCAGTACCGATTAGCTTAAATGCATAAAGAGTAGGTAAAATAAGCAAGATGGCCGTCACTATTGTTTTGTGATCAAAGAGGAGTCACAGGTTCGATTCAATCAAAGGAGGCAAGATTCTATGTTTCAATTCCATGTAAAAGTCTAAAGTTATGTTTCGATTAACCTCAATGCATAAAGAGGAATTAAACAAAAACAAGCAAAATGGCGACAGATGTGATAAAAGAAAAATTGAATTAGTTTTTTATAGTGACAAGAAAAAATAGCGAATCATTGTTAGAAATAGAATGAAAATAAAGATACTTGCCTTTGCGTGTCCAGCGCTGTGCAGAAAAGCTCTCATGCTTTATCTCCGACAAGTCCACAATACACCTTTTTTTATTATATAGTTAATTATTAATGTTGTTATTAACACAGATTCTTACCAGTGTGAAGAAAAGCTCTCATGCTTTATCTCCGACAAATCCACAATACACACTTTTTCATTATATAGTTAATTATTAATGTTGTTATTAACGATTGTTACCAGTAAAAATATAAACCATGAGGATTTTTAAAGGGGTGATAAGTGAAAAAAAGCCAAGACATATATTTTATCCCTGGTTATTACCAATATTTACAAAATTCAAAAGAGCCGCACACACACACACACACACACATACATATGTAAAATGTTCATATTGTGTCACCAGTTTATCAGCATGTTATTTAACAAGTTTTTTATTCTTCAAGTTTGTTCACTCACCCACATAAGGAATTGTGTCACTATCATATCCATTTTCTGCTGCAACCACTCAATTAAAATGTTTCACTATTTTTTCCACAAGCATGTTCTCGCAAAAAACAAACACTTCTTTGGAAAGTCTTTTTCCGTCGATGTTTTGTATAGACAAAGGCTCAGGTTTTGTACATCCATGTAGATGGGAAAGCACAAACTTCTCCTTATTACATGCATGGACAGGGGAAATATCTGTGCAACCGAAACATTGTTCGCGAAGGTCGAGAATGCAAGATTCCACACAGTTTCCAAAATATGATTTCAGAAACGGCGACACTGTTTCACACATAACTTTCGCATGCTCGATGCACACAAATATCTTCATAAAGTTCCGCCACGAACTTTCTGAGATGAATACTATCTCCAGGGAACCGTAAGCTGGTTTCTTCCTTATAATGATCTGACGGCGATTGTACAGTGTGGTTATCAGCAATTCATGTTGCTCACTTAGTGGGTAGGAAACACGAGCCTGCTCACCTGGAATAGCGATGTAATTGTCGATTACTGGAAACAATTCCTGAAGAGCGTGCCACTCCTGCAACTGTAGTTCAACACCGGCCGCCCCGCTTCTGTGTAGCCTGACCACAGGTTGGAAATCCAGATGAGAGGAAAGTCCGATTGAGATAACTTTTGTTTTCGAAGCATTCAAATAGTAGACGTGATCAAATAATATCGACTGGCGTATAAGACTAGTTACTTGTTTTTGTTCTTCAGGTAAATGCTGATCGCTCTCTTTCTGAAGAACCCCCTTGAAATTAGTGTACGGTTGAAATCTTTTTTTCAGCGGCATCGAAATAGAGGATTCCATGACTAAGAACTGCGAGATACTGCATGTCGCAGCGTGCAGGTATGCATTTGAAGAAATGCGTGGGTGTGTTTTTGAGACGCATGCGCGCGTAGCAAACCAAGCATGTGCTGGACAAAAAAGGTGGAGGGGGCGGGGCATTACAAAGATCAATGGTGAGAGAAAAATCAGCAGAATATCATAAACGTCATATTGAGGAAATATTGGATAACAAATATTAATTAATTTAATTAAAGCATCAACCGCATTGTCGATCTGAAATTAGGTTTATAGACAGGGGGCAAAATGGAAAATATCGACGATGTTCTAGTATTGGATTGTTTCTGTATTTCCATCGGTATAATCCTCCACCACATTTGAAGCATACTGTTTTATCCTCTTTTTGAATGTAAAATAATCCTGCTTCGGACAGAGCTTCTACAAACGGGAATTCTTTTGATTGCTAGTTTCTGAAAGAGGACAATCTAGCATTGAAAGATCCCATCTCTGGATATTGCGTCATTATTCTGTAAAGACACAAAACAAGATAAATATTATAAGTAAGCTGTTGTAAACTGTAACGCTACAAAATTATTAATATACTATTAGGACTATATGTAACTTGTATAAAATTTCAAACAGTATTTACTGTCAATATTTTCTAGTATACGTACCGAGTATTATAAATTTAATTTACGAGTCAGCAAATAAGTTGTTATAATATTGTCGTTTTTTATCGGTACTGGGAATAAAATTTGAAATTTATGCATGGGTTTACCAGAGGCTCTATGGAATAAATACAGAAAACAGTAATGCCCACAGTACACAGACCCGTAACTTTGTATCTGATGAGTGTTGTACGTATAGAATTTAGAGTTATTTTCCAAAAATCGCAAATGGTTATGCACATGTGGAGGTTTTCCGTAACTATCAAAAAATTCCCCCGGGAGTTACTGTCTATGTAAATTGCTACCCAGTGCTTCCCGGGGCTATCTTTGGGGTCTGTATTTACAATCAACGCTGCTGGTAGTTCCACATGTACAGGTAATTCATTAGCTGCGAAAACCCCAACATGATGATTGTCAAAGGCTCTATTTTATATTAACCCGTGAAGCAAATTTAAAGTCGACAGCATTGCTGGACACTAAATAGTAATATTGTGCAACTCACCTTTTTATACTTCAAAGTAGACGGTACACGTCACAGTAGATTCCAGAACCAATTTGATCTGGGCCACCAAGCTGTTTATCGTTGTTGAAACAATGGAGAGCTATCTAACACAACGCTGATGCTCGGAATATGTAGGCGGAGTTTACAAACGCGCATGCGTACAATGCTATCTGGCATTTGTTGTGCTGTTGTAAAATGAATTTTGTACTATAAGAAAATTGTCTGTATGCGTGTGTGTGTATATATATATATATATACAGACACACACGCATATTTATTTATTGATGAAGTATATATATATATATATATAATGCAATACAATATAATATATATATGTAATTTGAAGATACAACATATCAGTAAAATCTAACAACTAGAAAAATATTCATAACATTCGATTTTTATATTATATGTAATTTAAAACATTCTTCACAGTTTGAGAAATGGAGTGCTTGTGGAAACACCCGTTCTCTGCTATATTGGCTGGTCCATCAGGATGTGGAAAGACATATTTTGTGAAGCATTTTCTCCAGTGTTTACCCCAAATGGTAAATGTAAAATTCAACAATATTTTGGTGTGCTACGGGGAATGGCAATCTGCATACAATGATTTCCCTGGTTTTGTACAATTTCGGGAAGGAATGCCTAATATTGGCCAATTTGTGCCAAATTCTGGACCTCATCTTGTTATTATCGATGATCAGATGAGGGAATGCGATCAAAGAGTCACAGATTTATTTACAAAAGGGTGTCATCATCGTGATATTAGTCTTTTCTTTATCACTCAAAATCTATTCCATCAGGGAAAAGGGAATAGGGATATATCTTTAAATAGTCATTATATTGTATGCTTCAAAAATCCAAGAGACAGAGCCCAAATTAATTATTTATCTAGACAAGTATACCCGGAGAATCCAAATTTTATAAAAGATGCATATTTAAATTTATTTATTTATTTATTTATTTATTTCCTTCAACAGAGAAATTTTCTCCTTTTACAGAAGGTAGCCAATAAAAATACAAATAAAAATAGAAATACATATTACAATGCCACCGCTGAACCCCATGGATATTTGCTGTTTGATCTGAAGCAGAACACTCCGGAAGAAGTACGTTTTCGGTCGCGGATATTTCCCGACGATGATATCAATTATGTATATATTCCTACAAAAAAGCAAGCATAATCACTAGTCGTTTATTCTGTCATCATGGCTCCAAGAGTGAAACACGCTAAAGTGCTCCAAGTTTTGTCGGATGCTAAACCAGCTCTTCGCACAGCTATATTACCAGCTGCTGATTCTTCCTTAGTTAATTCAATCTGTGAGTGTTGTTACAATGTTCTAAAAGGGAATGTTCCTCTTTCAACACCTCAGAAAACAAGATTGAGCCGGTACAAGAAGGTGATACGTAATCTCTCTGCCAAAGGACACTCTACAAAGCAGAAGAAACAGATACTAGTGCAACACGGAGGATTTCTACCTGCGTTATTAGCCCCTTTAATAGGAGGTGTGTTATCAAGTTTATTTAAGTGAAAAAAAAATCTGAACATGGAACATGCCAAAAAAATGGTTATAATACCTCAAGAATTTATGGATAACATGAGACATCCTGTTATGTCTGCACCGTCTACATCCTTATAGCAATTGGATCAGGATATGCAAGTAATTTTGAATCTCAAAGGTCTTTCGGATGATGAAAAATGGAATCGTTACAGTATTGTGCTCCAAAAATTTCTGTCTATTACTCGAAAACAAAGAGAACCTGTGTCGCTACCGATTACAGAATCTACTGAGAAGTTGACTGATATGAAAGAAGAAATTCTAGCTGCTACACCTAGCATGTATCGTAGAAAAGCCGAACTGTTGTATGAACGTCTTTTACATAATAGTAATATTGATTGGGATAAATATGGGGCAGTTTTTATTAACAATAATAAAATTGAAGGCTCAAATATTGTCGATCTAGTATCGGATATAATTCGACCACGAAAAACAAGCAATCCTGTTGGGTGGCAACTATTCAATAGAGCTCTGGCGTTATCTAATATTCCTCAAGAATATATTGGAAACCCCCGGAGACAGGAGTTTATTCAACAGATTGTTTTTGGCAACCCCGGACGCCATGTTCCGCTGTCCGGAGCTAACCAAGAAGAGGCACAAGAATTAACAGAAGCAGAAGAAGAAGAAGAAGAAGAAAAGGAACCAATTTCTTTTGTATCATCATTTCCAGGGCACAAACGTAAACGTACTGTTCCAGTTTGCTCAAGATACAAACCATGAGCGAAAAAATATTAGAGAATATCTGGTACAATCCATCTCATCCAGCATCCCTACAGCTTCAACACTATGGAAAGCTGTAAAAAAATCCATACCATTGTCAACAATCAAACATTGGTTGACAAAGCAAACTGCATACACTTTGCATAGACCTGTAAAGCGTCGATTTCCGAGAAACTTTTATTTTGTGCATAATATCGATGACCAATGGCAGGCTGACTTGAATGACATGCAGAGTTTGCGGAATCACAACAAAGGGTACAGATATATACTCACAGTTATCGATATGTTTAGCAGGCATGCTTGGGCTGTCCCTGTAAAAAATAAAACTGGTGTATGTATAAAAAAGGCTTTCCAGCAAATTTTCAAACAAAGCAAAAGAAAACCTTTGAAATTACAAACTGACAAAGGCCGTGAGCTTACCAACAGTATTGTGCAGGAATATCTCAAAAAACAAAATGTAATTTATTTTACAACAAAGAATCCTGATATTAAAGCTAGTATTGTTGAAAGATTCAACAGAACTTTAAAGGGACGCATGTGGAAGTATTTTACTAAGCAAAGAACCAGCTGTTATGTTAATGTACTCCCAAAGCTTTTGAAAGCTTATAATCATAAAATTCACTCGAGTATTAAAATGGCACCAGCAGATGTTACTCCTGAGAAGGTTTTGAAAGTATGGCACAATATGTATGACAAAAAACTCAAATCTGATTCATCTCCACTATTGAAGATGCCATTCAAAATAGGAGATACAGTGAGAATAACAAAAACCAAAAAAACGCTTTGACAAAGGTTACATAGAAAATTGGACAAGAGAAATATTTGTGGTGGAACGTATTTTGAAAAGAAATCCTCAAGTGTATGAATTAAAAGATCTACAAGGACATAAAATCGATGGAACATTTTATACGGAAGAGTTGCAATTGGTCCGCTTACCGGATATCCATGAAATTGATAAAATCCTTGCGACCAAAGGTAAAGGAGCCAGTAAAAAGTTGTTAGTTCATTGGAAAGGTTACTCCAGATTATTTGACAGTTGGATTAGCGCACCGTTTTTGGAGTCAAAAAAAGAGAGAGAGAGGCATAAATTTTTGTAGGTATTCTCATCAGTGGTACAAATAACCTTCATAACACATCATGAGAAAAGCAAACGCTTTCTACCTTACTTTGCCTAGTAACAGTTCCATGAAATATTTCCCAAGTAATACTCTAACTAATTACACCACAAAGCTTCAGAACCGTGTGGAGTTGGACACCAACAAATGGGAGATGGCATTGGTAGAAGTGCATTATCCTTATTCAATACTAAACATTACAAGATTTAACAACTATATTCAATATAAATCTATGGATGATGTCAAATGGAACGAACTTCGAATATCCGAAGGCTATTACGCATCTATAAACAGCATTGTTGCAGAAATCAATAAATATTCTGAAACATTAAATTTTAGTCTCCGAAATCATCCTGCGTACAAACATGTGACTGTTGATATATCTACCAAGCAGAGAAACATAAATGTACGATTGTCACCTCAACTGGCACGGATATTAGGTTTTAAACCGACCGATGATCTATCAGAAGTAAAAATTTGACGGTCGCCTCCAAATGTTGTGGGAGAAATTCCTTCCCAGATGTATATTTACACAGATATTGCGGAATCACATATGGTGGGAGATGCTGTCGCCCCTCTATTACGTATTATAAACATTAATCCTATGGAACATACTTTTGGAAGTGATGGTGTGCAAATTTTCGATTCACAACATTACATCCCAGTGCAGAAACATAATTTCGAACAAATAGAAATTGACTTAAGGGATAACACTGGTGCACACATCCCATTCTCCTTCGGACTAGTGTGTTTGAAACTTCATTTTAGACGTTGTGGTGAATAGCTCTGATTATGAATGACCCATATTTTCAATACTACCATCAACAAGCTGGATCTGGTGTGGGTAACATATATTACGGTGCTGTCTATCAAAAAGGATATGGCATTGGAAGTTTTCTTGGAGGACTTTTTCGGTCAGCTTTGCCTCTCATCAAAAAAGGAGCGAAAGCTGTAGGGAAAGAAATGTTAAAAACAGGGGTAAATGTGTTAGGTGATGTTGTAGACAAAACACCCCTAAAACAGTCACTACAATCCAGAATTTCGGATGCCAGATCAAATCTTAAAAGAAAAGCTGAAACAAAGCTAAAGGAAATGATTGGTTCAGGTTATCAGGGGCATAAACATTTCAAAAGGAATCACTCTGCTTCGGGACAGCGAACTGGAAGGATCGCTCAGAGAAAGAAGAGATCCAGTGCCAATACAAACACCAAGAAAACAAGCAAACGCAACCGTAAGAAAATTCAAATAACATCAGATATTTTTGATTAGATATGGCGCTAATTAGGGAGAAATCATGTGAGTGTTTTAAAAGTAAATTGGATATTTTCTCGGTAAAACCTACTCAGACATGCATCTTAGAACACCACACCATCGGATACAAACCTGTTAGTTCTCTGGCAGATAATGCCCCCACCGAGTTTGTAATACCTGGACATGGTGATGATTATATGGATTTAGCACACACAATGTTGAATATAGATGCCAGAATTGTAAAAGCGAATGGTCAGTTATTGCTACCCACAGATAAAACAATTGGACCTGTCAATGATTTTCTCAATGCAATGTTCAGCGAAGTACAAATCTACTTAAATAACAAACTCATCTCGTTTCCATCTCACATGCACCCATACAGGTCTTATTTTGAAAAAGCACTGAACTATGACATAACTGCAAAATCATCTCATCTCCAAAGAGCATTGTGGTACAAAGATACAGCAGGCGCTTTTGATAACGTTTCGGAAGACAACAAAGGCTTTACAAAACGTAACCAACTAACAAAACAGAGTAAAACATTTGATATGTTTGGTTACTTGCATTCTGATATTTTCAATCAAGAGAAATTTTTGATCAATGGAGTGGAAATGCGAATAAAACTGATTCCTTCGAAAAACACTTTCTGCTTGATGGGATTAGATGACAGTGAAGGCAAAGTGGAAATTCTGGATGCTACACTATATGTGAGAAAAGTATCGGTCAGTTCATCCATCAAACTTAGTCACAATCGCATATTGCAAAAACATACAGCAAAATACCCTCTAACAGGAGTACAACTTAAAGCTGTAACTATTCCAAAAGATATTGTTTCAAAAACAATTGACAATGTGATACTTGGACGTCTTCCGAAACGATTAGTTGTGGGGTTTGTTACCAACGATGCATTGAACGGCACTCTGTCTACAAACCCATTCAATTTTCAACATTTCAATTACAACTTCTTTACTTTATATGTTGATGGAGTCCAAATTCCCGGCAAACCACTTCAACCAGACTTTGAAAACAACAGGTACATAACAGCATATCACACATTATTCTCTGGAACAGGGATACACTATATGGATGAAGGAAACAATATATCGCGTGAGGAATACCCCCAGGGATACGCATTACTTATTTTCGATATAACACCAGACGCAGCTGCAAGTGCCATATCCCACTGCAGTCTTCAACGGCAAGGGGCTGTTAGCTTGGAAGTCCACTTCAAATCGGCTTTGGAATCTACTGTGACTTGTGTTATCTACTCTGAATTTGACGCTCTCATGGAAATTAATAATCAAAGAGATATTCATCTGGATTAATTGTATAACAAGGTGAGTTGCACAATATTACTATTTAGTGTCCAGCAATGCTGTCGACTTTAAATTTGCTTCACGGGTTAATATAAAATAGAGCCTTTGACAATCATCATGTTGGGGTTTTCGCAGCTAATGAATTACCTGTACATGTGGAACTACCAGCAGCGTTGATTGTAAATACAGACCCCAAAGATAGCCCCGGGAAGCACTGGGTAGCAATTTACATAGACAGTAACTCCCGGGGGAATTTTTTGATAGTTACGGAAAACCTCCACATGTGCATAACCATTTGCGATTTTTGGAAAATAACTCTAAATTCTATACGTACAACACTCATCAGATACAAAGTTACGGGTCTGTGTACTGTGGGCATTACTGTTTTCTGTATTTATTCCATAGAGCCTCTGGTAAACCCATGCATAAATTTCAAATTTTATTCCCAGTACCGATAAAAAACGACAATATTATAACAACTTATTTGCTGACTCGTAAATTAAATTTATAATACTCGGTACGTATACTAGAAAATATTGACAGTAAATACTGTTTGAAATTTTATACAAGTTACATATAGTCCTAATAGTATATTAATAATTTTGTAGCGTTACAGTTTACAACAGCTTACTTATAATATTTATCTTGTTTTGTGTCTTTACAGAACAATGACGCAATATCCAGAGATGGGATCTTTCAATGCTAGATTGTCCTCTTTCAGAAACTAGCAATCAAAAGAATTCCCGTTTGTAGAAGCTCTGTCCGAAGCAGGATTATTTTACATTCAAAAAGAGGATAAAACAGTATGCTTCAAATGTGGTGGAGGATTATACCGATGGAAATACAGAAACAATCCAATACTAGAACATCGTCGATATTTTCCATTTTGCCCCCTGTCTATAAACCTAATTTCAGATCGACAATGCGGTTGATGCTTTAATTAAATTAATTAATATTTGTTATCCAATATTTCCTCAATATGACGTTTATGATATTCTGCTGATTTTTCTCTCACCATTGATCTTTGTAATGCCCCGCCCCCTCCACCTTTTTTGTCCAGCACATGCTTGGTTTGCTACGCGCGCATGCGTCTCAAAAACACACCCACGCATTTCTTCAAATGCATACCTGCACGCTGCGACATGCAGTATCTCGCAGTTCTTAGTCATGGAATCCTCTATTTCGATGCCGCTGAAAAAAAGATTTCAACCGTACACTAATTTCAAGGGGGTTCTTCAGAAAGAGAGCGATCAGCATTTACCTGAAGAACAAAAACAAGTAACTAGTCTTATACGCCAGTCGATATTATTTGATCACGTCTACTATTTGAATGCTTCGAAAACAAAAGTTATCTCAATCGGACTTTCCTCTCATCTGGATTTCCAACCTGTGGTCAGGAAACACAGAAGCGGGGCGGCCGGTGTTGAACTACAGTTGCAGGAGTGGCACGCTCTTCAGGAATTGTTTCCAGTAATCGACAATTACATCGCTATTCCAGGTGAGCAACCTCGTGTTTCCTACCCACTAAGTGAGCAACATGAATTGCTGATAACCACACTGTACAATCGCCGTCAGATCATTATAAGGAAGAAACAAGCTTACGGTTCCCTGGAGATAGTGTTCATCGCAGAAAGTTCGTGGCGGAACTTTATGAAGATATTTGTGTGCATCGAGCATGCGAAAGTTATGTGTGAAACAGTGTCGCCGTTTCTGAAATCATATTTTGGAAACTGTGTGGAATCTTGCATTCTCGACCTTCGCGAACAATGTTTCGGTTGCACAGATATTTCCCCTGTCCATGCATGTAATAAGGAGAAGTTTGTGCTTTCCCATCTACATGGATGTAGAAAACCTGAGCCTTTGTCTATACAAATCATCGACGGAAAAAGACTTTCCAAAGAAGTGTTTGTTTTTTGCGAGAACACGCTTGTGGAAAAAATAGTGAAACATTTTAATTGAGTGGTTGCAGCAGAAAATGGATATGATAGTGACACAATTCCTTATGTGGGTGAGTGAACAAGCTTGAAGAATAAAAACTTGTTAAATAACATGCTGATAAACTGGTGACACAATATAAACATTTTACATATGTATGTGTGTGTGTGTGTGTGCGGCTCTTTTGAATTTTGTAAATATTGGTAATAACCAGGGATAAAATATATGTCTTGGCTTTTTTTCACTTATCACCCCTTTAAAAATCCTCATGGTTTATATTTTTACTGGTAACAATCGTTAATAACAACATTAATAATTAACTATATAATGAAAAAGTGTGTATTGTGGACTTGTCGGAGATAAAGCATGAGAGCTTTTCTGCACAGCGCTGGACACGCAAAGGCAAGTATCTTTATTTTCATCCTATTTCTAACAATGATTCGCTATTTTTTCTTGTCACTATAAAAAACTAATTCAATTTTTCTTTTATCACATCTGTCGCCATTTTGCTTGTTTTTGTTTAATTCCTCTTTATGCATTGAGGTTAATCGAAACATAACTTTAGACTTTTACATGGAATTGAAACATAGAATCTTGCCTCCTTTGATTGAATCGAACCTGTGACTCCTCTTTGATCACAAAACAATAGTGACGGCCATCTTGCTTATTTTACCTACTCTTTATGCATTTAAGCTAATCGGTACTGGGACCCCACACGGCAAAACAACAGATTCTAATTTATCTTTATACATTAGCGGTAAAGTCTTTGCGTTGTAATCAAAAGGCATTTTGTTTTGATTTTTAATATCTGTTCCTGCCTAAATACTAATGGGGACTCAACACACTTCTTTTTTTAAAAAAAAAACAACATCATTATCAGCCAATTTGACATTGTGAATCGAACCCGGGACCTTTTCATTACAGCATAAACATCCTATTTCCAATTAGTTCATTTTCTCTTTGTGCACAAAAAGCTAATCGGAACTTTTAAACAAATACAATTGAATATCCAATTTTCACCAACATTGGGAATCGAACCCTCAACCACTTGGTTGAAACATCTCGCGGAATAAAAAACACCCCCCGCGCCCGCGCCGCTCCGCCCCGCTCCGCCCCGGTCGCCGCCGCCGCTAAACACAAAACGCGGCCGCCATATTGATTTTATTCAAATACTATTTATGCACAGATGGACTAATCGGGACCTATAATGGCGGGACAAAACAATTGGCCTCATTTAACTACCTAGAGAATCGAACCCGCGACCTCTTCATTACCAGGCGACAACGTTAACCACTAACCCAAGGCCGCCATATTGATTTTATTCAATCACTATTTATGCACAGATGGACTAATCGGAACCTATAATGGCGGGATTAATCAATTGGCCTAATTTAACTACCTAGAGAATCGAACCCGCGACCTCTTCATTGCCAGGTGACAACATTAACCACTAACCCAACTCGATTTTCGAACTCAACCATTTTGTTGGCTTTATGTACACACAGGCTAATCGAAATCATTCAATATTGACATCGTCGACTTGTAATCAAGGGGTCCCAGGTTCGATACTCGGTGGAGGTACATAGTGGTCCGAATCACCACTTTTCGACTGTAGGTCCACTCCTGATTAGTCTTGCCGTACATAAAGTGGACTTAAAAAAAACTAACTCAATCTATCAATCAATCAATATTGACTCTACCAGGAATCGAACCCTCGACGCCTCTTGTTTTACAGAGCAATAACCTTAGCCGCTAAGCATTCGGGGTACAACACCTTCGGCGCCATCTTTAAATCATTTCTTCATGTGTTTGCATCATACGCAATGGTTGCGCGCGCATTTCCTCCAAAGACACACACACACACACACACACACACACACACACACACAAACATACGCACGTGTTAGGTTAGCATACATCAAGAAACAACGTGACAAATCCATTGACCCCCCTCCCCCACCGCTTCCGATGTCTTCAACGTGATCAGACACGACTCAACAATAAAATCGCTTGTACACCGCTACGACCGGATGTAACATAACACCAGTGGCATCGAATTTTTGCTGACGCGTAGGAATGAAGTGCTGCCTCTCTACTATTGTCCTTTCATCCGTTTCATCATATCACTATTCATCATCTTCGCGATTAGCCAAACGTGGCATAAAAGCAAGGTAAAATAAATAAATCGCAACAAGAGGTTTTGGGTTCGATATTAAACGTACCAAGATCAAACATTTTATAAACAAATATGCAATATTCACGACTTTAATGTTATGTAGGAGACACATCACAATTGTCCCATAGATGGCAGCGTTTTAAAATATATTTCCAATAGTGAAGAATCAGTTTAAAAATAATTTGAATTTAAAACATCTACTCAGATATATATGAAACTAATGGAATATGAACCGTAAGTTCTACATTAAGTTGACAACGGTAAATAACTTGTAAAAATTGACAATGTGTCAAATTAATTTGCATGTAGCGCACTGCATAATGATATTAAGTTGAATGAAGACGTTAATGCTTTATGTCACATCAAGATCAACTTTTTTATTTTATCTTATCTCGTTGCCTGTTCTATAGTAGGACAATATAAGTATAAATAAATGAATAAAGATTGATTGATTGAGTTGGTGTTTAAAATCCACTTTATGCACAGCAAGGCTAATCGGTACTGGGCCTACAGTTTAAAGTGGGATCCGAATCACTATGTGCCTCCACCTAGTATCGAACCCGGAAAAATGAATAAAGAATTCTGAACGAAATTATTAGCTATATAAAATATTAAAAGCGCAGATAAAATATTAATCATTAGTTTGAGAACTATTTAGCGTTTGCCCCCCATGTCCCTGCTCACCTTCTCGTAGGCCCATTGCTGTCCAGGGTGCAAAATCTTAAGGGGACAGGGGATTTCTCGCCACCAAAAATACTGTCCTAAAAATCAATCAAAAAATTTTGGGGGGAGGGGGTGTTTTAACAACCAAGATTGTTTTGACTTTAAACAGACTCTATTAAGGACAATATCGAATAAAAACACACACAAGAAAACGAAAGCTATCGTATGCCGCTTTGTGTGTCTGTGAGTGTTCCATGCTCTGGAGCTCGAAAATAATATGCACAACAAAAGCAAATCAAGAAAGTATAACAAATATAAGTGTGAAATCTAATTGATTTGTATTAATAAAAAGCAAATTTTCTTGTATGTAACAACATAATAAATATGTATATTACTTGTGTGTGTGAGAATTATCTTCCTCCCCCATGATCATTTAGAAGGATGGAGAGATGCTCAGAAATAAAAGTACTAACATTTTGTAATGAAATATGTATTATTCTCTCTACTATAATGTTGAAGAAGAAGACACATCAAAAACGTCCCATAGATGCAAACTTTAAAAATATCATTTATAATGGTAGAGTGTCTGTTTAAAAATAATTACATTTTAAAATATTTACTCAAATTAACATCAAGGTAATAAAGTAATAACCATGATTTCAACGTTAAGTTGAAAAAGATAAATAACTTGTAAAAATGGACGATATTAAATCCATATTTGCATATAGTGTACTGCTTAATGAAATTAAGTTGAATCAAGACGCATAAAAGTTGCTTGTTGCCTAGTGACACCGGTTCCAAAAATATCATTATATGAAGATAAGCTGTTTTACCAAGTTTCTTCACCTTCTATCCAGCAGGATAATATAAGTAGAAAAAATACAGAATTCTCAACGAAATCTTTATCTAAGATATATAAAAGATTATAAGCCTAGGTAAAATATTCATCATTAGTTTGAAGCATTTCAAATTCTTATACATATACCACATGAATAAGATGCTTAAAATTATAACCAGGTTGAAATACCTTTTTTTTTCTTTTTGGAAAAAATGAAAGAAACAGAAATAACGTGTAATCTCGGAGTTACACTTAAGTACGAATTCGAAACGTAAAGGAAATAAATCTCGAAGCTAAGATGTACATATTCGTGTCATATTGTATTCAAATTTGATTTGCTAACTACACTTGCTTATAATATGGAATAGCTGATATAATGATTCCGTTAAGAATTATTTATTTATTTCTACTTATATTATCCTGGGGGACAGGTAAAAAGCATTCATTAAGCAATTTATATTGATATAATGACGTATAGAGTAAGGTGGGGCAAGACTGCGCAGTTTGAGTTCCTAATTTTATATTCAAGCTATGAAACTACAGACGCACATGAAAAAAGCAACACACATTGCACTATCCTTTGCTAACTCACAGAAAATTTCCGAGAGCTGAATGAACAATATTTCTGCATGAAACAATTACAAAACCGTGGCCATGCAAATGCGTAGTCTTACCCGCACCGTGGGGTAAGACTGCGAATCAGGTTGGGGTAAGAATGCGCACTTTCTACACAGAGTTACATTTGTATAAAAAGATACACAAATCACCAGTGAATACCGTCCTGCACTTGGGTTAGGAATCGCTAACACAAATCACAAATGAAGGTTCCTGTTTCATACGAGGTGCAATTTTCATGCCACCACTCGTCACATGTGGAACACTGGATCCAATCCTCTACTGGAGGATCGCTGTACTTCTGATTACAACCTGGGCAATTGTATTCTTTCTTCTGGCGTTTTCTGCTTGCTACATCTTCTTCAACAACGATGTTCTGTTTCTGTTTCCCCTGAACTTCTTTCTTACTCTTCTCAGCCAACGAGGCTTCCAAGTTGACTTTGAATGGAGATCCAGTTAACACCTCAGACTGCCTTCCCTTTCGTCGGCGGTGCTGAATATGCTCTGCACGTGGAAGTCGTGATATCTGGTTAACGGAAATGTGCATGTATGATCCAGTATTGTTAACCCCACTTGTTGAGGGCTGCTCACCTGGAGTTTCAGCTGATGCATGAGTCACATTTGCCTTCTGTGGCACGTCATTGGTGGATGGTCTAGTATTGTTAACCCCACTCTTTGAAGACTGCTCACCTGGAGTTGGAGCTGATACATTTGTCACAGTAGAGGGAAGAAACTCGTCTTCAGTGAAGATGTCTTGTTTGAAAGAGCATAATCCAGTCACTTCAAAGCCCTTCATGGCATTTCCAACTGTAGCTGCCTTAACATATGTCTTTGTAAAAATGGATGCCACTTGGAAAACTGTGATTGGGCCGCCCGGATGGATACTCATCCACTTATCACACTCAGATGAATAAAACGACTTCAGTGGACCAAAAAATGATCTATTTAATGGCTGAGCCTTGCAAGCCACACACTTGCACCTGCAAGCCACACACTTGCGGGGTAAAACTGCGCACGTGCGCAGTCGTGCCCCGTGCTGCATTCCTTAACAAATCACGTGATGCTGCCCAGCCATTGCACAAAGCAATGAAAACTAATTCACAGGTGGACTCGGCATTAACACAGCTTCTTCTTTCCATCAATATCGTAATATTGTATACATTCACAGTGACGTAGTACTCAAAACACGTAGTACCAAAATAAATAGCAAACACCCTCAAAATCTTTTCACTTACCTCTCTCAGCACAACGAATTTCAAACGTATCTTCACCACTGTCCACAGCTAGCTACCATCTAGGACGAAGTAACGGTGGCGCAGTGGTGCCAACTGTGTGTGATTATCTCCTCGAAAAACCGGTGCGCAGTCTTACCCACCGCGCAGTCTTACCCCCACCTTACTCTACACCCTTGGAATAACTACTAAACCAACTTTTATACGTATTGTTTCGACTTATTTTCATTAAGCTATGCACTACATGTAAGTTTGGATTTAATATTGTCCATTTTAACAAGTTATTTTCCTTTGTCTACTTAATGTATATCTTACTTTTATCATTTTATTGCTTTCATAAAAAATTAAGTAAATATTTTGAAATGTAATTATTATTAAACCGACATTCAACTATTAAAAGTATATTTTAATATCCTGACATCTATGGGACAATTTTGATGTGAATTTGACGGTTCTCCAACCTACAGCCGGGAAGGGGTAACCTGGTAGGGACGTCACTACCTGCTAAATCAGCGTTGCCAACTACTATGAAAGAAATCATGGCACGAGTTAGAGTACGAGAAGTAAAGATCGCGGTGCAAACTACCAATCTTTAATTTAATGTTAGGCTGTTAGATGTTTATTTTATGTTTGTTTATTTTAATTATTTCATATTATTCGGCTTTCAGCAAACCTTCTGCATGCGGAATATTGTGAGATGACTGCCACGACTTCATTTCATCCTTCCAGCTGTTTGATGTTGGAATTTTTTCTATTAATTTGTTGTGGTACGGAGCATTGTCACACACAATAACAGAGTTTGGGGCAGATTGGGAAAGCTGTTCTTCGAACCACAACATAAAATTCTTAGTGTTCATCTCCCCATTATAGTCCTCAGAAGTTGTTTTTGAAAGGAACACTAACTTCGCCTCCTCCACAAATCCACTTTCACCACCGGCATGCACAATAATAAACCTGGGACCCTTTCCTGTTGGCACCTTTAACACCCCCCGAATCTTTGGAATCCAGCCAAACTTTGGGGACAGTGTGGTGTGTGTTCACGAAACTTTCATCCATGTAAATTAAAGACCGTTTGGGTTGCTCTCTGTGCAGTTCTTTAACTTCACGCAAAAATGGTCGCCGCCACGCAACGCAACGATCCTGTTTCGTTCAAGGAGTAGCTTCCTGCTGTTTACTCTGTGCTTTTTAAATCTGAACCCTAATTTTCTTATGATCATACGCAACGACCAACGCGAACCCTTAAAATTAATATTGTCTTGCAGTTCCTTCGTCAGTTCATGTACGGTGACAACAATGCCTTTCGTCTATAAATCATGGATTGTTCGGCGCACGACTGCTTCATCAAAATAATCCAGATTTGTGACACGTTGCTGGGCGTTCGGTCGGTTTTTGCCCGGCGTTGAAAAAGGTTTCCCGCTCGCACTCTCAACACTTTTGTCTTTCTCCTTCAAAATTCTCCACACAGATCTTTCACTAACACCTGTCGTCACAGACGGTCTGTGAACAGCTGTGGTTTTGTTTTCATCGCAATCAAAGTTCTTATACACAATGAAAACTATTTCTCTTGCATCATTGTGCAAGGGCTTACCTTTCTTTACGACACTGCTCATTTGTACAACAATGACAAAACCAGAAAAAAAACCTCACTAACAAAGAAACAAAATAGCCTGCAATCACTCGCTCGTAGCTGCGGTTTGTTTCGAAAGAGTAATGCACTAATGTGATGGTTGCACGCCTGCATCATTCCTCTCGGAATGATTTCGATTGGTTTGCACGTCACCTTGTCGTCCGCTCTAGCGAATGAGCCTTCGCTTCTGGAAGGAGAGGAGAAGGTGGGAGATGACGTCACTGCCAAGTTATTCCTTCTGCGCTGTAGTACTTATAGATGATTGATACGTATTATAATAAATAATAGTTTGCATAGAATCGTCCTTTTCTTTTGTTCAAGAAAAGTATGCATGTGTGCCGGCATGGACGTCCGCAGGATTTTTTCCAGGGAGGGGCAAGGAAGGTATTTTTTCCAGGGGGGGGGGGCAAACGAAGGTAAAATTTCCCCCAAATTAGTATTGTTCCCTAAAAAACATTGCTTAAATTTGAATTTATGGTGTTCATGCAATAATTAACACACATTATTGTGGATAAAATGAAATTATATGTGTGAAATACATACTTTGGGGTTGACTTTCATTTTCCAGGGGGGGCCACGTCCCCCCCCTTGCCCCCCTTCCGGACGCCCATGTGTGCCGGTCCCAGTGGCGGAGTGGTTAGCACATCGCGTTACGATGCAACGGGTCCCTGGTTCGAATCCCGGCCTGGGAATAATGATTGTGAGTGTCCATTCATTAATTTCATCATATTATCACTCATTCCCATCTTCACAAGTTAGCCAAAAGTGGCACAAAGCGAAATGGAATAAAGCTAATTGAACGTATCGATCATGAATGGGTAGTACGTTAAACGTTACTAGGAATGAAATATATCGCCATTACACACTGTAAAAGGGGGGCCAATTTTATAATGTTCGCAATGATTGATTGATTTTGTTTATTTTACTTCGCCTTTCTACCACTTTTGGCTAATCGCGAATATGATGATGAGTGATATGATGGAACTGATGAAGAGACACGAAGAACACCCACACCCATACCGGGATTCGAACCCGGGAGTCCTGACCTAGCAATGTGCTGTGATACACTCAGCAATGGAGTTAGTAGGGGAGACCGGGGTCAAATGTAACAAAATTTGAATGTTGTGGCATATTTGTAACATTTGCAATAATTAATCACGGAGTTTTATTGGAAACCATCTATTCACCCTTCACCAATCATTGTACACACACAAAACATATTTATGATCCATGATATGTGTGAAATATGCAAATAAGTGCGGAAGGGTGTACTGTTACAATTGTCCCCCACTAATGGGGACAATTGTAACACTCATATGGGTCAATTGTAACACTCATAATAAATTAAAAGAATTGGTGAGTATAGTGGGCTATTATACATAAAATACAATATACATACATTCAAACATTCATAAATGGTTCTCAGATTATGAACAGACTAACTTGCCACATGCATGTCCAGTCCCTATGCACCCGACAGGTCCACCATTAACAAAATGCTCGCGAAAGTTTTTACGGAGGAATATAAACATTGGTGGCACACAGTTCCCCACCGCACTAACTGCCACGCAAACTGTTACCAAAGTCCCTCGTTCTGCAGATGTTATGGAGCCAACTTGCTTCGTACCTTTTGAAGCAACGATTTTGGTCGGAGTTTGCGTTGTAGACGTTGTGTGGCTCGAAGTTATGCTCGTCTAGGACTTTTGACAGATTATCAAAACAATTGTTTATTTCTTCGATTGAAGTTCATTACTCTGGAAAGACTTTTTGCTTCCTGTCGGCGAAGAAACAGGGACGGATTCCTCTTCAAACATGCACTCAGCCAGTCAACACCAGCCATCTCATTGTCACTCAAGTTCTTCGGAAAATTTAAACTGTAGCGAACGGCGCACTGATAGGCAAGCCGCCTCAGATCCTTGGTGGAGAGTCCATAATATAAATCAGCAGCTCTCTTCACATAATCTGTCAATATTTCCTCTTCATGCGATTGGAAGACACGGTTATGAGGATTATATACAGTTTTTTAGATTCTTGTTTTCGCGTTTCGTATTACAAAACCTGTAGAGGGAGGCATGGCAAAGTCCGAAATCCTTAGCGACACTCTTCACTGATTGGTCATTGTCCATAACAGCAGCTTCCATCACTTCTTGGGGTGTCCCTCGGTCCGTTCGTCTTTCACGATTACGCGTCATACTGAAACAAACAAATACATAATATGTAATGAAATTGTTGAAGGGAACTACAAAGGAAAACAATTTAGCACACAACGTGAGTGTATATGGGGGCAATTGTAACATGTTACAACCGTCCCCGCTCGGTGTGTTACAATTGACCCAGCAACGCCATATTGAAAGAAAAACGAAACTATTTTTAAACAAATAAAGAACTTCTGCTTACTTTTACGTGAGCTCAAACAGGATACAAATGCACGTGTGCTGATATGCTGGAATGCTAACAATCACTTTCATGAAGCTCAAGACAATGAAAGATCTGAAAAGTTTGTTTTTTACGTTTGTGACACAAAAACACGTTTTCGCTCCTACACAGCCTACATTGCAACTGACTCTAACGGTCCTTCGTGGCTTTGTTCACTTTGTCTCTCCGGCTACTTCAGCCATCTGCCGGCATTCAAGTCAAGTAAAACAAACCCTCAATCGCGACTGTTAAATTGACCCGTGTTACATTTGACCCCGGTCTCCCCTACACGTCTGCAATGAGAGAACTTCTTTGAAAAGTTTGCAAGTTCTGGCAAAAAAAATTCTTCAGCTTTTCCAGAACAATTTTCTTTATAATCTGTTTCCTCTTTTTTAAGTTTGCAAAGTTTACTAATTAATTCTTCACATTCATTCACATGTTTAATACATTTCTTTTTAACACAGTTGTAGATAATGCACGGAGTGGGAGTCGCCAGAATTTTTCGTAGGGGAGTCATGTCCATGATAGAAGGTGAATCGTAAAAATAATCATCGGGAGATGAGGCGATGACAAAGAAAAACAATAAAAATATTGCATTTTAAATATTTTAGTAAAGAAGTGAAAAAATAAGTCAGAATATTCGCATATTTGCGCGAAATTAGCCCCGTGACATCATGAAACGGCTAGATATACGCAAGAGATTTCATAAGTTTAGCGCATCAAAAGGAGAGCCCAGTTGTTCTCCCCGTGCCCAACCGTCCCGCTGAGTTTACTGTTGAGTGCAATAGTGTCAGGCGGGCCAGGTCATCGCAGCAGGTCTGCGACCGCTTGTCCCTCGCTCTTGAAGGTCTGTTCACAACATACCTTTTTATCAGCCCCTATCTTTACATCCACAGCAGGGTTTCTATGACGTCATCAAGATCAGACTTCTCCGAGTGTTTGCTATTCCCAGCTGTAAAGCAAGGAACGCTCCACAACTTACACAGAATATATGAAAGTGAAGGTGCGTGGAAGAAATTATAAGTAAGCAAAAGTATAATATTACCCACGCCTTGGAAAGTACTAGAGAAAGAGCAGTTCTGGACATGTGCGTGGGGAGGGGGGTCGAACGGGTCGGTGAGCCCCCCCTGGAAATTGACATCATTCATTTAAAGATAGAAGAAAGCCGAAAGCTTGTTACTCTTATTGTTAAAAACAGAAATAAAGTTCATTTACTTAGTATTCGAAGAGAATAATCAAAGTAAAAATACATTGGATCGAAAACTTTGATTGAAAAATACAGGAACAAGCTTAGCCTATATTCTACCATTTCATCCAAGGAACAATTAGTTTCACAGTTTTCAAAATTCTAATAAATGTAATTACAGTTGTAGGTGAGAGGTCACACAACAAACTTTATGAAAATGATCCCCTAACATTTAAAGCCTTTTCTTGAACGCGACGTGCAAACGTTAATATCAAAATGCATTTCAGATACTAACTGCATAAAATGCAAAATAAATAATAGAAAATAGTTGTGGTGGTCCTCACCCGTTTGGTGGATCGTGTCTCCACATTTATATAATTATAATAATAATATTTTATTTCGAATAAGATTTGTTTTTGTTAGTAGTGTAATTGAGGGTATTATAAACTCGAGAAAGTATGAACCCCCCTCAGGCAGATTTGCCTACACTTAAAACTTGCTCAACATGCCCATATGAGCTTTTTGCTCAAGTGTGGAACCCTGTCTAATCCAAGATTTTTGTAAAAATGCCCTCGGGAATTTCCCGTGAAAGTATGACCCCCCTCAGATTGATTTGCCTACACTTATAAAAGGCACTTCTGTGAGATTGTTGTCCATAAATTTGTTAAAAATATGCCCCTCTTGATATTGTATGATATTTTAAGTATAGTGACTGCTTTAGTGCCCTAGCAGCTATAGATTTCAAAATATTAACAATTTTGTTAATATTGCACTTTTCAGAAAATTCTATTTATAAAAATTAGGCATTTACAGATTAAATATTGCATATATCAGGAAAATTATAGAGACAAAAAATGTAGAGAATCATGCCTAGAATATGCCTACAAAATGTTAAGTCTCCAGCACTGATAGTTTTTGAAAAAATCACAAATTCAAAAAATTATCGATTTTTTAACAAAACTTCTAAACAGCCTCTAGATTTCAAATATGCAACCCCCATACTCCTATCTTGAAAAATAGGCAAGTTATTCAAGATCTAGAGAACAGCAAGAGATTTTTGAAAAATTATAGAGATCAAAAAGTTGCATCACGGCATGCCCATGAGAAATCACCAAGCCCCATGTCTCTAGCATTCATGGTTCCAGAGATAATCAAAATTCAAAAAATTATCGATTTTTCCAAAATTTCAGTATGTTGCTCAGTGGGACCTAACAAGCCTATACCTGACTGCTAGAGTGTCTGAGCATGCATAGATTTCAAAATATTAACAATTTTGTTAATATTGCATTTTTCAGAAAATTCTATTTATAGAACAGACATAAATCAGAGATTTACAGCTTAAATATTGCTTCTATCAAAAAAATTATAGAGACAAAAAATGTAGAGAATCATGCATAGAATGTGCCTACAAAATTTTAAGTCTCCAGCACTGATAGTTTTTGAAAAATCACAAATTAAAAAAATTATCGATTTTTTTAACAAAACTTCTAAACAGCCTCTAGATTTCAAATATGCAACCCCCATGCTCCTATCTTGAAAAATAGGCAAGTTATTCAAGATCTAGAGAACGGCAAGAGATTTTTGAAA
The DNA here is from genome assembly GCF_977018435.1 of Lepisma saccharinum. Taxonomy (NCBI): domain Eukaryota; kingdom Metazoa; phylum Arthropoda; class Insecta; order Zygentoma; family Lepismatidae; genus Lepisma; species Lepisma saccharinum. The sequence continues at coordinate 29,773,877 of NC_139257.1, forward strand.
AATTATAGAGATCAAAAAGTTGCATCTCGGCATGCCCATGTTAAAGCAACAAGCCCCATGTCTCTAGGATTCATGGTTCCAGAGATAATCAAAATTCAAAAAATTATCGATTTTTCAAAATTTGAGTATGTTGCTCTGGGGAACATGCAGAGTCACCCCCAGGAATATAACTGGCCTAGGATCAAAACTAGTGAAAATTGCAAAAATAAAATCGATTTTTTCAAAATTTCAGTATGTTGCTCTGGGGGCCATGCAGAGTCACCCCCATAAATATAACTGTCCTAGGATCAAAACTAGTGACAGAATGCAGAAACAAAAATTATAATAGGGCTTGGATACAACAAGAAGGGCATTCTGCTGACTTGTATACAGCTACCAGCCACTATATTTTTATTTTGAACACAGCACTTAAAACAAAACCAAAATGCACACCCACCCACCCCCACCCACACCCACCCACATCCATACATATTTACTTCCCGGTACACTTCTATTGCATCATGTTGTGTAATATTATGCAATAAATTATTAGGCATGTGTTGTTTTCTGATTAATTGGTTATGACATAATGTGATGATGTGGTGTTTTCTGATTGGTTTAAATAAGCAAGGTTTCTATTGGCTCTATAAATCTATATAATCCAGAGCACAGTGCAGATTCCTCACCTTTGCTGGATCGGCAGAGGAACCCACATCGCGGGGGATAGAACCTGAACAGGCTCCACCAAAGTATAGGAGACTTAGAAGCATATAATTTGGCGGAAAACCCAAGTAAGGTCATAGAAACAATATACACTGATGCAATAAAAGCCAATTTTTGGCAGGGGGGGGCAAAGTGGTTCCTAAATACAAAATAATTAATATCTCAAGAACTAATTGACATAGAGCTATGCAGTTTTTTTGTCTGCACTGAACCCAACTGATATTTTTTATTAAGCATAGAATTTTGATTTGATTCCCAAGAAATTTTATATAATAAACCAACAACAAAAATAGCAAAGCCAAAAATATTAATACACATACACACACAAATCACACTGCTGAACCCAATTGATATTTTTTATTAAGCATAGAATTTTGATTTGAATCCCAAGAAATTGTTTATAATAAACAACAACAAAAATGCCAAATCTAAAATATTGTAATCAATGCAAAAAGAATATATCTAGCCCCAATTGGGCTAAGCATCAAAGGAATTGTAATCCAGACAAATGCAGAACTCCCACAAAAATATGCCCTAAATGACATAGAAAATATAGCATGGAATATTTCACATATAAACATAAAGGTACTTGCTCTGCACAGTCATCAACATTGCCCCCACAACCATCTACATCTGGTCTGAAAAGGAAGCATGAAGCACCTGTTAATGCTAGAGCAGCAAAGCAGCCACGCTATGCACCACCTATCCATAGCAGTTTTAACGGACAATTAAGGGATCACCGTTTTGTATCAGAGCCAAGATGTGACATTAAGAATTTTTTGAACAGTATAAATCCAGATGTGCAGGCAATTCTAAATGCACAAAATGGCTCTTATAAGCTGTCCCTCAAATTGTTTACACAATATAAGAAGCCAAATGGCACAAAATTTACACAGCCCCACATAACAGAAACTGTACCTGTATACTCAAATGCAAATTCAGACAAAATAATAAGCAGTTTGATAGATCAATTGAACATTAAACACTCTGAATTTGCAGCAAAAGAGTCTGGATGGAGCCAATGCGAATCTTCACACAAGTTATATGTTAATATTTCTGAATTCAGCCCATTACAAGGATCTACATATCTGCCATTACCTGCCAATATTAAAAACAAAAGAGCCGTGGTCAATATTGAAAATAATGATGAGAAATGCTTTTTGTGGTGTATTTTAGCTGCTTTGTTTCCAGTTTTAAGGAATCCTCAGAGAATAACTTATTATAAACAGCATGAACACAATTTCGATGAGGAAATGGAGGGTTTGGAATATCCAATGTCTGTCCAGAATATTGATAAATTTGAAAAAAAGGCCAGGGATATCAATGGCAAACAATTATCTATTAATGTATTTACTTGTTCTACTGGCCGTGGCAATTGCTTGATAGAACCTCTCAGAATCAGTACATTTGATGATGATTCTGCTGTTCCGATTGATCTGCTCTTAATTGAAGGGGATGACACATATCATTATACTCTGATACATAATCTTGAAGCTTTAGTCAGAAAACAACTAGACAAATCCAATACAATATTCAAGTTGTGCAGAAGATGTTTGTCTGTATTTGATGGTCAAAAAATGGTGAATGGGGTTCGGGAAGAGAATGCAGAAATTGCTAAAAACAAGTTAATTGAGCATCTGAAATACTGTGGCAACCATAAACCTGTTCATATGGTGATGCCTAACCCAAATGAAAATGCCAAATTCAAAAAATTTGAAGCCTTGTTGGAACACCCAGCATATATAGTCTGTGATTTTGAATCAAATCTCAAACCTCTTGCATTCTGTAGCCCAGATCCTGATGAACCTTCAAGTACATCATACCAGTTACATGAACCTTCTAGTTTTTGTTATGTGGTTGTACGGGATGGGGTTGTTAGTGAACCACACTTATACATGGGAGCAGATGCCATCAAAAAATTTGCAGATAGAATAGAAAATGAGTGCCGTGACATAGCATCTAATGTGTTATTAAAATCAAAACCCATGTTGCCTTTAACAGAGAAACAGATTGAAGATTTCAACAAGGCAGAAAAATGCCCGGTATGTGATTCTGAATTTTCAGATACAAATATCAAGGTGAAACACCATTCTCATACAGATGGTAAATTCTTAATGGCCCTGTGTAATAGCTGTAATATTAAGATCCAGAGACCAAAATTTGTCCCCATATTTTGCCATGGTGCATCCAATTATGATTTTCATCATTTGATCAGGTACGAGGGGTTTGACAAGCAGAATTTAAATATTTTAGCTGAAAATAATGAAAAATATATTGCCATTAGCAAAATAATTAAAGTTAATGGTCTTCCTATTCACTTAAGATTTCTTGATTCATACAGAATTCTGTCTGCTAGCCTGGCTACACTGGCCACTCAATTATCTGATGATCAATTCAAAATCACATGTGCTTTGTTTCCAAATCAGGACCTGAAATTAATTAGGCGGAAGGGTGTATATCCATATGATTATGTTACAGATTTTTCTAAATTTGATGAGTGTTCTCTGCCACCACAACAAGAGTTTTACAGCAAAATCAGAGGATCTGGAATCACTGATGAAGATTATCACCATGCCCAGTTGATGTGGAACAATTTAAAATGCCAGACATTTGCTGATTATCACAAGGCATATTTAAAACTTGATGTGACCCTCTTAGCTGATATACTTCAGGCATTTAGAAAATCTTCCATGCAAAATTATAAGCTGGATCCAATGTATTTTTACAGTGCTCCGGGCCTAGCATGGTCTGCAATGTTTTTGAACACTAAAATGCAGTTGGATCTGATCCAGGATCAAGATATGTATCTGTTTATGGAACAATGTATAAGAGGAGGCATGGTGCAATGTTCTCAGAGATATGCCAGAGCAAATAACAAATATATTCCTGATTATGATCCAGCACTGCCATCAAATTATATACTGTATGTAGATGCCAACAGCCTCTATGGTTATGCTATGATGGATAAATTGCCATATGCAGGGCTTGAGTAGGTTGAAGATTTCAACATTGAAGATCTTCATGATTTTCATGACAGTAACTATGGCCTGTTCTTAGAGGTTGATCTGACAATTCCTGATGATTTACACAACACATTTTCTGATCTGCCCCCAATTCCTGAGGTTAAGTGTTCACCTGGCTCTAAACAGAAGAAATTGATGATGACTCTACAGCCGAAACAGGATTATGTCATATATTACAAAAACCTCCAGTTCCTGATGAATCATGGTGCTCAAGTGACCAAAGTTGGAAAAGTCTTGAGGTTCAGGCACTCAAGATGGTTGAAGCCATATATTGATACAAACACAGAGCTTCGAACATCTGCATTGAGCCAATTTGATAAGACCTTGTTTAAATTGATGGTCGATTCAGTGTATGGCAAAACAATTGAAAATGTCAGAAAACATATTGATGTTAAAATAATTACTGACCCCAGCCGGAGCAAAAAATTGATAGCAAAGCCCAACTTCAATTACAGAAGAATTTATGATGAAAATATGGCACTTTTCAACATGAAAAAAACAAAGATTAAGTTTGATAAGCCTATTTATGTAGGGGCTGTGATATTGGAATTGGCCAAATTACACATGTTAAAATTGTTTTATAATGTGTTGAAGCCTTTTTATAAGGATCGTGTAAAACTGATGTACATGGACACAGATAGTTTTGTTCTTGATATTCAAACAGAAGATGTTTATCAAGATATAACACAGCCTGAATTGTTTAAATATTTTGATACCAGTGAACATACAGAGATTCAACACCACAACAAAAAGGTGCCTGGCAAGTTAAAAGATGAGACACTTGGTGATGTTATTGTGGCATTTGCTGGGTTAAGGGCCAAGATGTACAGTTTTGAAACATGTAGTGGCGCTGTTGCCAAAAAGGCCAAGGGCATTGGCAAAGTGACTGTATACAAAGAGCTTGAATTTGAAGATTACAAAAATTGCCTCAAATCATGTAGCACAATCAGAACATCAGAAAATAGAATTCAGTGTGGATCACTTGTTGACTACAAATATTGTAAGAAAAGTGGCTCTGGACCCACATGATGATAAGAGATGCATTTTATCATGTGGCATACATACTCTACCATGGGGTCATTGTGATTTGAAAAGTGGCAAACAATGCCCAATTACAGAGCATGATTTGAAATAAATAAACATGCATATGAACTTATTTGGGTTCAAAAAACAGGCTATTATGGACCTGCCAACACCACAAGCCTCTTCTGATATAATATCTAAACTAAGTGCTTTGTTAATTATTCATCTGAACAGCATACTTACAGATGTTGATGATGAAACAGGTAAAACATTGTACACATTTAACAATAATTTAAATCATTACCAATTACCTGTAGGTGGTCAATTGCAATTTATTACAACCCCTGAGGGTAATGTCAAGATTTCAGTGGGGAGAAATATTTATAGAATTAAGCACTCAAACATGATTTCTGGCACTGTATATACTGTTTCTGCTGGTGACTGCTTATATATTGAGGTCCCGGGGTCATATGACAAGCTTATACCTTTTTTTATAGAATTAAGAATCAGATATTCAATAATAAATAACCACTAAAACAAAATGCCTAATGATATATTTGGCCATACAAGACATGAAGATCACAGTGATGAGATTTTGATGCTTGATGTCAGAGTCAAGAAATTAAGAAGTGATTTACAAGCTTTACAAACCACACTCAATGCCAGTCTTCAATTAGAAATTAGAAATTTACAATCACAATGCATGGACCCTCTTCTTAAAATTGATTCAGAACTCAAATTGCTGCTTCAGAAATATACTGATTTGGCTACATTGGATAATTTTCAAAGTTTAGAAGAAGCTGTAGCAGCTCTTCAAGCCAAATTTAAGACCCAGGCCACCAACTCTGAGCAATTGAAACAACAATTGGAAGAGAAGATAAATAATGTCCAGACACAGCTCCAAACAATTGTCAAAAGCATAAAATCACAAGAAGATTTTGATCTAGTGATTTCCACTCTAAAGGAACAGATTCAATCACTCCAGATACCTAATCTGGACCCCTTGAACAATGCCATAGCCGAGGTTAAAGAAAAATTGAGACACTTGAAAATTTTATGAACAACTTGCCATCTTCTGATGCTTTGAGTGCAATAACTCGGAGTGTTGCCAACATCAAGCTGCAACTTGAAACATATGAAGATTTTGGAAAAATTCAAAGTACCATAACCCATCTTGAGGGTACAATAGCAGCAGTGCAAAGTGATTTGACAAATGTACAAGAATCTCTAGAATCTCGCCTGCCTGGTATTGTAGACACACTTGTCAGTGTCCAGCAACAGATCACAAAGCTTGAAAACCTCAACACTGAATCTGAGCTATCTCATTTTCATCACTTGATCGATGATATCCAAACAAAGCTTGAAATTTTACAACAATCAACACCTACTCAGGCAGATATAGCCCTGCTTCAAGATGCTATGCGTGGTGTGGTTGATGCTTCTGAATTAAATGATGTGAAATTGGCACTTGAATCTTTGCAGAATACTGTATCAAATCTGCCTACATCACAGGAACTTAAAAATATAAAGAGGGCAGTGAATCGCATATTGAAATCAGAAGATATCAAGAATATCGAAACAGAGATCAAACAACTCACTCAGACAGTGGCCACTCTACCCACTAATCAACATATTAATGAACTGCATGCCCTGTTTGAGGATATCAGAAGACAAGTCCATGATCTTAGAGCTCAAAATTCAAAATTGGCAGTTGTTGAAAATTTACAGCAAATTGTAGCTAATATGAAGCAACAGCTAGGGACCATGGAATCCAATCAAGCAAATGCTCTGTCTGTTTTTGCCACCCAGCTACAAGAAATTGTGCAACAATACAAGAAACTTGTTGTGGACATAAAAACCAAGCCATACCATGATGATGTTGTTAGGACTATCAATGAGCACCTTGAATCTGTAACAAGTAGATTGCTTACAGCAGAAAAAGAAATAACCGGCATAATCGAGAATCCTAAACATACAATAATTCTTGAATTGTACAGCATCCCCAACAAAGAATATGATTCACCATTTACACCAGGTGGCAAAATATATATGCTGTCCCCTGCACAATTTTATTACCAGTTTTTTGTTGGGGGCACACTGAGACCAATCAAGATCAAATATTGGCTTCAACCACAGGAACACCACTACCCCCCTTATCAATAACAAATGCTGACAACAAACCAAAAATCACCAGTGTAGAGTTAGAGGATTTTACAGATCCCAATACATTAGAAACATCTTATGCTGAAGATGATGGATCTCTGGAATTTAATATACAAATAGGAGACAAACTGTATTTAGAAAATCCTGCAGTATCAGCTGCTGAACACCCCATAGTTGCAATATTCTTGTTTTCATATTATGTCTAGACAAATTATTGTTGATGAATTACACAGACAAGCCAGACATAATTATAAGAGACTGCCAGTAGTCACAAAAGGCATAGATGATTTATGGCAAAGCGACTTGATTGAGATGGCAAGTGGAAAGCTGAAAAACTTAGACAAAATCAACAAGGGCTACAAGTATCTACTTACTGTAATAGACACATTTTCAAAATTTGCCTGGGCTGTGCCACTCAAATCCAAGACTGGAAAATGTGTTACAGAAGCCTTCAGGACAATCATCAATCAGAGTGGAAGATCACCGCGCTATTTGCAAACAGATAATGGCAAAGAATTTTATAATTCTGTGTTCCAACAATTTATTAAAAGCCAGTCAATACAACATTATTCGAGTTACAGTGATCTCAAGGCCTCAATTGTAGAGAGATTCAACAAAACCCTAAAAAATCTTATGTATAAACAATTTACACTTCAAGGTCATTATAAATGGCTTAATATTCTTCCATAACTTCTACATAAATATAACAACTCGGTTCATTCCACAATCAACATGAAACTCTCTGAAGTAACTTCATCTGATGAGCAAAAATTGATCAGGACTGTTTATTATCCTAGATACCAGCCAACAACAAGAAAAGCCAAATACAAGGTGGGTGATCAAGTAAGATTCAGCAAATATAAGCACTTATTCAAAAGAGGCTTTACAAGAAACAGGAGCACTGAATTATTTACAGTGGTTCAAGTTAAACCTGGGACCCTTAACACATATATAATAAAAGATCACCGAGGAGAAATTCTCAAAGGCAGATTCTATGAAGAAGAACTCAGCAAAACTAAACAGCCTGACACATATCTCATAGAAAAAATCATCCGCAGAAAAGGCAACAAGTTATTTGTCAAATGGCTAGGACTTCCAGAACACAGCTGGATCCATGCAGACAAAGTGATAATATGAGCACCTGGGATGTTATAAAAAGGCTGCCAGAACCTGAACAGCAGATTAAGAGAAATGGCAAGTTGCTGCCTGAAACTATTAGATGTCTTATTGTTGGGCCATCAGCTTGTGGTAAAACTACACTAATGATTGATAATTTTTTATTGGCACCCAACTGGTTAAACTGGAAAAACAGGCACTTGTATGTCTTCGCTAAGAGCTTGGAACAATTAAAATATCAGAAGCTGATGAAGCTATATGATGGATTGGATATTGCCACTTTTGAATCAGATGTTAAGCCACTTCATGAATGTCTCGATAATTCTGTTGTTGTGTTTGATGATATTATACTGGATAATCAAAACAAGGTTAGAAATTTCTTTACACAGGGCCGACACAAAAACATTGATTGCTTCTACCTGGCACAGACTTTTTCTAAAATACCGAAGCAGCTGATCCGAGACAACAGCAATTTTATATGTGTGTTTCATCAAGATCATACCAACCTCAAACACATACATGATGAATATGTAGGTGGGGACTTGAGCTACAATGATTTTTCCAAGTTTTGTAGTAGGTGCTGGAACCAGGACAGTTATGGGTTTGTCACAATTGATATGACAAGAAAACCCAATAGTGGTAAATATAGAAATAAAATTAACAATTTTCTAGACATTGAAACATATATAAATAACCATGAAAAGGCCAATCATTGATGATCTTAAATTAAGAGATTATCTTGTAAAAAGATTTAAGAGATGGAAATCACAGAACCGAGGAATTTATGAACAACACAAACAGAACAGCCTATTATTGATGCTATTAGTGAATTAGGTAAAAATATCAAAACTGTTACAGAGCAAAATCAAAATTTGATCACAGAGCTTGTACCTGTAGCTGCAAGGAACATATTAGATTATCCAATCACCCCACTTTCTAGTATTCATACACCTAGTCCTGTTGCTCCTCGAAGAATTGAAGCTACTCTGGATCCTATTGAATTGGGTCTTCTTGCTCAAAAATATTTAAGCACACCTAAAGACAATAAAGATGAGGTGTTTGGCTTATATGCTGACACAGAGCTTGATGGTAGCATCATACATAGAATTGGCAATTTCAGAGTAACATTTATGGGAGATGATCTGATTGTATATTCAGTATCTCATCTTGGACAAAGAGGTGGTTTTGTTAAATATCCCGGCACACCTGGATTGTGGGAACTGATGACTAGGAAAAGGCCTGGCAGCTATACAGATCAAGACTATGAGCACTACAAAGAAATATTAATAAAATCAGATGCTCTATACCAGAACAATGATCCCACACAAAAAAGAGTCAAGTCTAGCAGTGGAGCAAAATACAACAATTTAATCAAGCCCATATGGTCACAGATCAAGACTGGCAGTGGAATCAAACAATACAACACCCTGCCTAAAGAATTTGTCTGGGTTGATGATGTCAGGAAACTTGTAGATAGGTTATTGGTGATAGCTGGGGAGGAAAATGCTGGCAACCACAATTTTTACAATGAAAAGGTTGGAATTATGGACATGATAAGCACAAAATTGTCTAATTTTATAGTGAATGACATTAAGGGGATTGGATATCTTATAAAAATTATTAATACTCTACCACCTAAATTTTGGAATATTTCTGAGGGCCGGGGACTGGTTAATGACATTATAAACAAGCTGCCATTTGAACTACACATTCCAGGCTATCAGTATTGTGGTCCAGGCACAAAATTGGACCATAGATTAAACAGAGGTGATCCTGGTGTTAATCCCCTAGATGCTGCTTGTAGAGACCATGACATAGCATACAACACACATACTGATCTTGACAAGTGACATGTTGCAGACAAGAAATTAGAAGAGGCTGCATTTGGTAGATTTGTAAGCAAAGATGCTTCTTTAAGTGAGAGAATAGCAGCATTGGGAACCACCATAGCTATGAACACCAAACAAAAACTGGGGTGGGGGCTGTGAATATGTATATAATAAACCTAGAATGAAGGCCAAGGGTGTTATGTATCAAATACCTTATGCAGGTCTTAAATCTCTTAAAACTATTGATAGTCTTTTAACCAAAAAGCAGCGCAAGAAAAAAAGCTCTTGTATTGCCTAGGGCCATGGTATGAAATTATTACTTAGTACCCCCCAATTAAAAAAAATACAACAATCCAGAAAAAAATCACATGTGGGGGGTTTCATATTTACTATCCCGGCCATCTTAGCAGCACTTGGGGCTGTTGGGAGCTTGGCTGGGGGATCAGCTGCCATAGGAAAAACAGTAATAGATGCCAAGAAGAATAGGGCAGAATAAGATGAATTGAAGCGCCATAACCTGGCCATGGAGAAACAAGGCAAAGGTGTTAAGAGAACCATGAATAAGTTTAAAAAAAACAAGAGCCGCTTACAAACCAAGATATTGAAGCTTTAATCAAGCCACTGGGCATCAAACATTTTAGAGGTGTGTACATGTCTGATTCTTTACCAGAACAACCACTCAACAAAGAGTGTGGCATTGTTAATTTGGATAAGTACAAAAATCAGGGCACTCACTGGATTTGTTATCTTAAATATTTAAACAATGAGGCATTTGTGTTTGATTCATTTGGAGGTGTTCAACCTGAAAATTTAGTAAAATATCTAAAATCAGCTAATCTTTATTACAATAATGCCCGTGTTCAAAACTTCAAAGATGTTAATTGTGGACATTTGTGTTTATCTGTTCTCAGATATCTGTCTCAAATAAATAAACCATCAATTGAAAATTTTCAAAAGGCCCTGTGGTATCTGAAACATCATGGGGGTATTCCATCTCACCAGCCAAAATTCAATATTGAAACTCAAATTACATGATGATATAGTGTATCCCAAAACAATAGCTCTCAGAGCATTTTATGGCATGTACTTGATCCCTAATATTACACACCACAACAACAAAATTGCAGTAGGGGATCAAAAAATTGTCATCACTCCAGGGCAATATAATCTGTCCACTCTAAATGCTCAATTACCCAGAGGTATAGTATTAACTCAAAATTCTGTCACTCACAGAGTAGAGATTGTATCTGCTACAGAGACAGTGGATCTGGGTACTATAGGAGAGCTGTTAGGCTTTGAGAACAACACAAAACTTGAACCAGCCATTAAACACACTGCTATTAATATACCTAAATTCTTAGCCATAGAGACTCTGAATATTCACTGTAATGTGGCCGAGGGTATGATCACCAAATCAAATGGCATAGGCACTCACAAACAAACTGGCATCATTGCAACATTTAAACCTAATTCTGAATTTATGGAGCCCATCATCTACACTCCATCACCAACATTATATTTTCCTGTGTGCCATAATAGAATAGATAACATTGAATTGATGGTCACTAATGAAAAAGAAGAATTAGTTGATTTTGCTGGAGCCACAACAACTGCAATCATAGAGATTAATATTTAAATAAAAATACATACAAAAAATGGAAAATATTGAGAGTTATGAGCTACAATCATTCCCCCCAAACAGGAGGACCTTTGCAAATTTAAATCAACCCAACACAGAGATTGAGGTTGATCTTGATGTAGGGGATGGCTTTATACACCCCCACAGAGCAGATCTATACATCAAATTTGATGTTGTAAAGCTCGATGGAACAGATTATCCGGCAAATTCAAATATAAGATTGGTAGATAATTTTGTGCCGCATCTGTTCTCTGAAATTGAGATCAGAAAGCATGGTGTTGTTATAAACAGAGTGGATTATCCCGGCATTACCTCCACAGCTTTGGCCACACTAAAATTATCCAAAACCGAGGCATCATACTACAAAATAGGTGGATTTGAGGCTGGTGATAAAATTATATCTAAGAGCCACACAGTGCTGTTCCCCATGCGCCTGTTGCCAGGATTCTTCTCAGATTACAAAAATATTATGTGGAAGGGTGGTTTAAGAATCACATTTAGAAGAGCTGCCAATGATAATAATGCTTTGATGAGGTACAGCACATTAAACTCTACAGGGGAAGCTTTGCCTAATACCCTACCTGATGAAGGCAAATGCATTATTCAGACTATGGAGCTAAGAATCCCAGTTGTTGAATATGAGGCCAGTTATGCTCTTAAATACAAAGCAGATATAATAAAAAATCCACAGATTCCTTTACAATTTTATACATATCAATGTGTACAGAAGCCTGCCGCTGGTACTTATTATGAGTTTGATGCTACAAATTCATTCTCCAGTATACAATATGACATGCCGGATTTTGTGGTGGTACTGTTTTAGACTGGAAGACACAATAATCAGGAAAAAAATTCAAGTAAATTTGATAGCTGCAACATCAAGAACATATATCTTAAAAATGGCAGAAATGAGGTATTTCCTAGAGAAAATTATAATTTAGACATGTCCAAGGATGATTTTCTTAAATTATATGAAGCATTTACAGCATACAAAAGGGTCACTACTGGCAATACTGACATGTATTACACACCAGATGAATTCAAAGCACAGAGACCCATGTTTGTCATCAACACTTCAAAAAGGAAACAAGTTGTGGTTAATGACAGGACAAACATTAAAATTATCTGTGAATTCCACGATACACTCCCTGATGACACCATATGTAGTGTTATTCTTATAGGGGAAAAATCATATGTTTATGATGTAAGAAATGAGAGAGTCACAGAGCAATTCTAGAAGATTTTTGCATATTACATTGTCTTAGTACTAGATATATGAGTTGAGGCTGGTGTCCAATTGAACTTAAACCAGAAGTAAATATGTGTGGGTGTGGGTGGGTGTATGTGGGTGGGTGTGGGTGTTAATACGTTTGGCCTAGTTTTAAGTGTAGCCAAAAAAAATATCAAGAGGGGCATATTTTTAACAAATTTATGGACAACAATCTCACAGAAGTGCCTTTTTATCAATCTGAGGGGGGTCATACTTTCACGGGAAATTCCCTAGGGCATTTTTACAAAAATCTTGGATTAGACAGGGTTCCACACTTGAGCAAAAAGCTCATATGGGCATGTTGAGCAAGTTTTAAGTGTAGGCAAATCTGCCTGAGGGGGGTTCATACTTTCTCGAGTTTATAATACCCTCAATTACACTACTTTTGTTAGATTATAATATTTATTATTGTATAATGACATTTATAAGCGTGGTAATAATTCTCATTGTTACTTTTTCTGCTATTCAACTTTTGTCATTTGCCCGAGCCCCCTGAAAAATTTTTGGCGACGCCCATTGTTCTGGATCCATTGTATTTCCTTCATAGTATTTCTCCTCTTAATTTCCTTGGATCCTGCGGTTCAAATATCGATTTAGAAAGAAAAGTTCTTGCTTTACAAAACACGAAGTACTTCCTGTTGTTTTGTGTTTACTATGTGATTTAATGATTTGGTTTATTTTATTTTGCCACTTTTGGCTAATCGCGAAGATGAGAAGGAGTGGTGATACAATGAATGCCCAGGCCGGAATTCGAACCTGGGACCCCTGAAGTCGTAGAGTGCTGTGCTAACCACTCTGCCACAAGACTGATCAAGATTTTTTTTTTTTTGAGGTGACAGATACTCAGATAGAACCTTGATCCTGCCATATCTTACCTTCAAACCAGAGATCGACACAAGAGTTGGCCAAAAATATGAGGATTCCGGAAAATTTAAAATCTCGATTCGGAAATTTTACTACCCGGATTTCTGAGAGAGAGATTTAACATTTTTGCTAGTTTTCAAGTAGAATTTATGAAAGTCTCATCTTCCTTATTTTACGATCATTTGCTCCGTAGAAAAACAAAATCCGGAATTGACCATCCCTACTTCATGATTAGGGTTAGGATTTTCTTCACTTATCATATTCTTTTTCCTAAGGGTAATGTGTTCCCTAAACATATAGAAATTCATATTATGAAGAAGTGGCAAGTCTTGCGATAACTACGTAAAAATGTCACGCTTCGCCACTGATATTGATATTGATTTTAAAATTTTGGGTGCGTCAGCACTAAGGCTATTTTGCACCCGTCACACTATACGGGGTCCAGCCCCTTACCGTTTCACATAACAACTCTAACGTTGCTGAATTAAAATCATAAAATATTAAAACGTTCTGACTTTCGTTAAAAGCCGAGGCTGCAAAGAACACTCAGGACAAATAAGGACAAAACACAGGACAACACAAACAAAATTATACTGGCCATGGGGCCAGTCGCCAGAGCCTCGTTAGTCTTCAGTCCAGGGTACACTAATGTGGAAGTGAGGTTGACATTTGGGTGTACTACGTGGAAGGTCACCCCTTACACCCCGCTTCGCCACTGAAAATAATAACAACAATAATACTAACTACCACTGTTATAAATGTTATTATACAATAATAAATATTATTAGCTAATAAAATATACAAATTTTATTCGAAGCGTATTACTATTTATTATATAAATAATATATTCCACAAGGCGACTGAATATCCAGCACAACTGTTTATTATTATTATACACTTTATTCAGTTGCTGTACACAAATTCACATTTATATTTTGTTATTAACCTTTACGCGTCTCCTTAAAAAAAAGAGGCTACAAATGTTTAATAGTGACTATGTATGTGTAAAAAGTATTAATAGCATTATGTTAAGAACAAAAAGAATGCTCTACCAATTCTTTTTCAGTAGTAGTGTATAACAAATAAGTTGCAACAAAATTTGTGCGGAAGTGTCACATTTTTCTTTACATTTGCGCACGCTTTCATTTGTCTATGTAATTGCCACATTCCTGTCTGAACGTCTCGATCATCCGTGGGTAGAACGTTAAACATTACTACGAATAAAATATATCGTGATTACGCACTGTAAAACGCGGCTAAATTTTTTCATGTCCGCAATGATTGTCTTTTTTGTTTTACTTCGCCTTTCTACCATCTTTGGCTAATTGCGGATATGAGGATGAGTAATATGATGGAACTGATGAAGAGACATAAAGAACACCCACAGCCAGGCCGGGATTCGAACCCGGTAGGCAACGCGCTGTTCTGTTAGCAGGAACAAACGATGTTGCCAGAAATGAAACCAAGGATCTTCTGTTTTCCCTAAAAGTAAACTTCAAGAACTTCAAAGTGCCAGGCAAGTGTGTGTCTTCTCAATGCTCCGACGACATGATCTGCCGCAGTGGTCCATCATCAACAGAGAAGTAGACAAAGCAAATAGTGAAATGTACAAGATATGTAAGCGTTTTAGAAATGTTCTTTATATAGACATGAGTAATCTAGGAAATAGGTTTCATACTGCACATGGTCTGCATCTTAATAGGTTAGGTAAAAAATTTGTTAGTGATAAGATATTGGAATTAGCAAATAAGTGTGCTCCTTCTGAGCCTATCCCTCTAAGTTTCAATAGTGATACTTTTTAAGATCATTAGGTAGTCCTATGCCTAATACTCCGAAAGATCATCAAAATAATTCAGAAGTCAGGCCGGTAGAAGTTATTAGTAGTCTTAGTAGTTTTAATAATAGGCCTATGTCTAATATCCTTGATGATCATCCAATAAATTCAAAAATCAAGCTTGTGGAATTTTTGATAGTAGTAGCTTTAATAATCAATATAAGCTTAATGAAATTGTAACTCTTCTCTGGAATATCCAAGGCTTCTCAAATAAATATACCATTGTTGAAGACTATGTCTCTACATTGAATACCGATTTCTTATGTATAATTGAGCACTGGCTACGTCTCAGCGAAATTGATCTTTACGGTTTTAAGGGCTGCAACTTGAGTAGTAGTTATTGCAGACCCACTACAAAACATGGAGGATGTGCTATTTTCATGAAGAAAACCTTTTCTCACAGGCCTGTCCACAGTGTAAACAGCATGTCTATTGAAATGGTATTTGAGGTTACGGCATCTTTTCTTGTAGAAATAAA
The DNA here is from genome assembly GCF_977018435.1 of Lepisma saccharinum. NCBI lineage: Eukaryota > Metazoa > Arthropoda > Insecta > Zygentoma > Lepismatidae > Lepisma > Lepisma saccharinum. Next base: position 29,789,818 of record NC_139257.1, read on the forward strand.
CACTATCTTAGTTGCAGTATATAGGTCGAATGTTGAGTGTAAAGAATTTAAATTATTTATTGATAGAATGCACAACCTCTTAGAACATGTGTGTACATTTAATGCTAAGATTATTTTATGTGGAGAGTTCAATATTGACTTTATGTTAGTAAAGAATCTAGAAGGTGTTATGTTAAATAATCTATTTTCCTCGTTCAATTTAGCTATAACTACAACTGAGATTACTAGGCCCAAACTCGGAGGTGGAAGTTGCCTTGATAACATAGTTACTGTTATGGATGGGTTAAATAAAAGTTCAATTGTTAAAACTGTTGTATCTGATCATTGGGCAGTTTTACTTAAGTCTCAGGTTAATTTTCCTAAAGTCTCATCTAAAATTGATACCAAAAACTGCAAGTTAAGGGTGTGACTAATGAAAGAGGAAAATATTTTAAAATTTCACGATGAATTATCACTTGTTAACTGGAAAATTATGTATCGTTCTGTAAATAATATAAATAACAAAGTGAAATTTTTAATGTCTGCAATGTCTAATTCAGCTGAAAGGGCATTTCCTCTAAAGTATGTTGTAGACAAACCTACTAAACCCAAACCTAAAGGGTTAGAAGTAAAGAAATTGACAAACTCAAAGGAGAATGTGAACGTCTTCATGACTATTATATTAGTACTGTAGTCCAAGTTTCCGGACTTGCAGAAGGCCAATCTGAAGTGGAAATGAAGTCTGGAACATTTGCCTCCAGCCACAGCTGTGTTGTTCGGGCCTTATGTGCTGGGGCTGAATCCTGCTGGAAGCTCCAGTTCTGCCCATGGAAGAGGGTGTTGTTGAGATTTTTGACTAGTCTCTCAAGCACTGTCTTCTGGTGCACTTTGACTGATTTTTTTACCCATTTTTCACAGAAATAGAGCTCCGTTGTGCCCTCATAGTTGACACCCCACTGCACCATTACTGATGGAGGATGATGACCCCTCTGGACCCTTAGAGCCTTTTCACCAGCTTCTCTAGCGGATTTGGCATATATCCTGTCATTTTGGGTATTGAAAGCCTCCTCAACACTGAAAATCTTTTCATCTATGAAAAGGATGCAACGGTGCCCATTCGCCGCGTAACGCTGCAGTAAGCGCTTTGATTTGAGGATCTTCTTGCGCTTCAGTTCACTTGTCAGGAGGTGTCCTTTGCGTCGTTTGCAAGCATGGAGTCCCTTCGATATGTTTAGCTCTCTAGCCATCACTGACTGCTTCCTTACCGATTTCTTCGGACACGTTCCGCCACTGCTTTTACCAATTCTGGAGTCCGTACTGTGCACGGTCTGCCTTGCCTCGGGCGATCTTTCACAGCCCCAGTCTCAATGAAGCGCTTATATCGTTTTTTCATTGGTTTTGCTTTTATTCGAGCAATTTATATTCTGCCGTCGAACAACGTCAATAACACAAAAGGAAACCAGCAGTGAATTTTTATATTTAAGTATCTAAGTATTCATACACCACAAAATACAGTATAATATTTATTAAAGGCCCAGGCACCTGACGTCTCTGGTTTACAAACGATTCCGGAATACACAGATTAGTCAGCTTCCGGTGTGAATTTGTTGAGATAGACCAAACTTAGTTCTTAGAGGTTATTTCACAGAGTACTTACGTCTTCGATGTAACTACTTCGGTATTTACTTCACTTGGCGATAAACACGCTGAAAAACACTAACGTTCAACACAAAGGGGGGGCGTTGGGGGGAAAGCACAAATCTTGTTGATACAGAGTTCGATGTCTTCAATCTTCTAATCCTCCTGTCGTTGGTTCATAATAAACATGTAGCCTCTCTTCTTTAGTAACCTTTTCTCAGGTTCTGGTAGAGATACTGCACAGGCCGATAGTTCACTCACAGTTCGTTCCTTAGACACTATATCTCTCATCCGGCTGAGATTATGGCCGATAGTTCACTTCCAGTTTGTTCTTTAGACACTATCTCTCTTTCCGGCAGAGATCATGACCGTTAGTTCACTCACAGTTCGTTCCTTAGACACTATATCTCTTTCCGGCTGAGATTATGGCCGATAGTTCACTTCCAGTTTGTTCTTTAGACACTATCTCTCTTTCCGGCAGAGATCATGACCGTTAGTTCACTTACAGTTCGTTCCTTAGACACTATATCTCTTTCCGGCTGAGATTATGGCCGATAGTTCACTTCCAGTTTGTTCTTTAGACAACTATCTCTCTTTCCGGCAGAGATCATGACCGTTAGTTTACTTACAGTTCGTTCCTTAGACACTATATCTCTTTCCGGCTGAGATTATGGCCGATAGTTCACTTCCAGTTTGTTCTTTAGACACTATATCTCTTTCCGGCTGAGATTATGGCCGATAGTTCACTTCCAGTTTGTTCTTTAGACACTATCTCTCTTTCCGGCAGAGATCATGACCGTTAGTTCACTTACAGTTCGTTCCTTAGACACTATATCTCTTTCCGGCTGAGATTATGGCCGATAGTTCACTTCCAGTTTGTTCTTTAGACACTATATCTCTTTCCGGCTGAGATTATGGCCGATAGTTCACTTCCAGTTTGTTCTTTAGACACTATCTCTCTTTCCGGCAGAGATCATGACCGTTAGTTCACTTACAGTTCGTTCCTTAGACACTATATCTCTTTCCGGCTGAGATTATGGCCGATAGTTCACTTCCAGTTTGTTCTTTAGACACTATATCTCTTTCCGGCTGAGATTATGGCCGATAGTTCACTTCCAGTTTGTTCTTTAGACACTATCTCTCTTTCCGGCTGAGATTATGGCCGATAGTTCACTTCCAGTTTGTTCTTTAGACACTATCTCTCTTTCCGGCAGAGATCATGACCGTTAGTTCACTTACAGTTCGTTCCTTAGACACTATATCTCTTTCCGGCTGAGATTATGGCCGATAGTTCACTTCCAGTTTGTTCTTTAGACACTATATCTCTTTCCGGCTGAGATTATGGCCGATAGTTCACTTCCAGTTTGTTCTTTAGACACTATCTCTCTTTCCGGCAGAGATCATGACCGTTAGTTCACTTACAGTTCGTTCCTTAGACACTATATCTCTTTCCGGCTGAGATTATGGCCGATAGTTCACTTCCAGTTTGTTCTTTAGACACTATATCTCTTTCCGGCTGAGATTATGGCCGATAGTTCACTTCCAGTTTGTTCTTTAGACACTATCTCTCTTTCCGGCAGAGATCATGACCGTTAGTTCACTTACAGTTCGTTCCTTAGACACTATATCTCTTTCCGGCTGAGATTATGGCCGATAGTTCACTTCCAGTTTGTTCTTTAGACACTATATCTCTTTCCGGCTGAGATTATGGCCGATAGTTCACTTCCGGTTTGTTCTTTAGACACTATCTCTCTTTCCGGCAGAGATCATGACCGTTAGTTCACTTACAGTTCGTTCCTTAGACACTATATCTCTTTCCGGCTGAGATTATGGCCGATAGTTCACTTCCAGTTTGTTCTTTAGACACTATATCTCTTTCCGGCTGAGATTATGGCCGATAGTTCACTTCCAGTTTGTTCTTTAGACACTATATCTCTTTCCGGCTGAGATTATGGCCGATAGTTCACTTCCAGTTTGTTCTTTAGACACTATATCTCTTTCCGGCTGAGATTATGGCCGATAGTTCACTTCCAGTTTGTTCTTTAGACACTATCTCTCTTTCCGGCAGAGATTATGGCCGATAGTTCACTTCCAGTTTGTTCTTTAGACACTATCTCTCTTTCCGGCAGAGATCATGACCGTTAGTTCACTTACAGTTCGTTCCTTAGACACTATATCTCTTTCCGGCTGAGATTATGGCCGATAGTTCACTTCCAGTTTGTTCTTTAGACACTATATCTCTTTCCGGCTGAGATTATGGCCGATAGTTCACTTCCAGTTTGTTCTTTAGACAACTATCTCTCTTTCCGGCAGAGATCATGACCGTTAGTTCACTTACAGTTCGTTCCTTAGACACTATATCTCTTTCCGGCTGAGATTATGGCCGATAGTTCACTTCCAGTTTGTTCTTTAGACACTATCTCTCTTTCCGGCAGAGATCATGACCGTTAGTTCACTTACAGTTCGTTCCTTAGACACTATATCTCTTTCCGGCTGAGATTATGGCCGATAGTTCACTTCCAGTTTGTTCTTTAGACACTATATCTCTTTCCGGCTGAGATTATGGCCGATAGTTCACTTCCAGTTTGTTCTTTAGACACCATCTCTCTTTCCGGCAGAGATCATGACCGTTAGTTCACTTACAGTTCGTTCCTTAGACACTATATCTCTTTCCGGCTGAGATTATGGCCGATAGTTCACTTCCAGTTTGTTCTTTAGACACTATCTCTCTTTCCGGCAGAGATCATGACCGTTAGTTCACTTACAGTTCGTTCCTTAGACACTATATCTCTTTCCGGCTGAGATTATGGCCGATAGTTCACTTCCGGTTTGTTCTTTAGACACTATCTCTCTTTCCGGCAGAGATCATGACCGTTAGTTCACTTACAGTTCGTTCCTTAGACACTATATCTCTTTCCGGCTGAGATTATGGCCGATAGTTCACTTCCAGTTTGTTCTTTAGACACTATCTCTCTTTCCGGCAGAGATCATGACCGTTAGTTCACTTACAGTTCGTTCCTTAGACACTATATCTCTTTCCGGCTGAGATTATGGCCGATAGTTCACTTCCAGTTTGTTCTTTAGACACTATATCTCTTTCCGGCTGAGATTATGGCCGATAGTTCACTTCCAGTTTGTTCTTTAGACACTATCTCTCTTTCCGGCAGAGATCATGACCGTTAGTTCACTTACAGTTCGTTCCTTAGACACTATATCTCTTTCCGGCTGAGATTATGGCCGATAGTTCACTTCCAGTTTGTTCTTTAGACACTATATCTCTTTCCGGCTGAGATTATGGCCGATAGTTCACTTCCAGTTTGTTCTTTAGACACTATCTCTCTTTCCGGCAGAGATCATGACCGTTAGTTCACTTACAGTTCGTTCCTTAGACACTATATCTCTTTCCGGCTGAGATTATGGCCGATAGTTCACTTCCAGTTTGTTCTTTAGACACTATATCTCTTTCCGGCTGAGATTATGGCCGATAGTTCACTTCCAGTTTGTTCTTTAGACACTATCTCTCTTTCCGGCAGAGATCATGGCCGTTAGTTCAATTACAGTTTTTCACAGCCCGCGAAACCAATAACCAACGTAACACGAATCCTGACCGTATCAATGCTTGACTCGGACTGTCTTCTCCGCAACCGTCTTCCCCAGAAAAGACGTTAACGTCCCTTGCCGCCTTTTTTCTCCCAGCGAGGGCGCGTCAACTTTTATAAGGGGTGTGTCAAGATCGGTTACACGCTGGATTGCGCGGTAAACGAATCTCTCATTAATTTTCAGCTTCTGCAGAAGTTTGAAAATCTCCCCTATATTCTATGGCCTTCTCCAAAAAGAAAATAAGATCCGCCTATATGTTGGGTAATACCTAGGTACAGAGCTTTTGAGTTCCAGCCAGATCGCTCACGCCAAATGCAAGAACGCTAACCATTAGGCTGCAAGATTTGACAAAAATGTCAGAATAGCGGCGCTAAATAACAAGAAAGAAGAAACATAAACACGGAAGTCAAAACACCACGTCCACACACACGAGATAAGATGCGACTACCAGGACCTGAAGCTTCATTTCTTGCAAAATTAGGTGTTTTTAAAACCTTTCAGAGCTATTCAAAATAGCCAAAAAAATACTTTAAGAATAAAGAAATAAAATTAAGAAAGTTTCCATTAAAAAACGAAAGTCAGGTGTGATGTTACTAAATAAAATAGTCCACCTTCACAAGCAGGATCAGGCCGGGAGCCACCTGCTACCCTGGTGCCCCCTGAGTTATCTCGAAAGATTTCACATAATTAATTCGAATGGTGAGATTGTAACGTGAAAGGCAGCAGGTTAAGTGCCTGATTGAGTCAGTGTTTTAAGTTCACCTTATGCACAGTAAGGCTAATCGGGACTGGACCTACAGTTTAAAGTGAAATCCGAACCACTATGTGCCTCCACCGGGTATCGAAACCTGAACCCCTTGATTGCAAGGCGACGACGCTACCAACTGCGCCATCGGGGAAGGCATAAGTGCCTAAGCAAATTATCCTATTGTTGAGGATGCTTTATGAATAGGGGGAAAGGAAAGCATCACTTCAGGCTTCCCCCACTTCGAGTACCGCTCCCCCTCCCCCTTCTGAGAAAAAATTCTGTTGGCGGCCCTGCCCCCACACACTTACAAACTATGTGTGTGCGAGTGCAGGTCGAATTCCCTACATCACTGTCAAACTAAGATTTTTTTTCGTTGACTCAGCAATTCCTAGCGAATGTGTGACCCGCACCATTCATATTACATATACGAAGCCTAATTTTGGAACACCCAGTACTTCTGAAGTACTCCTGCATGTCTTTGTCTTATTACTAAACTCGAAACAATTCTACCAAATTATAAGGCACTTCCCTATATGTAGCCTATATTTTAAAATATATATAATTGGTAATGGTCAGTGGCGGATTACCAAATAGGCCCGCTAGGCACGTGCCTAGGGGCGGCAACTCTTGGGGGCGGCAAATCTTTTTTCCAGAATATCAAGAATAATAAAAAGTGTCTTACGTACACAGTGGCGATTTAGACCTATAAAACCAATGTTTCAAATCAACGGTTTGCAACACTTTCGCTTCATACGAAAGAAACCTTGATGTATCGGATTTATGTGTTATCAAGAAATGTTTCGTCTGCTCTGACTCCTTCAGGTGCCAATCAATTTGTTTTTAACCCTTGCTGTGGCTTTTATCGCTTACAATACAATGCAATCCGCCCAGCCTTTGTTGGTTTGTTTTTGTAAATTCATACACCTCGATCTTCCACTAAGCTTTTGTTAATGGCCAGGCAGGAAAGAAGACTGATTCCTTGAAACTCGCACATGTAACAATGCCAGTCTTAAAAAAAATAAACACATAAACACTGCTGATAAGTGAGTGAGTGAGTGAGTGAGTGAGTGAGTGAGTGAGTGCAGCTTTCGCGTGGACCGCAACTAGTTTTTGTCTTACTGTATTCTCTGGCTGGTGCATTCAGTTTGTTGCTAATGCGTTTGCGATTTGGTGTTTTTTTTATGCAGCAGGCAGCATGAAGCGAACAAAGTTAAGTGGGGCGGCTTAGCGTAAACTTGCAAAAGAAAAGCGTGAAAGAGGAGCAACCTTACAGAAAAAGCTTGGTAGAGTGCATCACACATAAATTTGCATTTGCGTAGAAACGAATTTTCGTTTCGTCTCCCTCTCCCTTAGCATCACGTTTTATACCTTGCTCGAAAACCTTCGCTATTGTTGCCATATTGTCATTCCATTCCTGGACACACTCGCGCAAACATCATTGAAAACAATTGAATTGCGCTCCAGCTCGCGGTTCCCACCGTTCGGCAGGGACGGTAATGTGGCAATATAGCACGGCGTAGTGGTTGCTTCTTTTATGCAGTGCATGTTCATTGGCTAGCTAGTAACTAGTGTTGCCAACTGTAATAATGAAGCACTATTTCTGTCACGGAAGGGGAAAGGCAGGTAAAGTGGCGGTGAGTTTTGTTGGATTGGAAGCACCATATTTTTATTTTGTACTAAGTATTTGACCGGTTTGACGTTGTGTGCGTGTATTGCGTGTGTGCCTGTAAAAGTGTGTGTTTGCTAATGAACGTTAAATTCCATAATGCCTCCAGTTCTCTCGAAGTTGAAATCAAAAACCTTGCATAGCCAAGCTCGGGAAATTCTAAGCAAAGTTCATGAATGAGGAAGCCAGTCATGGTGTTAGCATCCCAATAAAGCATTTTGGCAAGAGAGCAGCGAACAGCAGCAACAAATTGTTCATATTTCATAATTTTGGAATTATTCAAAATAAATAAATTATGTGGCTCCAACATCATTTCAACTCTGGCTCCGGCACGTGTTCTTGTAGAAATTGCATAGAGGAGGCTGTCATTTTTGCTGCTTAATGCGATACATATTGTTTTCTGTGTTAAAATTGCCATGCTTTGATGGGTGACCAAGTTCATAGCAGGGCCGGCGGAAGGGGAGGGCGAACCGTGCCACCGACCAGAGCGGCAAAATTTGAAGAGAAGAAAAAAATGAGCCTATTGAAAACTGTGATCGAGCGAGATATTCTTTTGCGCTGAATAGTATTGAAATAGCATAAGAAGTCTCATTATTTATTTTATATTTTGATGTTTTAGTTAGGAATATATTGATTTTCAATTTTCCGTTGCTGCGTAATGACCGGGGGGGTCGAAATAGAGCGGCAACTGCCGCCACCTCCCAGGGAGGCAAAATGACTAGCGCCGGCCCTGGTTCATAATAAAAGAAAAAGCCGCGCAGCTTATCGTCTAGTGGCAGTATAACTAACTAACTCTCTAGCCTTCTTAAACCCGAAGGTTCATGGCTGCAGCAACACAGGCCTTCCATCTGTCCCTATCTTGAGCAACATCTATATACTCTTTTCCATCCCTACCGATTTCCCTTAGGTCCATCTCGACGTTGTCCCTCCATCTTCGTCTTGGCCTTCCTACTGGTCTCTTACCATCAGGTTTCCCAACAAGAATCCTGTAAACTCCTCTTTCCTCTCCCATTCGTGCCACATGGCCTGCCCACCTAAGTCTTCTTGATTTAATTATTCTAATAATGTCTGGACATGAATACAAATTATGTAGTTCTAAATTATGTAACCTTCTCCACTCACCTGTCTCCTCATCCCTAGTGGCAGTATATGTACTTGTTATTGTTGTGGAAGCCGGCATCCTTGGTAAATGTACAACAAAGGCAACCGACTGTCGCCGATCTCAGAAAGGAAATAATAATACTGCTTGAGGAGGAGTGTTATGGTGCAATTGTAGCGGTTTAAGAGGGAGGTGGAGTTTGGCGAAGGTCGCCGTGGAAAGTGCTTAAATTTAACATGGGCTTTTTTGCATTTTGTTGAATATAACGTTTTAGGACAAAAATTTGCGGGAAAACACGCAGTAGATGTGAACTTACTTTATGAAACTTTGAGTACATGACACATTTATGCAATTTCAGTTCGATAAATGTGCACAAATTCCATTCTTTTTTTTCAATTTCCCATAAGGAAATACGTAAATAAGCACAGAATGGTTATAGGATTTGTGGGTAGCACCAACGAAAATGGCCATTATGATGCATACTAACGTAACGCTCAATCCTTTTACGACTAAGCTAGGGAGGGCTTTTCTTTCAAAAGTCACTTGCACAGCCCAAAATGATTGTTTAAAAATGTCATGTATTATCGACGGCGAAAGATACGGCCGCTTCAGCCGAATTTCATTCATCATAGTTCGCCACTTGGCCATTAGATGTCTCTGTTCGAATTGCCTCAGGCTGACGGTGAGGGCTAGTTCGCGCGGGTGTTTGAATCCTCTGCACAGCTGGGTTCCGTCCCCTCGTCAGAAGGTCCCGTAGCTGTCACAGCTTGATTTATTGCCTCTTTCCCAGACAAGAAACCAAGAAAGCAGGAAGGCCATGAGTTTGTGTCTGTTTGAGTGTAGAGAAGCAGAGCATATTTACCGTGAATTGGAACCAGTGTCACAGTAACTTTATCTCCACCCCTACTGCGAAGGACGTATTTAGGGGGACCAGGTGTCCCAACCTCGCCCCGAAAGACTTACCAAGTACAAAAATTAAATAATGAAAATAATGAGATCATAAAATAACTTCAATTAAGTAATGAAAATAAGGTTGTTGTTTAATCGCAATGTTTATTTCCGCAAAAATATTGGAAAGCAATACGACTTTGAATGACAGTACCAAAGAAGATTTATGCAAGAATTATTACTACTTATAATAACATGCAAAATATTACCAGGAATTTTACTTTCGTCAACTGGATCTAACATCATTTTTTCATACTCAATAAGTATTATATTCTTTATCTATTTGACATTAATTTCCTTGCCAGGGCAGTTTCTGTTTTTTACAAATTTTGCCGACCTTAACTACACGTAAGCTAGATAATGAATACGTGATGTTATACTGTATCACTGTTGTTATACCGCCTTCTTACCTATTCATGTAATAAAAATATATTAATTAATTTAATATAATTATACTTATTTTAATTTAACATTATTAATATTATTATTTTGAGACATTACGTTAGGACGCCCCTCCGAAATATATATCTAGATACGTGCCTCGTGTTCGATTTGAATAAAATGTAGAAAAGGCGGGGAGGGTGGTAGCGCTTCCTCTTTTTACATTTCGATAGTTTTACCTCACATGTAGTACTTTGTGAGTCAACGGTGCAGATAGGAAATAGGTGTACACACACACACACATAATTGATGATTCGCAAAGGAACTTCGTTAAATTCCCATGCTTGTTCCGCTCACAAATCACATTCTCTCCAAATTACAATAGCCTACTTTTGTTGTTGCTTACATATATATGTGTGTGTGTGTGTGGTTCCTAGAACTTCACTACTTACAATCATAAACTTGATGTGACTCTTACAAAACATTTGTTTTTGGAGTGGAAAGATCATGAAAAGGTCTACTGTTTCTTTGCAAATCTTCAATTAATGTAAAATTTAGTATAAAAACATAATTTTGGCTGACTTGTTAACTTGAGATTTAAAGAAATTATTAATTTGAATTCTTCATTAACAATAACAAAAGCGACATAAAGACTAAGATTCTTGGCTTGGTTGAGAATTACATTAGAGACGTACAGGTTAGGAAAGGGGAGGGAGAATTCGCTGTCTTCTTTCCCTTCAGCGCGAACCCTGCCTCCTACATTCCACATGTCCATTCAAAATGTCTTCTTAGTTTCGGATATATTTTGCCTCCTCTATAGCGTAATGGTAAAGATGACCTTCATAATGTCAAAAGGTACCGAGTTTGGTACGTGGTGGAGGGTGTCGTGTCGTTTGCGCCCAGTCATTTGCGCCGAGGCTTCTTATCGGTTCATTTTCGCCGTGACATATGTCAAGACCTTCCTTGGTGGGTGACACAAGGGCTGATATTTTGAAGGAAGTGGAGGCCATTTTGCAAAGTTACAGTCTTCTGTTATATTAAAACTTTTTAATAAAGTTATAATTTGTCCTTCCCAACTTCTCAGGAATACCAGGAATGACAGGAATATTTGTCCACAGTAAAAATACTATGTGATGAAGTTGGAAACAGGTTTCAAGACTTCAGAGGGTGCGAAGGGCAATATTCTTGTTCTGCTCTGCTCCCTTTTCTTTTGATGATGCGTGTGCAAGTCCTGACTTCGAATGGAACTTTTTTAATTGCAGTGCAACTCGTATAGGTGGGCTATCCTTGATTTTTCTTATATCTCCCATAGCAGTATCTTCGAATAAGCTATTTTGCTGTAGAAATTTTATTAATTTTGGTTGCACTTGCCTTGGTGAAAAGTTGTTTTCCATAATGAAGATTAATGAAACAGCCGAATGATCAAGAATGACTGACAAAACATTTGTTGTCTGCATTAAGAGTTTCATGCTAACAAAAAACTTATTGCAGACTTTTGAGAAGCTTGTTAAAAAAACAGTGAAATCTGTGCGAAACGAAACTATAATTGCAAACAAACAGTTACAATTGTAACCAAATTATACTCGAAAGTAACATGTAAAATACTATAACCATGAAAAAATATGGGGGGAGGTCTATATAATTTACATATCGATGCTGCAATAAAAATCACTGGAACCTTCCCCCCTCGGCCCCATTGGGTCGAACCACTTAGTTCTGGATTTTAAGGTGTTGGGGTTCTAGATATGTGGCCCGGAAAGTTTTGACATTATAGTTATGCGGTCCTACTCACGAATTGAGTTTGACATTGCTGGTCTATAGGACCTGTTGAGGAGATATATGTGTGTGTGTGTGTGTGTCATAGAACATCACTACTTCGAAACAAACTTGATGTGGCTCTTTCAGAAACATCTGGTTTTGGAGTGGAACGATTACGAAAAGGTTTACACTGGCCTCCCCGATGGTGCAGTGGTAGCGTCGTCGCCTTGTAATCAAAGGGTTCAAGGTTCGATACCCGGTGGAGGCACATAGTGGTTCGGATTCAACTTTAAACTGTAGATCCAGTCCCGCTTAGCCTTACTGTGCATAAAGTGGACTTAAAACACTAAATCAATCAACCAACAAAAAGGTTTACTGTTTCTTTGCAAATCTTCAATTAATGTAAAATTTAGTATATAAACATAATTTTTGCTGACTTTCTAACTTGAGATTTAAAGACAAATTATTATTTCGAATTCTTCATTAACAATAACAAAAGTGATATAAAATATGGGATAAAATTCTTGCCTTCGCTGAGAATCAAATTAGAGACGTACAGGTTAGGAAAGTGGAGGGAGAATTTCCTGGCTTCTTCCCCTTCAATGTGAACGGTGCCTCCTACGTTCTACGTTGCATTCAAAATTTCTTCTTAGTTTCAGATATATTTTGCATCCCCTATAGCATAATGGTAAAGGTGACCCTTGTAATTTAAAATGTCCCGAGTTTGGTATCCGGTGGACGCCTAATAGTTAGTTCAATCCCACTATAAATATAGATCCAGTCCCGATTAGTCTATCTGTATATAAAGTAGACTTAAAACAGAAACTCAAGATACTCAAACGATTATCATAGGGTTGGCGGCGGTTGGTGCAGTGAGAGAGCCCCCTTTGCTCAATCAAAATTATGAAACAAACTTTTCATTCAGTAAAACCATCGTGGTACGAACATTAAAATTTTTGTTTCAATTACATATTCGACGTCGATCTTGTTCATCAGATTACCAATTGTGATAACTTTTCTCTGCTTTAAAAACTACACAAGGAAACAAGTTGAAAACGTGAATTGGACAAGGTTTCTTCTCTAGAACTGATTTTTAAAAGACCATGTCTTAGAGATGCTCTGAAGGATATTCTATTCTTAAAACGCCAATCAGAATAAGGGATCAGCACTTACGTATATTTTCTCCCGCAGGCACGTGACCGGGGGGGGGGGGGGTGAGGCGGAAGAACGTTCCGAAATCCTACAAATATGTAATTAAAATAGGGTATAGCGGTGATTAATTTTACTTACATTAAACATCTTGTACAATAACTTGTAATATACTGAGAAATTCATCTTCAGGGGTTATATTCGCCACTTTTTCGCCCTTAGATGGCAGCTGCTGATAAGGGATGAGCCTTCCCCCTGAAATAAAATTCTGGCTACGGGCCTGCTGTTTTGCATCGTGACTATATGGTCCGATGCATCATGCTTTGAGCTCCGTCTACGGGACGCGCGCAGGTTCGAGTCTCTTAGGGGAAACGTATTAACTTTTCTCCTGAGATTTCGGCCTGTGTATAGGACCGGTTGCCACCCACCATCGTGAGGAGATTGGGAAACTATGAATGAGTCACAGAAACCTACAACAAAGATTAGGGGTTCGTCGTGCTGACCGCACATAACTGGTTGGACTGGAAGTGAGGCCGGCAGTCGGTATGTGGGCTCTGGCCCTCAGGGGCTGTAGCACCACGGGTTTACTTACGTATATTAGCGTAGCCATGTGTGGACCCACAGAGGCTCGGCCTCTCCTCGAAATTCTGTCACTTTATTTTGACCAATTCGCTGGGATTTTTTAAGAGTACTTTGTAACACGTATAATGCTGATCTTGAAGATCATACTATAATTAGTTGGACTGAAATTTCACTTGGGAAGCAATCAATTAACATTGGGAAAAATCACAATAGGAGAGAGCAACTAATGTGATGCAGGAACTGGTCATATGTTTCCACAGGGGAGTCCCATCACCACTGAGAGTTTGTCCCCACCCTTGGCCGATTAGCCGGCCCCGTGGCGGAGTATTTATCTCATTTCGCTACGACGCCAGTGGTCCCTGGTTCGAATCCGGTCTGGGCATACGTGTCCTTCGTGAGCGTCTCTTCATCGATTACATCATATCATCATTAGCCAAGAGTGGCAGAAAGGCGAAGTAAAATAAACAAAATCAATCAATCTTGGCCGATTAAAGCTGCTGTGAACTCGAACGATGAGAACTGTGCAAAGGGACTTAATTCAGATCATAACAAAGAAAACTACTTCATCAAAGTGTAAGTTCAATATCATACTATTGTTTCCTCACATCTTTGTTACTACTGTACATTTTGTTACATTGTTTTGTCCGTCTTTCTCCTTTTCAGTTTTTCCATATGTTATTACGCATGTCCACGTTTCCCCTTTTTAAATTCCAGGTAGTTTCGCTCCTGCCCATCTCTAATAGGGACTCGATTCGTTAATAGTTGAAATAATAATTGTAACTAATTCTTGCCTTATTATTATCATTATTATAATATATCGGTTTTGTATAAAAAAACACCCCCTTCAAAAAAATACTTTCTTTCAACTGATATTCTCTACCTCCTTCTTTACTCTCGATTGATAATTCTAACCTCAACAAGAAAATTCAACATAATTATAGTAGCCACTGTAATCAACCAAATTTATTCAATCAAAACTTCAGTGATGAAGGTTCTGTCTCTGGAGCCTGCCACTTGTCTCGCTCCATGCAAGAGTCAGCCAGCAAGCAGTGAAATGCGAATTGCTTTGCCAGTGGAGAAATTTTAGCCTCCGAAACCAGAATGAAAAGAAACAGGTGGGTGTCCTTTTCCTGGAAACCTCACTGCGGGAGTCACGCGGAAGGAGGGGGTGGTGAAGCGAGGAAGGTTCTCTTCCTAGTCCTCTGATATGTCGCTAGGTGTCTCCGTATCGCATTGGGCCAGGAAACTACTTTCATGCCAACCTCCAGGCCACTCTTAACACGTTGGCATGTTATTATCTGCCGTTGCAGTTCCATACCAGTGCATACGGGTTTTGGGAGTGAAAAGTTAGAACGCCACCAGTGCATTAATGCAATGAAAAATAATATATACAGTATATTTTTTTATTTTGTTTGAAATCACTCAAATAAGGAATCGAATGAAGAAGTCTTCTTTGCAGCATTTTTGGTAATTTTACTTATGTGTTAGTTCATATTTTGCGAATTCTTAGTCCATATATATGTAGCTACATACAAAGCCACTTGTTAGTACATATTAATCCTAGTCCTGGTATAATGCATGACGTTTAAAACTCAACGTTAGATAGACCTGAATTCTCTAATTTTATTGTTGTACGTAACAGCTGTGCATCGGCGCACTGCAGCGATTTTTCTATCTGCTCCATTAGCAACACTGCTTCTTTAGTTGTTTCGCGCATCGCACGGCAGAAATATCTGCGCTGGACTCTACAGTGGAGTTTTAGGCGAAAGGAACAAGTGATTTCCGAAAGCAGTTCAAATATTGAAGTGGAAGCGGCTACATCGAGTGAACTCTGTGAAACGCAAAATGTCGAAAATATTGTGGGTTTAGTGGAGGAATAAAGTGCACCTTAGGTAGTGTCCCCTCAGTTCGTAGGAGTTCCTGATTGTGACAGTGAGAGTGCAAATTTCGTTAGTGACGATCCTGACCGAGTGGTGTCTGAATGAGTCTACAATTGACATTCTTCTAAGACGTAGAATTAATCAGAATGCTGAAAACGATTTTTCTAAATCGCAAAGACTCATAGCAGGTAAGACAAGATTTTTAAATAATAGTGGGTTTTTTTCGTAAACTTGTAAACGGCGAATCAATTTTGCGGAATTATTTGGTATATAATCGTGCAGCACTGGTGCCGTTCAATGTGCATCATGCAGGTTGTTCAAGGGCACGACAAACATCGCAACTCACGGCATTTCAGACTGGAAAAGCATTTAAAATATTCTAGTATCACACGAAAAGTGGTGAGTGGTGAATTTAATTTCTCAATACATTACATAATTTTAGGTATAGCACATACAGAAAATGAATTGTTTGTTATTGATTTTTATCCTTTGTTTTTTATTTCAGTATGTTCACTAATTTTTATATTAGCCTGTAAAAATACTGCAAATAAGTTACTACTTTTCTTTTGAGAAGGGCGCACATTAAAGCCCCTATCACACGGAACTGGATATCTAGTTGGAATGCCCTAGTTGGCGATGAACTGACTTTCTGGGTAGTAATCATGGCCGCCTGGCTGACTGCTTGACTGGTTTTGAGGAATAGGACATGTTCTAATTGCAACTAACTTTTTCGACTAGATTCTGTGGAACAGCCAATCAGAGCAAAGTATGGCCATGTGAAGATAATCTGTGAGTTTGTAAAGTAGCCTTTTTTTGTCTGTGCCTTCCGAGTGCATACAACACGAAAGGCATGTTTACAATTGAAAAAGCTAAAATATTCTTCCATACGTGTATCGTAAACGTTGTAAAGTATGTATTTTATCAGCGCCGTTCTTCTCTACCTAAAACCATTTAATGCGATGCGATATTCCTCTCGGTTGGATAGTTATCGTATTTTAAAAGTGTGAAGTGATACGTTGTTTACATCTCGCGCGGCCGCCATTATGGGAACGAAAGACTATCGACAAGTACGGTGTAACAAGTATCGTGTGATGCGAAAAGTAGAGTCGTTTTCACGTTCAGAAGACACAATGGGCTCTTATGGGCAATGCTTTTCTTATGGGAAATACGAGCGCGCTGTTGTCAAATTTCTCGATTTACAAATTTAGCTTAAATAAAATAGGTACCTGCAGTTTTGCAGGAAATTTTGTAGAGAATACGATGGTGAACACAAAAAACTGGTAACTTGCTTACATAATTTTAGATAAATTAAAAACGCAAATTTTCCGTGAAAACACAATTTTTACATTGTTTTCATTCCTAACGTTGAAACATGCCGTAAAATTGAAGCATTCATTATTAAAAAAAATTGACACTGTTTTTTAATTGTCATAGGTGATGGTGGTACTCAGAATTTATCAATACTTTAAAGCATATTCGCATTAAAAAATATTCAAATAAAGTATGTGGAGATTTATTATATTCGTGCAGTAGAAAATGTCGTCGCTGGCCATTTTTTGTTCTGTAATTCCAAGTAAAAACTTCCAGCGACAAAGTTGTGGAGAAAATAATGAAATTATTTTTTATAACCACTCAAAGGTTCCCAGAAATATTACTTCCATGCATTTCGAGTTTCTTTTTAACCCGAACCGCGCGCGAAGTAAGGAGACGTTGTCTGGCCATCTTGAGCCGACTCACCGCAGCATTCCGGCTATCACCACCAAGTTTTCGAGTTGTTATTTTATTTCCATTCAGTAAAAATATGAACTTCATGCAGTTTGTTATAATAGAATTGAAATTACTTAAATTTAATAATTGACAATTATTTCCAATGCTGCTGTTGTGAGCAACATTAGTGCTGTCGCAAATACACGTTGTTTTCGTTTACATTACTGTCGACATTAATACTGAAATGAAGATCACCTTTCAGTTTCCAACGTATACATAAATTCATAGACACCATATTAACCTTTGAAAGACTTTCCAACACGTGACAAAATATGGGGCTTCAAGATAGAAATATGACATGCCTTGCTTGAGTCATTCACGTCTTATCAGTTCACGTGGGCCATAACTCATTTGTTTGTTTGGGTTGCAACTTGAATTTAACCCATGTGCCAGGTTCCCCTTACTTCAGTGAGAGATCTACTTTGGTCTGTATAGACTTTTTCCCTCTCCCGAAAAAGTGTTTTCAGTTGTGTGAGCTCTCAGTGATTTTTAATTTTTTAAGTGATTTCTGAAGTGTCATATTCGTGCATTACACTCGCGTGTGTAGTGATCGCAATGGATCATAGTAAAAAGGGTAACTGTAACGTTCACAGTATAATATTAATATTAATAATTACATATAATTATCATTATATATACAAAATATGTAACACCTTCATTGTGAAGGAAGGTCATCATTTCCCGGCGACATGAGCTAGCGCTGTATTGGCAACACTGTGCGGTTTCTCCATAAGCGCCGTTGTGTCTTCTGAACGTGAAAACGACTCTAGAAAATGGGTAGCCAGTCCAGCGTCAACTAGAGCATTCCAACTAGAAATCCAGTTCCGTGTGATAGGGGCTTAAGTTTGTGCCTAGGGGGGGCGAGGAAGCTTAATCCGCCACTGGTAATGGTAGGTCAGCTGCCCAAAACCAGAGAGTCCTTCTTGGCATGCCTGTTTGCGTTTGTTATTCGTGAGTTTCATCGCCATAGTTAACGTCGCAAAATATAATAGGAAGACATACCAATTGCCCATTTGAAAAGATGAAATTAATTTTACCCTACGTGCAAAACACAAAACCACCACCCACCTTTACAAATCATCGTCTGGGCCGGAATGTAAAACGTACGAATATCTCCCTCGACAATTTCTCTGTCATCGAATGAATTAACAATAAAATGACACTGTATTTATTTATGCATTTTTCACTTCAATAACACTTCGTCCATTATGTCTGTTTCAACTCACTAGACAAAATTAAGCACGTAACACAGTCACAAAGCAGTATTATACAAGGTACATTTTACCGCCATTCGAGACACCTGTTCACCAATAAATTCTGTTTTTTCTTGCACTAGACGTCAAGCAAGCGTTGGACAACTAGCACTTTACTTTACAACGCTGTAAACAAAAAAAAAAATTGTCAAAACACTCCCCTCCTAATTTTTGATGCCATTTTTTACATGGACTGTGCCTAAACCGACAGTTCCTGACCTGAGGTATTGGACGAAACGTCATTAATGTTATGTGTTCGCTTTTACCACGGCTTGTATTTGTCATGACTCATGAGATTCATAATAGGCGCTTCCAGAAACTCTCAACGTTGGAGCAAAGCACAGTTTCTAAGTAATTCTTGAAGCTTTCCTGGCGGCGAATGATGAGTTCTCTCGGGATATCAGCCAGGTGATTTCTCGATAGGCTTCCGAGCTTTCGGGAGCTAAAGTCACTCTCGTCTTCAGGAATCCCGAGAGAACTTCTTCACAGTTTCTAAGTTGGTCGTGTTTTATAGCATATTCTGGATGCAGATGCAGGATCAACCACTGAACTAATGGGATCCATGCTTTTCACACAGCACTTAAACCTTTTCTAAAGTGCTAGAAAAGTTAACAAAGATATCTATTTACATTCATTTATATCAATAACTACAAACAATCTCATATCCTATTTAAAATTATGTAAACGTTGATGACTGACTTTAATCAGAAGTCATCTCATTGTGCAGCTTTTATAAGCAGGGGTGTGCGGGATCCCGAAAAGTCGGGAAATACCGAATGGTCAATTTAAAAAGTCGTTAATTCTCGACGGTTTTTGCATTGTAAATTTCTGGAACTTATCGGAAATCGTTATTTCTTGTACCAGAAATGCAAAAACAATCACTTAAGGTGAAAATGACGTGTAGAATTCGAGATTTTCAGAACTTCGGGAAATTTCGAACATTTCCCGTCCCGAAAATTGTCGGGAAATTGAGAATTTTTCCCGTCCCGAATGTCGGGATTTAAAAAATGCAGAGTCTGCTGCCATGCGCGTGTCAGCAGTAAGAAAAAGCGTCAAATATGCTCCTGTCACGTAATTCGTCTGCATGCAAGTTTATGTAATTAACACGAGGTACAGGTAATTTAGAACATTTTTTTAGAAAGCATTTAATGATACTATTGTAATGCTAACAGAACCTAACCTAACCACGAGAGCATTTAGGTTTATTATTAGAATAATGCTAAGGGTCCTAAACCTGAACAAAATCTTAAAACATTTTTGTGTATGTAATCGCTAAAACTTCATAGTATATGTTACAGACGTAATTGCATACATAACATGATGAAATCACGATAAAACAATGACCAAGTCTGCTGCCACGCGCATCTCTTTTGAGGTTACAGCAGAAAAAGAACGTGGCAGCAGACACTACCTTTAAAAAATTTCCCGTCCCGACTCAAAAAATTCTGACCCACACACCCCTTATTATATTAATATTGAGGGTGACCAGACGTTCTCTTTTATCCGGACATGTCCTCCTTTTTAGGCGGCTGTCCGGCGTCCGGGCGGATTGTTTAGAAATCGGCAAATGTCCTCCTTCTTTTTTTTCTTGGAAAGAGTATACTGCATCGGCGTGTGCTGCACAGAGAATGTATTCATGCATAAGGATCATCATTTGTTATTTCACATCAAAAGCTTGGATGTTTTAGATCGCTTGGAGCGCGTTAAATATTTGAGCAATGTTCGCTGAGCATCTGAGAGCACTTTATCCAAGCATGTCATCAGTGTCATAAGAGAGCATACTGTTATACAATCTCTGCATGGTGTAAAGTAGTCAGTCACTTTCCCCTGCTGATGAAAGAGTGCCAGAAATGTTCACGGCAATAAAATTATATTTCTTGTCCCAACCTAAATTGCATAAAATATTAATTCAGTTTTGGAAATAGGTTAAACGATCCGTAACAGTCAGGATTCTAAATGGACATTTTATTGATTGATTTGTTTCATTGATGTATTTTACTTCGCGTTTTGTGCCTCTTGGCTAATTTGCGAAGATGGGGATGAGTGATGACATGATGAAATTGATGAATGGACATTCACAAACAACCAAGCCCGACCGGGACTCGAACCCAGAACCCCTGGCGTTGTAGCGCGCTCTGCTAACCACTCTGCTACGGAGGTTGACACCACTCGGCCACAGGGCCCGGTAAATGGACATTTTAAAAAGTGATAAATTCTTGATGTTTTCTTCATTGTCTGAAACTTCTTGGAATTTATTAGAAACAATCGCTCAATGGGAAATGACGTGTAGAAATCGAGATTTCCGCAGTGTCGGGAAATTTTGAATATTTTCCGTCCCGACATTGCGAATTTTTCCCGTTCCGAACGCAGGGATTTAAAATCAATTCCCATGTCGATCCCGTCCCGACCAAAAAATTTCTGTCCGGCACAGCCTAGGGTCCAAAATGAAAATTTGTACTATCGTTATCATGCTGCTGTCTGTTTTTTATCTCCGATTACGACAGTGACGAGACGAAACAGGAAGGTTCCAGATATTCATGAAACCAGAACGCCGTTCCGGTCAGCTCTGGTCCATTTTGATCCCTAGGTATCTCTCTATGTACGTTACATTTACACCCTTGTGCAAATTAATTGAAACAAAGCATGAATTTAGTAGTTTATTGTACAAAACTCACATATACATGTACAAAACTCACCTACACGTACATTAATAATGGATATGACCTCCTCTATTTTTAAGCAGCATTTGAACACGGTTTGGCATGGAGTCTACTAGTTTCGAACAGTCACTGTTGATTTTTGGATCCCTGTACCACACTTGAATGAGCTCCTAAATGAGCTTCTCCATAGTCGTACAGTCCACAGTACGGAGGCGACTTTTGCATATAGCCCACAAATTTTCAATGGGATTTACGCCCGTAGAATTCCCTGGCCAATCAGGTACCTGTATTTGCTGCTCTGTCATGAATTTCTACACCACTTTCGATGTGTAACAGGGGGCTAGGTCCTGCTGCAATATCCCAGTACCGTCAGGATACCTCGTTTTCAGCTCTGGAATAAGCACACTTTCGTAGAACCTCAATATTTTGTTGCGAGCGCACGTTCCTTCTATTGGATGCAGGCTTCCGACACCATAATAACTGAAACACCACCAAAACATCTTATCTTGTGGGTGCTTGACAGACTGATCGATGTGGCAATCACGAAGATTCTCTCCTCGTGACCTTCGAACATGCTGACTTCGCTGACCCTGTACAAAGAAATGGCTTTCGTCGGTGAATAGGACTTTTTTCCACTGGTCTTTCGTCCATTCCTTATACTTTTTTGCCCATTTATACCGATTTCGTTTCATTGTTGTCATTAAAAGCTGTTTCTTGACAGGTCTTATGGGTTTTCGTCCGACCGGAATAAGGTGCCTGCGAACTGTAGAGGAACTAATTTTGATTCCTTTCTCCTGCAAATCTGTTTTCAGTGCTTCACTCGTTTTGCAGGGATCCTTTTTAATTTGTCGAAGCAAGTAAGCATCATCTCTAGGAGTTGTTTTCTTCTTACGTCCACACTTTCCTTTACGTTTAGGAGAAACCGATCCGGTTTCCTCCTGCAACTTGATGACACGACTGACAGTTGCCAAACTCACACCAACCACTGACGCGATCTCTAGACCTGCGGTCGAATCACATCTGGTGATGTTTCTAAAATCTGATGCAATACTGCAGTTGCTTACGTCAGGATTGCATCAGTCAATGATCACTACAGCGATCAGACAGGATTCTCAAATCTGATGCAATACAGTAACCTGATGTAATGATTTCATCAGCCAACAAAACAAATGATCTAACTAACTTTTCGTCTTTGTTTTGAGTACACGATTACGAGTAATGTAGAAAACATGCTTTGTTTCAATTAATTTGCACAAGGGTGTATGTTTTTATGAAGAGGTGGTGGGTCTGACAGCACCCCCCCTTTCCACCTCCCTCGGGTTAGCTAGAGTTAAGGATAATAATGGCAAATGTGTTGCGGTTTTTTGCTGTTTCCTCTTTTTTTTGGGCTTTGTCCTCCTTTTCAGCAATCACTACCATTAATATTATGCTGTCGCCACTTTGCCACTAGCAGCCGACTATGATCGCTATGATGACCGCAGGTAGCACGTGAAACCCTTGCTGCATGAAGTAGCAAGGGCCTCCAGGGACACTTGCTATCTCGGTTTGCCCCAACGTTGAGCGGCGTTTCTGGAAGCGCCCAATGTTGATCGAAGGAACATCACGCTGTATAAAATAACAGTAAGAGACAGTTGCTCTTCATTTGTTTCAAACACTACGCATGTTTTGCAAATAATATTATCATGTGCACGCATTGTTAAAAGATAACAAGTTGTTTTGAACTATCTAAACCTGTATATTTCTTATGTAAATTTATGATCATTCGGTGAACAAATATTGTCTCACGCTAACTTTACGTGTTACATTTTAGCAAGCATAGTGCGTCATTGACTTATTTCCGGCATGAGAAGAGCGATTGCAGTGTTGCCAGGTCTACTGATTTCGCAGGAGATTTCCTGATTTTCAGCACGGTCTACTGATCTCCTGACAAGTTTCATGAAAATGTGGAAATCTCCTGATTTTTTGCTTCCTTAAATATTTATAATGAACAATTATTTTAAAAAAATGGAAAGTTTATTTAAAATTTACATATTCAGCTGATGGAATGCAAAGACCCATGAATATTCTACAGAGAGAGAGAGGGAGAGAGAGAGGTAGGTGGTGGAGGAGGGTTATACCATAGAAAATGGTTATACCAGGCTTGATGACATTGGGAAAGACGCGCGGTTTCTTGAGCCCATTGTGCATTGGGAACTCCAACACGGGTGTCCCATCTGGTGCGGTTTTTGTCAAAGGGGAGGTAACTGAAAACTGGTTACAACTAAATACCAATGTTGCCACCCACACATAGGAACAAGTTTTGCGTTTTATGGTAGTGTTTATTGCAACTCGGATAAAAAGGGAGTCCACATAACGAATGCAGCTAAAGGTTATGGTTACAAAAGCTCTTAGTAAAATGTCGATTGATTGATTTGGTTTATTTTACTTCGCATTTCTGCCACTTTTGGCTAATCGCGAAGATTTGATTTGATTTGATTTGGTGTTTTAAGTCCACTTTATGCACAGTAAGGCTAATCGGGACTGGACCTACAGTTTAAAGTGGGATCCGAACCACTTGTGCCTCCACCACTAATCGCGAAGACGAGGATGAATGATGATATGATGAAATTGATAAAGAGATAACCGTGCCCAGGCCGAGATTCGATCCCGAGACGGCCGGACCCTGGGGTCGAGTGGTTAGCACATCGCGCTGCGACGCCAAGGGTCCCGGGTTCGAATCCCGCTCGGGCTTGGTTGTTTGTGAATGTCCATTCATCAATTTCATCACTCATCCCCATCGAATTTGCCAAGAAGCACAAAACGCGAAGTAAAATAAACTAAATCAATCAATCAATCAATCTGTGCTAACTACTCAGCCACGGAGGTCGGCTTAGTAAACTGCTGTTGCAGACTTATACCTATGCTTGTACGTCGCAGTCTCTTAACTTAGAAATAATAGTTCATGTTTTTATTTAAGCCATTTCTGAGCGTAACTGCTACTACAATTGTTCTTATGTACCTTTATACTCAATCAATACTGTAGCGGTAGAAATTCTCTTTCCCGATTTTATACCAGATAATTCTCGAATGCAAAAGGCGATTTAATTAACATTTACATTGTCTGGAGCGACTGGGAAAAAAAGTTGAAGAAAAAACCTCCGACTTGTCTGATACTGGGTCCCGGGTTCGAATCTCGGACTGGGCATGGGTGCTTTTTGTGAGTGTCCCTTCATCAATTTCACATCTTTATGATTACAAACGTGGCAGATGCGAAGTAAAATAAACCAAATCAATCAATCAATCTGTCTAATACTGGTTGGTTACCTTCCGTGATTGAAAGTAAAATTTTAATTCAAGGATATTTCGGGGGTTCAGGCATGATAGCCCTTATCCATTACCATTAATGCGAGTATACTTTGAATGTGTTGTTAAAAAAAAAACTGTGGGCGTTCTTACATCCTCTAACTTTGTCTAATTTTAAATAAAAGCAAGCTAAGGTGTTATCAGGTAGAGTAATTCAAAAATATATCCCCGAATGCGTAATGGCTGAAGCTCTAGTCTTAGTTAACACAAAAATCATGAAATGTTTCCATAAACATTTAAACGCCAAGTACATAAATCCACGCACAGTCACAACCATTTATTTTAGAATATTTCTGAGAGATGAACAGAAAATGGAGATCGGATTTTTTCCAGTACTGTCACTTGCACCCCCTCTGTTTTGGCACTCGATCATCGCCACTGGTTGGGGGAAACTGTACCTTTACCTTAGGTGAATTAAGGGGGTGGGGTTATCGTACCACTTGAAGTACAAATTCATAATAAAATTTGTATTAACATAACAGTATTATCTTTTGACATCTAAAATTAATAATTAACGTTCAATAATGATAGTGGGAAGCTTTTCCCACTCACCCCCCCCCCAGAACGTTGATAATACGCTATTATTAGTTCTTCTGATTTTTTAAGCAGATCTCCTGATTTTTTAGGGGACGATCTCCCGATTTTTGAAAATATGACCTGGCAACGCTGAGCGATTGCATGAGACTTCGTCTGCGGCTTTCCACGTGAGGGAGAGTTTAGATTTTTAAGAGTACAACAGCTTAGCCGGTAAAATGTCATGGTTATTTGGGATACGTAGAGACCAGAATCTCCCTGACTTTTCAAGTCAAATTCCAGTTCCTCCAGCAGGCAGTAGTGGTGGTGGCGGCGGCGGAGATGATGATAAATCAGGAAGAGGGCAAATGGAAGCTTATCGCTTCGACTCAACTGCATTGGAAAGAGCAGCACAGGCAGCTAAAGAATTGGAATCATCTAGTATGTATATCATTATAGTACTGAGGAAAGTTAATATTATTTTTCTTCAAGAATTTGTACCCTGTTCCATTTAATAGTCGCTTGATAGCGAGTAGTTTTGGTGTGCAGTCGCTTTGGTAACAGTTCGTTATATCGGAGACACATTAAAATCGGATATTTTGTGTTTCGCATGGTTCGTACTTACCAATTGTGTATTACGGAACATAGTTCAAGGTGCCATTATGCTTTTTACACGAAAACAAACACAATTTTTCATATACAGTGATTTTTTTTATTCCTTTCTTCGCTTCTGCAACACACAATATGGCGGGCACATTTTGACTCAATTTGTGGGTATGCAGTGTTTCCAACCTTCACCGAAAAATACCTACTATCGTGTTCGTCACGTGTGAAAATTTTACATTATGCAAGGGTAGCTAACGGATAGCCTCACGAACCAATGGAAGTAGAAGGTACGTACTTTCAGGGGATATAAATTTTGTTCGTCTATTTAGAGGGAAAAAGCAGTCCATGTTCTGCAGTGAGACCGAATTTTAATTTCATAAAAAACGTAAGTTCCGTAGCACGTAGATCTAAAAAATTACTTTCCGCGCTATTTAGAAACATCGTTTATTATGAAGAACTAATTTTTGTAACGAGAATATTTGAAATGTGCGAAAAATCGAGGGTGTAGAAAACGGTACCGGAGCCCTTCCATTTTCCGGTGTTCCTTTTACGATTACTATTATATTATATTATTATGAACTCTGCATGGAATATAAAACAGAATTCGGTTAATTTCTCGTAAGGGACAGACGGATTTCATCAAATTTACAGGAGAAATTACTTACAGAATGAAGTTTCTTTATACTTCTGGAAGTTCGGGGAAGTGTTTCCTCGCATCGTGCATTGAATTTTGCCGGCAAATCATCTATTTTTCGATATAAATGTGTGACCGATGCATGAAAGCTCTTGCATCCATTTATTTCCAGGCCGATGTAGCATGTGTGTGATGACATAATCCCGGTCAGTGTTTCCAAACATGTGTTTTTGTAACTGAAGAAGGTACGTTTCCGCAAATGGTTTGTAGGGCTATGTGTCAATGATTCGTGGGGCTATGCGAAAATGGTGTGTGGGGCTATGCATAATTTTTTTTAATTCCAATTTTAAACTATTGTAACCTATACGTGACCCTACCTAACCTAACCTTACTGGAAACTGTTCGTGGGGCTATGTATGAATGGTTTGTGGGGCTGCGTAGGTAATTTTGGGTGCAGTGGGTTGGAAACACTGCATGCCGAGTACGGTAGTGAAACTGTGACTGCCATTTTGTGTGTTACCGAAGGCAAAAAGAAACTAAGAAAACTTACTCGATATGTCACAAATAGAGCTTATTTCCGTGAAATAAGCGAAATGCCACCTTCAACAATGTTTCTCAATGCAGAATGCATAAGTACGAATATTCAAATTAAATGAACTAGCAAATTTCAGCCATCTGTCCTTTACGAGAAATTTACCCAGAATTCTCGCAATCCGTTTGGTTTGTTAGTGTCCTTTGCAGAACAATCTACCTGACAGAGAACATTATTACAAGATATCTTGAAGTTGATTAGGTAAATTTGAATTTAAAATTCTTACACAATTTTCATAGATTAATATATCCCATATCATTTGTGACTTGAGTTTGAGGATATGAAATGCCAAATATAAACTCTGCATGTTAAGTAAAATAATATATTTGAAGTTTAATTGGAATGAATTAGAATTCTGGGATAAATTGGAATCGCACAGACCCTTTATATTGTGTAATATAATATATGGGGTAATAAGTAAGGTTTAGATAAAGAGAACATTTGCTTGTACCCTTGAATTTTTCTAAAGTTTGCCTTAAGAACCTGGAATTATATTTGAATTTTATCATGGTCCTCGAGTGGCCACCCTGAATTAGGTTTAATTGTTTATTTGTCAAGTTCTTAAATTAGGCATCCGGGTATTTTCTGGTCTTGAAAGCCAGAAAACTGCAGTGATGTGCTGATACGGCTCAGGCAATCCCTTGCCTTTAACACATTCGGGTCTGACCTCATAATACAGCATTTTTACTTCTGGTCTGTGGTTTTTGGTTATTTTTAAAAAAAATCATAGAAAAAATATTTTTAATTTGTTTTTATTTACCACATATTTCTTAAATCTACAAAACTTCCTCTTTTCAATGAACAAAAATTTGTTAAATTTTCTTTTTCATTTTCAGGACATTTTTGAATATTTTTTTCAGCAATGTTTTGTGAAAAAAAAAGTACAACATTGTAACAAATGTTAATATAGAGATATTTTAAGTTCATAATCTGGAAATTTCAATAATTAACTACATAAACTATCAATACATCTTTTGAATCTTGCATAAGAATACTTCTTATGTGCACATAACAAAAAATAATTACAAATTACAGGTAATTAGCTTTTGTATAAAAAAGTGGCTGCAGAACAGGACCAGATGATGCATCAGTTGGTTCTGCGTCATCTGTAAAAATTAAATAAATAAACTAAATAAATCAAATAAATTTTCATTTGACATACACTATACAAAATAATGAATGGAAAAACTAAATATACATCAGTGCATGTAAGAGAATCAAGCAAGAGACAAGATGAATAAACCCAAAAAAAATTACCTCTTCTCACTTCATTCATAAAATACTAGAGTTTACAACACTGTTTATTTTGTCAAATTAATTATTACGAATATAACCTACCTTCCAAATCTTCAAATTCATCTGCATCATCAAAATCGTCGCGAACTTCAAACTCTGAGGCGGAATCCTCATGCAGAATTTCCACTATGCAGTCTGGATCTAACGACGCCATTCTAAACAATGCACAGTACATCAACCCGACAACAAACAGTCGCAGGTGTGAGATAAAAATAGCACATGAGTCACCTAGTAGTCAAAATTTCAACAGAGGGGCTTGAATGAACACGCACATGAGACGAAGTACGAGCATAGCCCGTCGTTCAATCGGCAAAGTGATTGCATACTGCAGGATGGGCTATGCCCGTCGTCAGACCCCAATGTGTTAAATAAATGTTGTACCAGGTTTTTTTTTTATTGTTTATTTGTTCATTAAACCAGAGTTAATATTAATCTCTTGTTTTCATCATTGTAGAACATGCCAGAGAAGCTTTGGAGCTTTCAAAATTGCAAGAAGGAACAAAGCAGAAGGAGTATATGGCACAAATTAAAGAATATGAAGCCCACATGGAGCAGATGAAGGTGGAACAGAAGAGAGTAGATGGAGAAGAAAAGAGGAAGACTTTGCAGGAAGAGACTAAACAGCATCAGATGCGTGCACAGTACCAGGACAAATTAGCTAGGAAAAGGTAAACTAGCAAATGTCTTATTTGTTTGTACTTGTCCTTTTTTTCTTCTTACAACAAACAATAATTTTGTCCCATTGAAATACAAAGATCCTCGGGGCTTGTTGACCCACAGTACCCCCTTGAGAATTACATTGAATTTATTTTTAATTTTCAGATTTTGATGTTTTATGCAATGTAAAATTCTTTCCAGCATGTGGAAAACACAAATAACGGAGATATATGATCTCAAAGTATGGCCTGTGTAAGTAAAAACCCGCCATCTCAGAGTACTTTCGCAGCTTTTTAATAGTAGAAACGTTTGTATGCACACTAAAATAGTGAAAGAACACTGGAAATTGCTATCAGCTCCAAATCAAATATTCCTAACCTGATTACATAAAATTATACAGTGCCTTTCAAGGCCACGGTGGCTAGTGTGTCAGGAAGCAAGAGCACGGATGCCGGCAAACTGGATGCAACATCCGCATAACTGGAACCGCTAGCTATGTAATGAAATTAGCTCGTGCAAATGATGTCCTCCTGCATCCACACTTAAATTTTCACTAACGCGTATCAGGTCCTCTTCCGAAATTGCTTCAATCTCTTTCTTCGTATTCTTTATTTTCTTTCAAAACTTCTAATATATGGCTTGAGGCATAAATGCTTGGTAGCTCACCACGCAGATATCAAAATGTCTTGTTTCTTGTGCTCAGCTCCGAAGAGATTTTCGAGGAGTATGTTCCAATCGTGCCTCAACGTCGTTTTACCCTTAGCTTCTTATCAAGAACAGACCCTGTTTCCCTAAATTTGTTCACAAGTATTCCAACACTGTTTCTGTGTGAAACTGGAACATCTGGGAATTCTACCGCAAAACGCATTCTAACTTCCCTACAAGAATTTGTAATGATGTAAGAATCGTACATAATAATTTTTTGTTTAAAATTGTATGCATAGCGTGGCATTATTAGACTGCAGAAAAGCACCAATAATACGTAAACTAAATCAAAACAATCTAAAAGACTTGTTGACAAAGTAACACTTGACAAACACCTGCAAACTGGACACCAGCTATCTGGATACTGAAGCACTGGTCTGTCCAATGCTGAGGTCAGCGTACAGCTGTGGGTCTAAATGCCAGCAAATGCGCTCTTACTTTCCGACGCACTAGCCGCCGCTCCACGTCCACCTCAGCCATGAAAGGCACTGTAGCTGCTCTTGTGAAATGTTGTGTTGGGTGCTACATTCACTTGCATGAAGACTGGTTAGGTAACACTCTAAGATAACAGATGTACTTTGCTTCACAATAACAATTTCCACAAGCTAAAAACAACTGAAAATATTCATAATCTTCATATACTATACAAAATATTTCACTCTCTCTAGGGGTTACAGAGGGTCAAGGCTACCAGATTCACACATTTTCATCCGTACACCCTTCCCTCGGAGCTCGGTTCTTCCAAGCACAAGCTTGGTCCTGTATTACCTGCTTCCTACAAAGGGGATCCCCAGGGGGGTGACCTCTCATTGGTGGTACCTCACAGATTATCGTTGTTCACAATAGCTGGGTCTTGGACAAGGGAATAGCAGGGCAATTATCTTCGCTGGTTCCTTCCAGTTCCAACCTGCCATTTTATCTCCAGCCACCTTTACGCATGCATATATGCAGAAAAGTTAAGGCCTCCTAAACTTTTGGGCCGCATGAAAATTACGAGGGTGCCTACAAAAATTACAGTGCATACCATCCGCATGTCCTTAAATACTGTCAGATTTCTATGTTGAGTGCAAAATTTAATGACCTCGACATGTTTTTACGTTAACATACGTATGTCCACCTTAAAACAACAGCACCTTTTTTTTCCGACTGGGTACTGGAAGTTGACCCTTGTTCATAGGAGGAGGTACCAAAAAAAAAAGGAATCATAATGTTGCACGGATTACCGATGTAGTTACGGCTTGTGCCATTAGTATGGGATATCTTGCATGAATCTGCAAGTTGGCATTATTCTGTGCCGAGCGGTTCGTTCTAAGTGTTGCGGCAAGAGTCTGGCGATTTTTGAGTGATTGTTGATATGGCAGACCACAAGGAGCAAAGGACCTGTGTTAAATTTTGTTTCTTGTTGGGAAAAATGGCTGCTGAGACCGTTGTTATGCTTCGCCAAGCTCTTAATGAAGCTGCTTTGGGAAAGACAAAAGTCTACGAGTGGTTTTCCCGGTTCAAAGATGGAAACATGTCAACTGAAGACTTGCCAAGGCCTGGCCGTCCTTCGACAGGCAGAAATGAAGAAAACATTGGAAAAGTTCGAGATGCCATTAATGAAGTTCGTCAAAAGACCATCGAGCAAATTTCTGAAGAAGTGGAGTTGTCCTGGAGTACCTGCCAGCGCATTTTAACTGACGATTTGAGGATGAGACGTGTGTCTGCTAAATTTGTGCCTCGCTTGCTGTCAGAGAAGCAGAGCAAGAATCGAGTGAATGTTTGTCGCGACTTGAAGGCTGAATGAACTGCACAAGGACCCAAATTTTCTCAAACAAATTGTGACTGGAGGTGAGTCATGGTGCTATGGGTACGATCCTGAATCAAAACAAGCATTCAGCCAGTGGAAGACTCCAAATTCACCACGTCCCAAAAAAGCACGTCAAGTTCGATCCAATGTGAAAACAATGTTGATTTGTTTCTTTGATGTGAATGGGATTGTCCACAGGGAATTTGTTCCCCAAGGACAAACAGTGAACCAGCAATTTTACCTGAAAGTCTTGAGAAGATTGCGTGAAAGTGTACAACGGAAGCATCCAGAACTGTGGAGAAGTGGAATGTGGTTACTGCACCATGACAACGCCACAGCCCACACGGCCATGTCAGTGCGACAGTTCTTGGCAAAGAACAACATGGTGCTTGTGCCCCATCCCCCGTACTCACCCAATTTAGCACCCTGTGACTTTTTTTTGTTCCCGCGGATGAAGAGGAATGTGAAAGAGAAGCGATTCAATGAGGTCAAAGACATTACGGACAAAACCTTGAAGAGTATTGCGCCAGAGGAGTTTCGAAACTGTATTCAACAGTGGGAAAAACGTTGGGACAATTGCATTAAAGCACATGGGCAATACTTTGAAGGTGACTAGAGTAGACATGCTTACCTGAATGTACCTACAACGTGTACATGTACGGTCAAAATAAAACAAGCTGACAAAATTCCTGTTTTTTTTTTTGGTACCTCCTCGTATGTCCACCTTAAAACAATAGCACCTTTTTTTCCGACTGACTACTGCAAGCACTTTGAACAAGCTTTTTTCATGATGTATGCTTACGTTAATCTCAAAATTCATCAGAAAATGTGATTCTAATTTAGGTTTTTTTTTTTTTTTAAGATATGAAGACCAACTTCTGCAGCAGCAGAGGATGAATGACGAGAGTTTAAGAAGACAGGAAGAGTCTGTAGCAAAACAAGAAGCAATGAGAAAAGGTGAGGATTCTATAGTACGGAGTAGCCAGTAGCATATCATGAATGTATGAGGATTACTGAATGAGACAGTCACGTACCTTAAGGCTCGGCTGGACCTTTGGCCAACACCACGGCAGCTGTTTTTGAATTTTCCTCTCCTTCGAAAAACTGCTATGTTATTTCAAAATCTGAAAAATTACATGTGCTTTTAGAACATTGACTTGGTTTGCTTTTGCATAGATATTATCAATAGTTTTGTGACTACATAAGTATTAAACTATTGATAATCTCTCCACAACAGTGGGAAACCACTTGAAGATTACCGTAAAATGCTCTATGCATTTTTTCAGATTTTGAAATATCATGGTATTTTTTTTGAAAGAACAGGACAGCTGCCCTGGTAACAGCCAAAGATCCAGCCGAGCCTTATTAAACTGCATGATGTCCATACTGTGAGTACTTTTCTTTAGTTTCCTCTTAACACCAAGCCTTCCATCACTCTTAAGTAGAGCCCGGATTTGTATGTAATTAATAGGAAGCGAAAGTTGATGACCTAAAAAAATATAGTTATATGGTAAAAATGATGCAAAAAATGACCATTAAATTTGTTAGTTTTGGGTTAAAAATTTAAATGAAAAGGAAATTAATCAAAATGCAATCTCCTTATCTGATCTTAAATTTGAGTTTGTCCCAGACGGACACCTGGTGGTTTCACCCGACATAACAAAAGACTGTTCAGCATTTCTTCTGCTCGCAAATTGCAATCCTGCGAGATATATATTTCACCTTGGTGAATAGACTCAAGAATATTACCAAAATGAAAGAAGTGACAAAAATGCACTTTAAAATTACCTTTTCTTTTTGGTTCTAGACGAAGTGTAATATTGTGTATATGGGCATTGTGTCCGAGATGTCAGAAAAAAGATGACATTTCATCAACTTCCACTCCTAGTGATTACATTTTCTATTTCTTTCTAGATACATACAGGAAAATGTCAACTAAATATATAACTGAAATGATTTTGAATAAGTTTTATGTTACATATTTGCGAGGATATTACATATTTGCTAATTTACTTTACATAAAACAACATATTTCGGCAATGTTTGCCTATCTTGATCCTTTTCCCTATATTTTCGATCTCTGAAACCTGAACAAAATTTGTAGCTCACGTGATGTCACATTTTCTAATCAATAAGATGCATAGAGCTTACGGCCACCTAAAATGAACTGCGAATTTGAAATAAAGAAAACTCCCAGCTGGAATTTGTGCTTTTTTGAGTTTATAAATTTGATACAAATTTTAATTTGAACCACTTACATCCTTAAAATTATGTTGAATATGTTCAAATAAAATAAATATGAGGGAGAATCAAATGAAAACCGCAATTAATTTTTTTCCCACTATCTTAATGCATGGATAATGTTTGATTGTACATTATTTTTCTATATAGTCCCCTCCCAGTTCAATGCACTTAGGTAGTTCTTCGATACTGCGTGAGAAAAATTATTTCGGTTGACTGTGTAGCCACTCGTGCACCGCCAATTGGACGTCTTCATCACACTTGAACCTCTGCCCTCCAAGGTGCTCATTTATTGGACCAAAGATGTGGAAATCAGATGGTGCCAAATCTGGTGAGTATGGTGGATGTGGTAGGCACTTGAAGCGTAGGTCATCGATGGTTTTCATGGTTGCACGAGCAGAATGAGGATGGGCATTATCACGTTGAAGCAGGCATCCCCATACTTCGTCTGCGTTCTCCGATGAATATCAACCGGTTTCACACCTTCACTTCATAAAAAATCTAATAACTCCACGCTGTTCCTGCGTGGTGCAACTGCGTAGTGGTGCCGACATCTTGAATCAGCTGATACTCATATCCAACCCCACCTACCGGCACTGCTTCGTACTTTCAGCTCAGAAAGACATCAAGGACTGTGTGTGCAAATTTCCAAATGCCTAGAAAGAAAAAAAGATTTTTAATGGCACTTTCGCTGTTTTCATTTGATTCTCCCTCGTATCTAGCAGAATTCTTGAATTTGCTTGGGCACTCTATTATTAATATTACATATTCTTTAGCACATTTAACTACATATCCTTTTCATAATACATATTTAGGTACATATTTTATCAATTATTGTTACATATTTATGTACATATTTTGTACTTTGATATTACATAAAAATCCAGGGTCTATTCATAAGCATTGTCATCACTTACAGTGGAACCTCAATTTTACGTTTCTCAGAGGACTGAGGCGAGAAAAACTTAAAATGCGGGAAAATGTAAAATCTAGAAAAATTTTATAACATTTTGCTATGTTGGAACCATCAAGATTGAATGTATAATGTGGGGGGAATGTAAAATTGGGGTTCCACTTAGATAGATTGTTAGTGTTGTTGCTTTTGGCTCCTGTCTAATAACTAATTTTCATAGTTTGAGTTGAGGTTACTTATTACTAGTGAATATAAAATACTAATCTACTATCAATTTGTGTGGAATTCTGATGCAGGAAAATATTGTTATATGTAAGTTACATGAAATATGAAAATCAATTTCTTGAAAAATTATTTTTTCCAGAGTACAGTCATTCATTACCTCGTTGCACAATTTAATAGTTATTTCCGATTAAATTCTAAGGCTCACTGCTTACATTTAGTACTGCATCTGGTGCGAAGAGATAATACTCAAACCGCATTTACCGTATCCATCATGAGCACTTGGAGTGCCCACAGATGGGGATTCATGATGGACCTGCATCATGGGAATTTTTGGGGGACAAGATTTTACACCAATTGTATATACACCGTGTCCCAAAAGTCCGGTAACACTTTTATTAATTTATTATACAAAAACTACAAGTGATATAGCTTTCGTGTATATGTCATATGAAAGAGTATCTCAAATGTTTTTTTTTTTAATGTATGAGTTCACAATGCCTCGATATGGGAAGAACCATGTGTAACACTACATATGTCTACACGGTAATCAAATTCTTGCCATACTCTTTGGAGCATATCCTCAGAGACAGTGGTAGCAACTTCTTCAATCCTGCGCTTGAGTTCTTCTACATTTTGTGGAAAAGGTGGCACATACACACTATCTTTTATGTATCCCCATAAGAAGAAGTCACAGGGAGTTAGATCCGGGGATCTTGGAGGCTCTGCACCAGAAGTAGCCATGTTTACAACATGCCTACGCCAACGCCAATTGCGGTGAATGTGGGAACTACGAGCATTGCCTGAAAAATAAAAAAAAAACATTTGAGATACTCTTTCGTATGACATATACACGAAAGCTATATCACTTGTGGTTTTTGTGTAATGAATTAAGTGTTACCGGACTTTTGGGACACGGTGTATATTCACCCAAAAATGGGGAAGGTGGGTTTTTTTATTCACTTGTTATTGATTTTTAGTTGTGGTTATTATGTAGTTTTTCTACCTACCGGTGGGTGATCACGGCGATGGGGTTGAAATGAAACATCACCCCTTATGCCTTTAGAATCGGTTGGAAGTGGGGGGGAGGGCATGCTGTTCGGTTTAATACAAGGTTAGTCAAGCAAGCAACTGTCAAGAATAAGGTTCAATACACTAACAATGGCACTGAGTGTTTCATGTTAGCAAACATGAAAGCCTAAAGTTCCTAAAGTAATGATCTGTATTGCTTAAATATGTCTGCATTATTTTCCTATAGTTTACGGTTATTACAAGCGTAAGAAAACAGTTTTTCGTTGTGACGTTAAGAAAATAATTCTACAATGCAAGCAATGCGCACATTCAAGAAAAACTATGTCTGCATTATATTGTTCCTCAAATTTTGTCTGACCAAAATAATTTGAGTAAATAATTGGTATAGGCACATATTTTTTGTAAATAAAAAAGCAAAATTTCTGTACAAAAACAGTCAATTTCGGGTTCAAAAGTGGTAAATAAAATAAAATTTCGGTGTGAATAATCACATCAAAAGTGCTATATAAAATTACATTTTGGTTTTAAAATTGTGAATATAATCAATCCTAAATTTGATTTAAAAACTGCCCTTATTACACAAAATAAACTTATCCCTTCTAGTAGCACATTTATGTAGATACCAGAGTATTAAGTCTATTCCTGTGTAAAGGGGCCCATTTTTGCTTCTCAAATATTTACAGCAGAATTAATTAATTTTCCGTGAATTGCATAACTCGCAGGATACTTCGTGTTTAAGAGTATATTTCACATTTTGCAGTTCATTTTGCATTATTTCGTGACAAAACAGGGTAGAAAAATGCACCTCACACCTTTCAGAAACATGAAAAATGAACATTACAGCATGTTATTTCATATTTCGTGTTTTCGTCAAAAACGAAATTTGCATGCCTCTAATAATGGGGCATAAAGGGGGGGGGGGCAAGGGGAATGTTCTACTTTGGGAGGAATGGCCACCCCTGATGAGCAGTCATTTGTTTATAGCGAGGAGAAACTTTTATTTACATTAAGAAATGATACTTTCCTTTTGACATGGTTTGAACAGGTGTTATCAGGTTAAATTAGCATTAGCATCCAGGAATAAACTTAATATTATGATAACTATAAATGTGCTATTTGAAGTGAAATATTAATTTTGTGTAATAAGTGCATACATTGCTTCTCTGATGAAGGTAATTCCATGTCAAATCAACCAATAAAAAATATTTTTGAACCTCTGGGATTAAGATTTGTAAGATTTTCTGTTTATTCATTGTACCTATCAAGAGGACAAAACTGCCAAATTTCAGAATTTTTGGGCTCTTGGTTTCTGAGTTATTGACTTGAAAACAAGCAAAAATCTCAAACTTTGAAGACATTTTGAAATATTTAAACAATTGTAGCTCAAGAACTATTTGGCCTAGAGAACTCAAATTGGTGTCATTCTCTTCTGCTTTTGATGGGCTTAATTTGAAATGCAACATGACTATGCTATTTGAATTTTGTAATTTTTCCACAACTCGAAAAAACGTTTTTCAGAAAATCTCAAAAATGCCCCTTTTAATATATTTTTTTTTAAAAAAATGTATGTTTTCAAGGCATGAATTAACAATTTCTGTGCAAAATTTTATAATGGGACTGCAATTGGTTCCTATGTATTGTAATGTGTGTGAAATTTGCTCAATTTGTTGAGTTAAATGTTAAAACCATAACTATAAGCTCACTGGTTGGTGTTGAAATAAATTTGGGACTACAAATAATATGAATAATATTTATCACATTTAATATCAGGTAAGCAAATTGAAAATGTGTGTACATTTTTGAATAGGATACGAATAAAAGGTCTCAATATCGAAAAAATATATGTGCATAAAATATTCATAATAAACTAAACAGTAATTTTTATCAACCTCGGATCACACATTAGTTTAATTTAAATTAATTCACTTTAGAAGCATCATTTTGAGAGTAGAAAACACAGCTACTTCAATGAGATTTCACAAATGACAACTGACTGAAAATTGCAGAAAAGAATTGGTGATGTTCATTGAGGTATACGGAGTCTAGTAGTCATAGATCAATTGCTCTCACATCTGTGATCACAGTATTTATTGTCTTGAAGGCATGGTTTATAAGAGAGACTTTTTTTCCCCACGTACCTCTCACTCTCCACTACGATAAGCTGTCAGACTGGAAGGAGCTCCTCTACCAGCCTTTTCAACAACTTGATGGGTTTCAGGTAGAGACTGCCTCCAAAGGAAATGGACGATTTCTATTTGTAGTTCCCCACTCCCCTACCTTCCACTGCAAACTTTGAAAGATTGCAACAATGTGCAATATTCACATCACAAATTTTATTGAAACAACAATGCAATCTATGCATTTGTGTGTGTGGATAAATGTGGGGGGGGGAATGGACAATGCATTAAAGATTACCCACATTCGGTTGCTACCCAAGTTCACCACATGTCACTGTAAACAATGAAAAAATACAACTAGTATTGAGTCTTGAAGCGGGAATACTTCACATATCTAATTTCTCATCAATCATTATGTTGTACAAGGCACAAATTAAATATTTTTTGTTCTTCAAATGCCTGTATGGGAGATCTAAGACCGAAACAACAGGTTACAGCGAGGGTTCACAGTGAAGTGACAAACAAGCAGCATTTTAATTTTGGACTACAAACAACATGAAAATGTACAATATTTATCACCTTTCATAATAAGGTACTGGTATTGTTTTAAAATCTCATGGTATGTAACAACCTTAATATATAAATGTATGATATTACTGGCATTAAAATTTGAGTAGCTTTCAGACCGAAGTGACATGCAACAAGCCACGCACGTTGCTCGGACCGGACCACTTTCTCAATAAAATGCATCATATCGCCTTGGTCTGTTGTTCATGCATGCGCTGCGAATGCTTGATTATAGATTGTAAACCTTATCACTGTGGAATGGTATAACTATAATCATGTTAACAGTTGCATGATATTGAATAACCGTATTTACTCAAGTACCGTGCAAATAGTTTGACAAAATGTGGTAAAAATGAGGATGTGTGTCTTACAATGGTATTGCAAACTCAAAATTTATCCTGTGCTTTAGGCAACCCATTATACTAACCATCACTCATCCTCATTGTCACAATTAAGAAAAAGTGGCAGAGAAATAACTTATAATAAGAAAAATGCAAAGTCAGACTTTGTTAAGTCCACTTTATGTGCAGATAGGGCCACCAGGACCGGCCCTACAGTTTACAGTGGGATCTGAACCACTATGTGCCTTAATGGGAGTTATTCTTAGCAACTTGTTTTTATTGTTTATTTTTTATGTGAACAATGTTGCACAAATGTTATTCTGTTTGTATGCAGTCCCATGCAAATTAATCGGAACAAGATATTTTTATGCA
Source organism: Lepisma saccharinum (assembly GCF_977018435.1). NCBI lineage: Eukaryota > Metazoa > Arthropoda > Insecta > Zygentoma > Lepismatidae > Lepisma > Lepisma saccharinum. Next base: position 29,828,865 of record NC_139257.1, read on the forward strand.
TGATAGGATCTCAAATTTGACTATGGTTTCATGATGATGAATCTATGACAAATCGTGTAATACAAATTATATAACAGAAAGAAGAACACTAGCTATTAAGAAATATTACGAATATGTAATTTATTGTTTCTGAATAGTGTAATTGATGAATTAGGGTATAAGCACAAAAAAATACATAAAATGTGTAGTTATTGTCGTATTTCAATTAATTCACACGGGACTGTAGACCTCATTTCTGATTGGCCTACTTTATTTGAAATATTTTCTCAACGTTCATACATTATTATTGGGCGAATTCACACACACATACAGCAAATTAATTGAAATACGACAATAACTACACACTTTATGTATTTTTTTGTACTTATACCTAGGGGCATGTATATTTCGTTTTTGACGAAAAAACGAAATTTGAAAAACACATTAGTGTTAATTTTTCATGTTTTTGAAAGGTGTGAGATGCATTTTGTGACAATCTTTTGTCACGAAATAATGCGAAATGAACTGCAAAAAGCGAAATTAACTCTTAAACACGAAATTTAGGATTTATTCACCGACGCGACACCTTCTGAGGCCTGAATTATCCTGAGAGTTATGCAATTCCCGGAAAATTGATTAATTCTGCTGTTAATATTAGAGAAACAAAAATTGACTCCTTTACACAGAAATAAACTTAATACTCGGATAACTACATAAATGGGCTATTAGAAGTGAAATGTTAATTCTGTGGAATAAGTGTAGTTTTTAAATCAAATTTAGGATTATATTCACAATTTTAAAACTAAAATGTCTTTTTATATACCACTTTTGATCCAATTTTTCACCACTATAACACCGATATTTTATTTTATTTACCGCTTTTGAACCCGAAATTGACTGTTTTTATACCGAAATTTAGCTTTTTTATTTACCAAAAATATGTGCCTCTACTTATACCCTAATTCATCAATTACACTATTCAGAAACAATAAATTACATATTCGTAATATTTCTGAAGAGCTAATATGTTCTTCTTTCTGTTATATAATTTGTATTACATGATTTGTTATAGATTCATCGTCATGAAACTATAGTCAAGTTTGAGACTCTTATCATGCATAAAAATATCTTGTTCCGAATAATTCGCACGTTATTGTAGTAAGTATAATTTAGCATACAATATCTGATTATTAGCATGTTAAACAATGATCTGAAAGTTATTTCATAATTGTCTGGAAATCTTGGAAAAGAAGTGAAAGAAAACTCTGAACATTCAGGTGCACTAACTCTCGGATAACATTTTTTTTAAATTCTATACATGATTTTTGCACCAGAACAATGTATTCAAATTGGTAACACCTTTTGTTCTGTAGTTCATGCAGGAATTAACTTGTAACCAGGTGATGTTTGATGCAACGAAAAACATGGGCAACTGTAATGTTTATTCATTTTTCCAGCTACCATTGAACATGAAATGGAATTGAGGCATAAAAATGAAATGAAGAGAATCGAAGCAGAATTGAGAGCAAAGGCGAAAGTTGATCGCGAGAACCAGGACTTACATTTGCAACAGATTCGGTTGAAAGCAGCAGAAAATAGAGTGACTGTTCTCGAATCTATAAAGTAAGTTTTCAGTTTTAATATCCATTCTTCAATTTTTTATCCATGAATGCAAAAAACTTGTGTTGCAAGGTTTCAAAATAGATTTGCCAAATCTGAAAATGTGCTTAGAATTCCTCTAGAGCAGCGGTTTTCAAACTTTTTTCTCATTGCACCCTTTAGTCGTAACTAAGCATCTAATGTATCTCCACCATAGGTTTTCTCTGAATAATGGTTTTTGGGGAATATTTTGGCTGCCTTAATGGTAGGGCATTTTTAATATGTTGGAGGCGTGTACCAGCAATAGAGCAATATGGTATTCAGGCTGTGTGTGGAAACATGTTAAACAAATAAACATTGGAATCGTATGTTTATTATTGTATTGGGTGTTATTATGCTTACAATCTTTATGACTACAGTAGACTCGCGATTATCCAAGCTAATTGGGACCGAGACTACCTCGGATACGGAAAAACTCTGATAATATGGAGATAATGTGCTAATAGGTCACAAATGACGAAACAACACTTAAAACTGTATAGTAATTATTTATTACTAGTAGTACAACATAAATGAGAAGATTACCTTTTCAAAAAGTCTTTCATAGTGTTTTGGACTAACCTCTTTCCTCTCTTCGACGCTGCGATGTAACGCCAACGCTGTAGGGAGAGTAGATCAAGCAACGTAAAGCCTCGGACGTCTGTTCATATTCACCTTTCTTCATCGTTTTCCATGCTAAAGCACTGCCCCCGTTCACACTTTGACTCACCCACTTTTCAATTTCCAACAGTCACTTCCCCGACTCCATAATCAGCAGCAACCTAGACTTACCTTTATCCAACCTTTTTATTGCATTGAATTTTGTTTCCCAAGAAACCACACACCTTTTCCGTTTGCCACTCATACTACATTACTCGCTTAGAATAGGCCTACACAAATTTAAACACCACCGTAACAATCGGATACACCGACAATGTAACAAACATGTGCAGCGCGGACTCCAACTTACTAGTAAAGAAACAGGGGGTGCGTTATGAAGCGCGATGTTTTCCAACCACTCCCTCGGTTAAACCGGAGCCTTGGTTTATCGGGACTCGGTTAATCGTGAGTCTACTGTAGTTACAAGAATAAAAATGTGCAACACATGCATACTATGAAGTATATAAAAACTTCAATTTTCATATGTTTTTCCCAGAGGTGTTGAAAAGAAGTAAAGAACAAAGATAAGTTTGATAAGAAACTGCCAAGCACAATTTTGGAGTTTTGTTGTAAATCCACAGTTTCTTGTGAGAAGACTGTGCCTGCATAACCTGACACCGTTTCTTGATGTCTGGTTATGCACTTGAAACTTTCAAGTGGAGATTCGGCTCCAAATTTAGCCTATTATAGATTTCGAGTATTTTATTTCAAAACATGAAACAAAGATAAGAGTGTTGGTGACAAAATCAGCATTATTTCTCTGTTCAGTGTTCAAGCTATGAAGTCTGAAACATTGAAGTTTGCTCTACACACCTGCAGTAAGAATGTTGTCATCTCGACATTTCTCTTCCGAGCTGATCACGTATCGTCATTCATGTACCCCATGGGGTACGCGTACCACAGTTTGAGAACCACTGTACTAGTGGTTTGCTTTCGCTGTTGCCTAGATATTCTCAGTAGTTTTTAGAAATAAGAGGAAAATTAAAGAAACTGCCCTGGAGGGAGTCAAAGGTCCAGCCATGCTTCGAACTAATACTTAACAAAACTGATATCATTAGCAACAGCACAGTGATATATTTAGCACAGCATATTATTTATTTTATCCACTCTTAACCATGTCGCAATTGGACGAACATAGCCTCTAATAATTAATACAGGGTTAGTCAAAATTATGTTAACACTAATGGATTGGTTTGTCCCATTTAATGTTAACATAATTTTGACTAACCCTGTATATTTATTTTTGTATGGCTCATTTGTGAGCATTCTTCTATTTGGAAATTAAAATACATGCATGTGTGCTGAGTATACATACGTATTGTAGTCTGCAACCTGAGATATAAAATTATTTTAATGTTTCTTTCCAGAACTGCTGGTTCAGTTTTAGGCACAGGCGCTCAAGCATTCCTCCAGGACTGGGATAAAATAGTTGCAGCTGCAGCGGGACTGTCTCTTCTAGCCCTTGGCATTTATTCAGCAAAAGGAGGAACAGGCATTGCTGCTAGATACATCGAAGCTAGGTTAGGTAAGCTCAAATTCCCTTAATTTATTGATATTGAAAATTTGCCTAATTTAAGCCCGCATCACACGGAACTGGATTTCCAGTAGGTATGCCCTAGTTGGCGCTGTACTGGCTACCAATTTGCTAGTTTTTGCCTCACACGATACTTATCAACATACTTGTCGATAGACTTTTGTTCCCATACGAGGGAAGTTGTAATTAGAATTAGAAATTCTTTATTCATGAGCGAAGTTCAGCCTGTGGCTGCTCTACCACTTAATGGTGGTCGCGTGAGATGTAAACATTAACAATGTACCACTTCACATTTTTAAAAGCCGATAACTATTCAACCGTGAGGAATAACGTTTCGTATAAAACGTTATTAGGTACAAAACAATGGCGCTGTTAAATACATACTTTACAACGTTTACTGTACATGTATGGAAGAATATTTTAGTTGTTTCAAATATAAACACCGTGCACTCAGCATAGATGGTTGTATACGTTATACATTGCTGGAGTAAAACACTGAAACCACAGACAAAAACTCTCCTTTGATTATCTTCACATGGCGAAACTTTGCTCTGATTGGCTGTTCCACAGAATCCAGTCGAGGAAAGCAAGTAGCAATTAGAACTGTCCTATTCCTCCAAACCAGTCAAGCAGTCAGCCAGGTGGCCATGATTGCTACCTAGAAAGTTAGTTCAGTGCCAACTAGGGCATTCCTACTAGAAATCCAGTTCCGTGTGATAGGGGCTTTATTAGCAGTTAGAGGCAGTAGTGTTTGTGAGCTTTGTTTTTATTTTGCTACGTAATGTTTGCTCTGTAATCTACTAGGGTTGCCAACACATCTGGAAAACAGGGAAATATCAGGGTATTGTCAGGAAACTTTGCAGATCATCTGGAATTTATGTGCATTTTGAAGTCTGCAAGAGGACGAGTGGTTGGTTCATTTCCACTTTGGATTCGGTTGTTGTGATTCCACTCCCCAAAAAGATTCAGTTCAAAAACTTGTTCCTTTCGTTCTTATGATTCCCAGTCTGGTATAAAATGATGGTTCCTTCAAATTTTGGTTCGGTATGAAATATATTTAATGTTCACTTTTTTACATTAGGTTTTAGAAAGAATATCAACGTAAAAGTTGTAGTCCAGCTGTATTGATTGATAACTAGGCTGTCAGTATGATCATGGAGTCAGTCTTGAAGCTTTCCTGGCGACAAATGATGAATAAATTCTCTTGGGCTATCGACCAGGTCAATTCTGGACAAGTTTCTGAGCTTTGGAGAGCTAATGTCTCTCATCTTCAGGATAGAAGCTCTGAAATGTTTCCAGAATTGACCTGGTCTGTAACCCGAGAGAATTTATTCATCAATATGATAATGATTATCAGTAATGTTGCTGAAGAAAAGATTGTCTATTACACTTTGGTGGAGCAAGATTATAACACTAGTAGAATTTTATGTAGTGAACATTAGCCTGACTGTTATCTGCATAGTAGTATTAAGCGGAAAGAGAATATAGTGTTGGAGAAAATGCTGCTTTTTTTGATTTATGTTTATAAGTTCGCAGCATTGTGAAAAAGTTTTCTTGCATAGGGGAATTGTATAGTATATGCAGTAGAAAGTGAAAAATAAAAGAATGGTTTTCAAGATTGTTGTTTATGAACTTTTTCATTTTCTATATCGCAAAGATATGTTTTGGTGAAACAATATACGTCTGTTACCATAGTCTGAAGGATAGATGCAAGTGATAATAGCACCTGACACATTTCATGCTGATTATAATTTTACATTATTCTTCGAATTTTCACGTGTTTTTGTGTGCAGAATGAAATTTGCATTAAAAAAAGTGGATACGTAATAAGTAACAGACGACCTATGTATGTAATTGAAAGACCCAGGGTTCAAAAGCAAAAATCATGATGATAAACATGTCGAAAAAATTCATTTTTGGACTGGAAAATCTGGAAATGTCAGAATTTCATAATCAAAAAAGTTTAGCAACCGTGCCTGCACAACTCATGCCGTTACAGGGTGGATAGTGCAGGGCTCGTCCAATAATCACAGAACTACAAAAATTCATACATGCCTCTTCTCATGTATATGTACAGGGTGAGTCCTAAGTCTCCATACATATGGTGAAAACGGTGACTAATGTTTATTTTTCCTTTTCAGGCAGGTGAACCAATGAAAAAGAGATGCCACTAACGAAGGAAGAATGGATTGAAATCATTCTGTTGGCTGGGAGTGGTACCACCCGTCATGTACATTCAATGCAAACCACAGAACGCATATAACCGATGACACCATGGCCAAACTTATCAAGAAATTCAGAATGACAGGTTCTGTTGCCGACGAAAGACAGCAACAGATGAAAGGAGGGTAACGCAGGTGCTGACGGTGATGACCAGGAGTCCGACAAAGGTAAAGTTCCCTGTTGCATTGAATGTACGTGCTACATGACGGGTGGTACCACTCCCAGCCAACAAAATGATGTCAATCCGTTCTTCCTCCGTTAGTGGCATCTCTTTTTCATTGGTTCACCTGCCTGAAAAGAAAAAAATAAACATTAGTCACCGTTTTCACCATTTGTATGGAGACTTATGACTCACCCTGAACAGTGTTTTCCTAAAGTCCTTGCCAAATGTAAATTCACTATAACTGTAATGGACAGGTAAAAACTTTAAAGACTGGGACTTTAGGAAAACCCTGTATATCTGAATTACAGAACAATGTGAATAAAATATAAAAAATCCCATGCAAAAACAGCACAATTGTGATCATCAGTGTTACTAGGGTGAATAATAATCCAAATTTGGTTCAAGAAAACATACTTTAGGATTGAGCCAATACCACATAGGACTGATACCAACACTTTTACCAAATGTACCAATTTTTAAATTGTAATAATTAAAAGTTATTCAAATATTGATGAATACAAGTTGGTCAGTATTCAATTCCAATTATAAGCTTCAATTTGCCAAAGTTTTGCTTTAAACTGTGCAACATTTAAAACACAATACTAAAATATCTGTTATGTAATCAAAAAATAACATGTTACTGGTGCGAAATAACATAAAGTAGATGGCAGCAGCAGTCCTTGTCTATGGCAACAGTGAAATAATAGCTCCTTCCAAACAGAGTGTCTTGTTTGAAGCAAAAAATCATTCTCCAGGAAACATGCACTAGGGGCATGCATATTTCATTTTTGACAAAAACACTAAATGTGAAATAACACATTGTAGTGTTAATTTTTCATGTTTTTGGTATTTGGAAGGTGTGAGGTGCATTTTGCTACCCTGTTTTGTCACGAACTACAAAATGCAAAATAAACTAATAAACACGAAATTTATGGTTTATATACAGACACGACACCTTCTGAGGCCTGAATCATGATGTAAATATTTAAGAAACAAAAATGGACTCCTTTACACAGGAATAAACTTAATACTATGATAACTATAAATGGGCTATTAGAAGTGGTCAATTTTGTGTAATAAGTATAGTTTTTTAATCAAATTTAAGTTTTTATTCACAATTTTAGCACCGAAATGCCATTTTATATACATCTTTTCATCCCGGAATATGTTCAGTTTTTGAACCAAAATCGTGAACTTTTATTCACCATAAATATGTGGCTCTGCTAATCACTAAGACACTGAGGTGTGTTATAACAGACATAAGTAGATTGAACCATGTAAAGAAAGTGCATGTGTACCATGATTAGTTTGGAGTTAAACAATTGGAACTTGCACCTTTCGGGGTCTGGACATTTCATTTTTATTGCAGTGACTGCATGTAGCTTACATATTCCATTAAAGAGCCTCTTTTGGGGAATGTTCTGTTTTTTTTATTATTTATTTTCAATAATAAACTATTATTCAGCATGATGATGTATGGTTGAAGGTACACTCCTGTTTACATAAGTGTCACTCTTTACAGGGTTGAACAGTTAAGGTATGTGACACTTATCTGAAAAGGAGTGTACATAATAGTGTTACATCGCGATTCAATGAAGGAGAAAATTTGTGAAAAAGTTCCTTTTTTTGTCTTCAACAGTTCCCATACATTTTTTTAATATTTTTTCTGCATTTCAAAAAAAATACCCACTTTAATTCTCCCCATTCTAAGAGGTCATGAAATAATGTAAAGAAGCTGTTTCTATGGTGTTTTTATCTTTTCAGGAAAACCATCCTTAGTTAGGGAAACTTCACGATTTTCATTCCTAGATAGTTTAAAGCATCCAATTCGGACCGTAAAGAGAATTAGATTAAGACCTCAAGATGCTTTGTCGGGAGTAGTGTTAGAACCAAGATTAGAAGAAAGACTCAGGTAATGAAAATTTCTCTAATATTGTGTATAGTAGTTTTGTAGTTGAAATTCAAATTTTCATATTTTTTCCTGCGTATTGTCATTTTGAAATTATGTATAAAAAATAGTATTTACCAAATTAATTTAATTTAATTTGTAAATATCCCAATTGTTGCATAGTTTCTTGAATGCATTCTAGATGGTTAATTGTTTGTCGATTAACAATAAGCAATTTAGCATCTCAGAATAGATGTTACTGCACTAATTTTTTTTGTAACCTCCATTTGCTCTGATAATGCTGGTGAGAAGTTTATGAAACATTACCTGTTTTAAAAACATTTAATGTTCTTTTTATAAATATGTAGTAAATAATCATGTATTTTTCAGCCTTCGTTGGCTGGTTAAATTTACTGGATATGTATTTACTTTAATTTTTTCATAGCATTTGGATGAATTTAAAAACATAATTCAGATGCATTCTTGACACTTGCATAAATTTTATGCATTACAAATGTAGCATGCACAATTCTTGTTGAAAAATTTGTTTGTTTTAAGAATCAAAGTTATACTTTTTTCTTGAAAAAACTCAAGTGTGCAAGAACCAGATTAAGTAAATGAACATAACATACAGAAAGAAGAAATTATAACTAATATATCTGTTGTGTTCTAGATTAATATTGCAATTCCAATTAGTTAATGTAAATTTCGAATTTAAGTGATAAAAGGAGACAGAAAAACTTGTACCAAAATACAAAGGAGAATTTTAATCATAAGTTACATTCTGTTTACAAATTTCATCCACTTTTTTTTATTGTGTATTTAGATAATACATATATATATATATAATAATAAGTTTTTAATGCATTTTCATCTTTTGTATCAGGGTGTCTTGACAGTCAAGTCATAAAAGTCAAGAAATCAATAAAAAGTCAAGAAATTCAACAATTTTTTGCCATCACATTAACTGATTGATTGATTTAGTTTATTTTACTTCACTTTGTAGCACTTTGGCTAATTATAGCATATTGGTTAGGTGCGTGTTACTCACTATCTATAAACAAAAATACGTTAGAGTATTGAAATTTGTCTACTTACGTAAGTGAGTATGTATTCGTATGTAAACTACATTTCGGAAGCTTTACTGCTTCCTTCTTCAGGTGGTCGTATTTTAGGCTCGGAACGTCAAGCCACGTCGGAGAAGTGTCATGGGAGGATACTAGGTGAAAGGTTTGGGTTAAAAACACTTCATAGTGCTCGACATATACAGAATTAAAACTACCTTTGTTAAAAACCCTTAAAACTCTCGATAAAACATGTTAAAACCACCACTACGGTGTACTTGAGTGGCCGTTGAAAGCCCTAGTTCCCTGCCAAGGTGAAGCGTGCGAGCAGCTGGAGTGGTGGGGTACTTCCCCTCCCACGAGAGGTCTCTCCCCTCCTTTTTCTTTTTCTCGTCACGAATCCAAGGAGAATTCGCGTTCCACTTCGGCTGCTTTCTTTACCTCCGAGGTGACATGGAAGCCTATCGGGGCACTTTTATCATTCATATTGTCCCACTTTTTGAAAAAAGCTAATCCATACATCATCCAAATTGCCGTTGTCCCGGTTCAGTTTATTTCTGTTTCCCACACAAATAAGTGCTGTTTCGTATACGTTCCTTTACAGTACGGGATCCCAACATAATGAACTTTACTATCCAACTCTCCCTCCTGACATTCCTCCTTTCCTAACCGTACTGTAAAGGACTCGCGGAAAAAATTGAAAAATCAGTGAAAAGTATGGTGTAAAATGCAGGACGAAAGCCCCTACAAATATTGAAAAGCATTTCACAGATTATAAGAGGGGGTAAAAATCCGAAGTAACCCCGATGAACAAAAATGGGTTTATAAGATCGAATGTGACTGCGGGATGGAATATATTGGACAAACCGGCCAGAGCATGCGTATTAGATGGGGGAACACGATAAGAATATCAAAGGGATTCGAAAACGGGGCTTGCGTAGCATATAATAAACAGTGGACATAGAATAATAAAAAGAGATGTTATCAAAAGAAGTAACAGTAAATTGGATAGGAACGTATACGAAACTGCACTTATTTGTGTGGGAAACAGAAATAAACTGAACCGGGACAACGGCAATTTGGATGATGTATGGATTAGCTTTTTTTTAAAAGTGGGACAATATGAATGATAAAAGTGCCCCGATAGGCTTCCATGTCACCTCGGAGGTAAAGAAAGCAGCCGAAGTGGAACGCGAATTCTCCTTGGATTCGTGACGAGAGAAAAAGAAAAAGGAGGGGAGAGACCTCTCGTGGGAGGGGAAGTACCCCACCACTCCAGCTGCTCGCACGCTTCACCTTGGCAGGGAACTAGGGCTTTCAACGGCCACTCAAGTACACCGTAGTGGTGGTTTTAACATGTTTTATCGAGAGTTTTAAGGGTTTTTAACAAAGGTAGTTTTAATTCTGTATATGTCGAACACTATGAAGTGTTTTTAACCCAAACCTTTCACCTGGTATCCTCCCATGACACTTCTCCCACGTGGCTTGATGTTCCGAGAAAAAAATTCGACCACCTGAACACCTGAAGAAGGAAGCAGTAAAGCTTCCGAAACGTAGTTTACATACAAATACATACTCACGTAAGTAGAGCAATTTCAATACTCTTAACGTATTTTTGTCTTTGGCTAATTGCGCAGATGAGGATGAAGGATGAATGGTGGTAAGATAAGATGGATGAAGGGACAATCGCAAATATGTAGGGACGACTACAAGAGCCCCAAATAAGATCATACTGGCTGTGAGTCCAGATGCCAGAGCCTTGCTAGGCTGCCAATTGCAGTCCTTGATGCATTAATAGATAAAGCAAGTCTAATTCTTTTGTTAAATACAGCTTCAGTTTTCATCTTTACTGGCTTTTTGGTAGGGTGTTTTCATTACATGAATTTTTTTTTATTAATTGATAATTTACAACTTTACCTAAGTATGGGTCGTATAAATAAATAGTTTTTCTTGTATGTATGCATTGCTTGCATTGTAGAATTATTTTCCTGTAGTTTACGGTTATTACAAGCATAAGAAAACAGTTTTACATTGTGACGTTTCAGGAGAACGTCACAACGAACAAATTAAGACAACGGACTCAACAATTCAAACATCAGTCCATAGGAAAAAATTAGCAGGGGAAAAATACATCTATGCCAATTCAGAACATTCGCGTATAACAATGGATAACATATTTTTAATTTTTTCCTGAGAGCGCAAAGACTATGTTCTAATAAGAAGAATATCAAAAATGAAGAAGAAAGGCTTTTTAAATATAGCAAAAGAAAATGGCTTTCACACTAACAGAATAAACCAAATCAAAAAAACAAGCCGCAAGAAAACTAAAGGAAAAGAGAAATACATACAAAGATGAAAAATCTGTTGAAAAGAAATTTTGTGTACATTCCATTCCACAAGGGATTCTCACATAAAATTGCCAAAAATTTTTAGAAGTTTTAATTTCAAAATTGTTTTAAGATCACCAAGAAGTTTGGAATGTACATTTAATGAATTCAAAATGAGGAACTCTCTACCAGACGTGGAAACCACAGAAATATATAATATAAGTTGTTCATGTTCAAAGGATTATGTAGGACAAACAGCAAGGAAAATGGCATGAACACGATTTGGACATTATAAATCTAAACCCAAAAACAGGTTTGTCAGCTCACATCATCGAAGAGAAGCATTTGATTAAAAAGATAAGGGTTTTAAAAAGATTAACAGGAAACACAGAGTTGAATGTCTGGGAAGCTTCGTTCATTACAGAAGAACACTGGGATAAATTAAATAATGAAAATGGTAACATAGATCCAGTATGGAGTTTTCTTTTTCACAAATGGAGTAAGCCACCATCTTTAAAATTTAATGTAACAGAAAACATCAAGAGACTTTGTGAAAACAATGAATTTCCTGATGATATTTGGGATTCATAATTTTAAATAAAAAATAATATGATCAAAAAAAATATCTGAAATAAAAATAAAACAGACTGATTCTTTTCACAGTTAAGTTGCTATATTACAACAATGTAACATTGACAACATCCATTATATAAAAGGTAAAAAGGTAAAGTGTTCCCCTGTGCATAGCACCACGCCATGAAGGCGTATAGGGGGTGTGGGGGTAACGCCCCACACTTTCTTGATCCGGTCGTGAGTGGGGGTGATGTGATCAGCATCACGCCCCTGACCACCTTTACCCCCCAGGGTTTCCCCCAGGTACCCATGTTATTCGACGCTGGGTGGGCGCCGGGGCCACTTTTACCGTTAGAAAAGTTCCCAGATTTGAACTGGCCCGGGGATCGGACCCGGGACCTTGAGCATGGTAGTCAGACGCGTTACCGACTGAGCCACCGCAGCCACTACATCCATTATATAATGGATTCTTTTTGTTTAAAAAATTGCTAACCATTGTTATAACTGTATCTTTAGTCAAAATGAAAATAAATGTCTGATGAAGGGAGCGTGTGTTCTCCTGAAACTACAGGAAAATAACGTATAAATAAAGGTTAAGAAAAATGAAAAAGGTCACGGAAAGAGGCAAGAATTTTGGATTTGCTATTTTGGTACACACCCTGTATATGTATTCTATACATACTTGGCATGTTCAGTAGAAAACTTTTTTTATGAGTAGTTTTCCATTCCTGTTTCCGGCACAAGATGCAAGACGATTTCTTGTCTCAAATGAATATTTCTTCGAAAAATCCATAGTTGAGTTTCATCATGTCCTAATCCCTTCTCTCTTTTTGGTTCTTTTTGCAGGGATATAGCAATAGCAACAAAAAATACTAGGCGTAATAGAGGAATGTACAGAAATATTCTTATGCATGGGCCACCAGGGACTGGGAAGACAATGTTTGCAAAGGTAAGCAATGCAGTGATCAGAAAGTTATATTTTAAAAATAGCTTCTCTTCAGTATATTTTTATAGTAGTATGTACAATGTATTACCATCTGACGCTAGCTTTCACTGTTTCTTAAGGTAAGATGCCTATCATAAATAGTCTATCAATTCAAATTTGATATCTGAGTATTGCAATTAGGATAATACCCAAATTAATGTTTACAAGTAAACATAATATAATTTTGTGGGACGTTTGTACGAGGCATATTTTTAAAGTAAGTTCCATTTTGATATTACATAAACAGAAGGACACATGTTGTAATAATTTTATTTTTACATGAAAGCCTGGGCCTACATCTACTTTTCAACATAATTGCCACCTACATTAAGGCACTTATCATATCGTACGACCAGTTTCTGAATGCCATCTTCATAGAAATCGGCCACCTTATGTGATAATCACTGCTGCACGGCTGTTTTCACGTCGTCATCTGCGTTAAAGAGCTGACCGGCAAGGTGCTTCTTTAAGTGCAGGAACAAGTGATAGTCACTTGGTGCTAGGTCAGGTCTATAGGGAGGATGATCAATTTGTTCTCAACCAAATGACGCGATGTGATCTTGGGTTCGATGTGCCGCGTGTGGACGAGCATTGTCGTGAAGCAATACGATACCTTTACTGATCATGCTGGGCCTTTTATTTTGGATTGCACGACGCAGTTTATTCAAGGTCTCACAATGTATTGCAGCCTTTACTGTGTCAACACGAGGCAAAAAATCCACAAACAACACCCCCACCTATCCCAAAACACCGTGGACATGATTTTTCGGGCTGAAATTGTTTGCTTAATTGTTTGCTTGAACTTCACTTTCTTGGGTGATGTTGAATGCCTCCATTCCATGGACTGTTGTTTTGATTCCGGTGTAATGTGAGACACCCAAGTCTCGCCACCAGTAACAATTTGGCTCAACAACTGATCGCCTTCGGCACTGTACCTCTCGAGGAAAGTCAAAGCACTGGCTAACCGTTTGGTTTTGTGTAACTCAGATAGCAATTTTGGTACCCACCATGAGCACAACTTCTGGTAATTTAAGCGTACTGTCACAATTTCATACAGAACACTGTGTGACACTTCCGGGAACTCCATAGATAAAATGAAATTGTAAAGCATCGGTTTTCGCGCAAGTTTTCATCAACTTGCTGCACCTGGTCATCGTTAATGATTGACGCTCGCCCACTTCGTCCCTCATCGTGCATGTTTGTACGGCCATCTTTAAATGCTCTCACCCATCTTCTTACCATGCTATCGCTCATAGCGTTCTCTCCAGACATTTCTGCAATCTGCCGGTGGATTTCGGCCGCTTTCACGTCTCTTGCCCTTAGAAAAGGAATGACAGCGCGTAGTTCACACTCCACAGGACTTTCAATCGTCAGGCATTGAAACCATACCTGAACAACTGTCTACTCGGGCGAACGGTTGCGTACTACCATCTGTGGCAAGCCCATAGGTGCATGTGCGAAATGGCGAGTGCAGTGCTACAACGGCCTAATTGCAAAGCTGAACTTACTTTCAAAACATGCCTCATATTTTCCTTAAAGTAAAGTAAAAAAAAAAAAGTGGCCACGGTGGCTCAGTCGGTAACGCGTCTGACTACCATGCTAAAGGTCCCGGGTTCGATCCCCGGCCGGTTCAAATCCGGGAACTTTTCTAACGTTGGAAGCGGCCCCGGCGCCCACCCAGCATCGAATAACATGGGTACCTGGGGAAACCTGGGGGGTAAAGGCGGTCAGGGGCGCATGTATATTATGTTGTGCGCAGAAAGGCTAATCATATTTTCCTTACAAATAATTATTTTATTGATAAACCAAGGTGAATTCAGTATTTTGAACTAAAAATATCAATTCCAGTTTTTTCCTCAGTGACTCCTGGTATATTAATTGTTGCGAACATGATGGATATTCAGATAATTATGAAAACAGATATTCAGATATCTGAATTGGCTAAGATACCCGTCATTAAGATAAAATAATTATTCGATGATTCAAATAGTGGAAATCTATATGCTCGTCCGTTTGGTTTGTTTGATTGGTTCGGTTTGCTTGTAAATTTATGTTGTGCGCAGAAAGGCTAATTGGGACTGATCCTAGTTTAAAGAAATCTGAACCACTGTATCTCCACTGAGTATCGAACCCATAACCCCTTGATTGCTTAGCAACAGAATACAATTACTCTTGTAATTTATGTAATGGGTTACTAATGCAAGTACTGAACAAGTAACAAGGTACTTGACATTGCATTACTTAGCGCTACCATATCACTGAAAGGGAAAGTTGGACATGCTGTCCCAATATGCAGGACTTTGTCAAAATGTCTGATACAAATCATTTGCAGTAAATAATACACACAGCAAGTAATGCAAAAGGGAGACATTTTCAGTTTTAAAAATAATGATTTTTTTTAGTGATTTCTTAAATACAAAATTTGCGAACTTATAATAACTGAAGGGCTCGGATGTAAAACATGGTGACATTTTGGTCATTTTTCAGTTACAAAGTAAAATGTGCCATCATTCAATTTTCGAGTGAAATTGCCATGATGCAATTTGAATTGGACTCAGTCAAGCCTTCTGAAATTGGTAAACACAACATGAAAACAATTTATCTACAGTATAGCTTCTAATAACGTTTTTTCTTAATGAACTCAAAAATGACCAAAATGTCACCATGTTTTACACCCGAGCTCTAAATAATACACTCCTTACTATACATAATGAAAATACTCTATTAACATTTGCATCATGGCCTGGAGTGGCAAACAAATATTCAAAAGTAACTTGAAATAACATGAAACATATTGTCCTTAACAAAATTTGAAATGGTTCCGGAAGTTTCATTTGGGCTGGTGTTTAGTTCATTTACAATGAAAATATTGAATATGAATGGAAAACCCCTTCAAAGATCCATGATTCCTTCCATCGATATACAGTGCAACCCCAATTTTACATATATTTTTTCTGCATTGTACATTCAATCTTTATGGTCCAAACATAGGAAAATGCTAAAGAATTTTCCTCAATTTTACATTTTTCCACATTTTAAGTTTTTTCAGTGAGGTTCCCTGAAAATCGAGGTTCCACTGTAAACCCCAAAGCAAGATATTCTGCTCAGGCATTGAAAAATGACCAACAGAATGTGACCTCAAAAGTTTATTGATATTAGCTTCAGTCTTTGTTCTATCAGAAACAAAATAAATTTCAGTATTGAGTTTGGGAATGCAGTCCGTAGACTTGTAACTTGCATGATGTGTTCTGTGATTTCTCTTTGTTCGAATGAAACATGTACATTAATTCAAATAATGTGATGCTCAAAATGTAGGACATTTATGATTTTTTTAAAATTTATCCCAGATGCCGATAAAAAGGATGCCGGGTAACCCTAGCATTACTCCCAAGCTCTGATGTGTTTGTACAAAGGGTGTTCAATAAGTTTTGCACAGATGGTTATAATATTTTTATTAGTTGCAATATGATGATGAAATTTTAGGTGAACATACTTTGATCCTTTGGCTAGAAGACCATGTCACTCAGTGTAGCCTCCATCTGCTGAGACGCATCTCATCCAACGTTCTTTCCATGCCTTGAATGCGCTTTGGTAAAATTCAGATGGCTGACTTTTACACCATTGTTTCACACAAGAAATGAGGTCCTTGTCACTGTCGAATGTTTTTTCCCCACAGGTGGGCCTTCAGACGACCAAACAGGAAGAAATCCGAAGGAACCAAGTTCAGACTATAGGGAGGTTGAGGGACGACTTCCCATCCCATTTTCATGATTTTTTGCTGTCATCATGGCTGTGTGAGGCTTGGCATTGTCATGGTGGAGTTTGATGACCTTACCTTGCAGCCCCGGTCTCTTGGTGTGGAGAGCACGTCGTAACTTGTCCAGTGACAAACAATAACGCTCCTTGTTAATTGTGGAGCCATGTTCCAAGAAGTCGATGAAAATGGGATGGGAAGTCATCCCTCAGCCTCCCTATAGCCCAGACTTGGCTCCTTCGGATTTCTGCCTGTTTGAAGGCCCATCTGCAGGGAAAAACATTTGACAGTGACAAGGACCTCATTTCTTGTGTGAAACAATGGTGTAAAAGTCAGCCACCTGAATTGTACCAAAGTGCATTCAAGGCATGGAAAGAACGTTGGACGAGATGCATCACAGCAGATGGAGGCTACATTGAGTGACATGGTCTTCCAGCCAAAGGACCAAAGTATGTTCACCTAAAATTTCATCATCATATTGCAACTAATAAAAATATTATAACCATCTGTGCAAAACTTATTGAACGCCCTTTGTAATTGTATTGAGAATCCATGTATATACAATATTATTTTTGGAGGCCTATAAAAAGACAGATCATGAATAATTGTCAAGAATTTGGTATGATGCTACATGGTGATATTTCATTAAACAAGATGAATTAATTTTACCCTGCCAACTTTCTTTTTTTATTTATTTATTTTGCTTTTGTTATTGTTCACAGTATTTACACACAAATTTATATTTAACTTCAAGTTACAAACCTCTAACCAGTCTGATATTCTAAGATTTATTATTTAACTCTTAAAATACTTCTGAAAGTGTGTGGAGTATATTAAACAAACTCTTATCTTAAACTACAGTAATACATTAAGGATTCAGTATTGAGTCACGTTGGTATTTGTTCCCATTGCAGTTATATAGCAGAGTAATCTTGATCACCTTCTGTTTGTTTGAAAATAAGAATTGAAACTTTAGATTGTGTGCTAGTAATTTTCTTCGTTATTCTTTTATATGCATGTTTTTCGTTTACAAAGAAATTAGCTAATCATTCAGGAATGGACTATGCCATAATGACGGGTGGTGACGTGTCCCCTATGGGGAGAGAAGGTGTGACAGCCATTCACAAGGTGTTCGATTGGGCATCTAGTTCTCGGAGAGGGTTGCTGCTGTTTGTGGACGAAGCAGATGCGTTCCTCAGGAAGAGAAGTTCGGAAACGATAAGTGAGGATCTTCGGGCAACTCTGAATGCATTCTTGTATAGGACAGGAGAACAGTCGAACAAGTAGGTAATTT
Source organism: Lepisma saccharinum (assembly GCF_977018435.1). NCBI lineage: Eukaryota > Metazoa > Arthropoda > Insecta > Zygentoma > Lepismatidae > Lepisma > Lepisma saccharinum. Next base: position 29,846,947 of record NC_139257.1, read on the forward strand.
CAATGCAATTTATCATGATGTTTTTCCAGATTTTTTTTTCCTTGACATATACTCTTATACCCTAATGTTTGTCTTGTAATATACATAGAGGCACATATTTTTGGTAAATAGAAAAGCAAAATTTCTGTACAAAAACAGTCAATTTCAGGTTAAAAAGTGGCAAATAAAATAAAATTTCGGTGTTATAGCAGTGAATAATCACATCAAAAGTGCTATATAAAATTACATTTTGGTTTCAAAATTGTGAATATAATCCTAAATTTGATTTAAAAAACTGCCCTTATTACACAAAATAAACTTATCCCTTCTAATAGCACATTTATGTAGTTACCAGAGTATTTATTAAGTCTATTCCTGTGTAAAGGGGTCCATTTTTGCTTCTCAAATATTTACAGCAGAATTAATCAATTTTCCGTGAATTGCATAACTCACAGGATACTTCAGACTTCAGAAAGTGTCACGTCGGTATATAAACTGTAAATTTCGAGTTTAAGAGTCTATTTCGCATTTTGTAGTTCATTTTGCATTATTTTCTGACAAACAGGGTAGAAAAATGCACATCACACCTTTCAGAAACATGAAAAATGAACATTACAGCATGTTATTTCATATTTCGTGTTTTCGTCAAAAACTAAATTTGCATGCCCCTAAGTATACAGCGTTGAAATGTCTTATGATTTTCAGTTCTATGTTGGTTTGTGTGTAATTATTAACTGAAATGAATTAAGGAAAAAAAATGCTGCTTTTGTTCATGTTTTTTTAAAATTTCCTTTGCGTGGAATAAACTGACTGTTGCCATAGAATCTTGTCGGTGAAGGTTTTGGATTCAGGTCCCAACCTGAACATTCCTTTGTGAATTTCCCACCATCAGTTTCATCTAATCCTTCACCCTCATTGTCGCAATTAACCAAAAGTGGCAGAAAAGTGACTAAAAGAAATTACAATTAATAAATACAAAACTGCCTGTTCAATTTTTTCGAGGGTATACTGTATCTTTAATGAATCCAATAGTTTGCAGTGTTGCATTACATTTCTGAAACACAGGTTTACATTTAACAATAATTTTCCTTTTTCCATCCGGCGCCCACCCAGCGTCGAATAACATGGGTACCTGGGGGAAACCCTGGGGGGTAAAGGCGGTCAGGGGCGTGATGCTGATCACATCACCCCCACTCACGACCGGATCAAGAAAGTGTGGGGCGTTACCCCCACACCCCTATACGCCTTCATGGCGTGGTGCTAAGCACAGGGGAACACTTTACCTTTACTTTACTTTACCTTTACTTTTTACCATAGCTTTGCATGTACTGAATGTTTGGTTTTAAAATGTCTATATGATTTTGGACTTTTCCACAGAACATTTGCTTTTGAGGGGGTGGGTAATGTAAGTTTTCTCTTAAATCTTACTCCTAACAAATATTAAACTCAACCAATTTAAAAAGCCTGTAAAAATATTCCCAGAATATGTATTTTAATTCATCAGATATTTTAGGCTGGCATGTAGGATCTACAATATTGAAAGAAATGAAGTATGTGTTGTGGAATTTTGTTGACAAGATCTGTGCGAAATCACATTTTTGTAATTGGAATGTAAGTACCATTGGGCTATGTAAAGATAAACTGATTTGTTTTCAAACAAGCCAACATTCCTTACATTACTTTTCTACCTATTTTATTGAGCCATTTATTAATGTGCTGACATGGTGGTAGTGCACATAAATAGATTACTAAAGTTCATAGTTCGAGTTCCTACTTGGCATGGGAGTTCTGTGAGAATTTGTCTTCATCAATTTGATGTTGTCTTTGTTGTCGTGATTAGCCAGAAAGTGGCAGGAAAGCAACACTATATAACAGAAATACAAATTGAGGCATTTATCATAACAAGATAAGAATTTTCCTAACCCCTCCTCGTGGAACAAGCATACCTGCTCAACAAGGAACTTCTTCAGATTTGGAAACCGAGAATATTTCTTGGGAGTTGCATGAAATGCAAGTAAATCAGTGGAATTGTGAACCTCATATTACTGAAAACCTCAGCATGAGTATTCCTTCATCCATTCATGTAATCATTCATCATCCCAATCATAGCAATTAACCTAAAGGAAAGGCATGAATGTTGTCAAATGTAGAATCACAGTTTTGATTGTGTTTGCAGAAATTAAGTGAAACGTTTGGATTGCAAGTTTTTCACTAATCTGGAAATATTGCAATCAGACTCTGTGACCGAGTTTTAAACATAATCTGCTAGATAGCCTGAGGTCAGGTTTGAATCCTAGTGAAGAGTTTATTTGAAAGTACCTCAAAAAGTCCTGGAATTCTCATTTGCTAACTTGAGGGGCAAACCTGTGTTGCCTTCAAATTTGAATTCTTAAACTGAAAGAAAACATTGTGCAGCAACCAAGCAGCTTTATCATTGGGTAATGCATAGTCAGTCTCATTGCCACTGTTTTCTTTCTTTCAATAGCCAGGCCCCGTGGCAGAGTGGTTAGCACGTAGCGCTAAGATGCCAGGGGTCCCGGGTTCGAATCCCAGCCTGGGCATAGATGTTTGTGAGTGTCCGTCAATGTCATCACTCATCCCCATCTTCGCAAATTAGCCAAAAGTTGCACAAAAAGCAAAGTAAAATTAAGCACATAAATCAGTCAATCAATCAATCAATCTGGGTTTCAAGACCAGAGTCCATTTTTTCTTTTCAAGTATCTCCTGAATTGTCCTCATGATGCTGGGTAAACACCAAAATTTTGGGGGTTCCACAGGCAATCGAACCTTGGACTGTTCGCACCGAAGGAGAGAGCACTAACCATTTAGCTGCTTGAGAACCTTTGAAATACCACTATATGTAATGTAACAGTTGGGCTGAAAAGTTCATAGGCTGGCTCATAGATGGCGTTACTAGAATTAAATCCATGTGATTTTTACTTAGTACTAACCTTCAAAAGATACGTGTATAAATTTCACAGCTGCCGGATAATTAGTTCGTGAGATATAGCATTGTGAGTGAAGCAGCTTTTGTTATTGTGAAAAAATGGATAAAAAAGAATTTCGTGTGTTAATAAAGCATTGCTTTTTGGCGAAAAAAAATACTGTTGAAGCCAAGGCTTGGCTTGATAAACATTATTCGGACTCTGCACCAGGAAAATCAACCGTTGAGAAGTGGTTTGCTAAATTTAAACGAGGCGAAATGAGCATCGAAGACGATGCACGCAGTGGATGCCCCAAAGAGGCTGTTACCGACGAAAACATCAAAAAAGTCCACAAAATAATTTTAAATGATCGTAAAGTGAAGTTGATCGAGATAGCTGAGACTTTAAAAATATCACAGGAACGTGTTGGACATATTGTGCATGAATATTTGAACATGCGAAAGCTGTGTGCAAAATGGGTGCCGCGCGTGCTCACAATCGATCAAAAGCAACAACGTTTTGATGATTCGGAGCAATGTTTAGCGATATTCAACCGTAATAAACACGAATTTTTCCATCGATATATTACAATGGATGAAACATGGCTCCATAACTACACTCCAGAGTCCAATCGACAGTCAGCCGAGTGGACTGCACGTGATGAACCGAATCCAAAGCGTGGAAAGACGCAACAGTCGGCTGGCAAGATTATGGCATCAGTATTCTGGGATGCGCATGGTATTATATTCATCGATTACCTCAAAAAGGGCCAGACCATCAACAGCGATTATTACATAGCGTTGTTGGAGCATTTAAAGGATGAAATCACGAAAAAACGGCCCCATTTGAAGAAGAAAAAAGTGCTGTTTCATCAAGACAATGCACCGTGTCACAAATCAATGAAAACGATGGCAAAATTATATGAATTAGACTACGAATTGCTTCCCCATCCACCATATTCTCCAGATCTGGCCCCCAGTGACTTTTTCCTGTTTGCAGACCTTAAAAGAATGCTCGCTGGAAAGAAATTTAGCACTGATGAAGAGGTAATCGCCGAAACTGAGGCCTATTTTGAGGCTAAAGAGAAATCGTACTATAAAAATGGTATCGAAAAATTGTATGACCGCTATAATCGTTGTATCGCCCTCAAGGACAACTATATTGAATAATAAAATCGAATTTTGTCAAAAAAATATTTTTTACTATGTTAGCCTACGAACTTTTCAGCCCAACTGTTATACAAGTGTAGCAACAGTGTAGTAAATAGAACTTTTCCCATAGGTTCATGATGGTGCTGGCTTCAAATACACCAGAGCAATTTGATTGGGCAGTCAACGATCGTTTGGATGAGATGGTAGAGTTCTCGTTGCCTGGTTTGGAGGAACGAGAGCGATTAGTCAGGCTCTACTTTGATCAGTTTGTCCTACAGCCAGCTACGCAAGGAAAACGGTAAGGTTTATGAACTTCCTATCTGCACCTTCTGTGTAACCAAAAGTAGCATTTGGCAAGCATTTGTTTGCTGAACATAAATACATGAACTCGAAGGTTTTCATAATTGGGAAAAGAGACACGCAGTAGTAGATAAATACGGAGAAACTAGTACTCACTTTTACCCACGAACCTGTTTTTTCTTTTTCGTTTAATTTCAGTGGCCACTGCCACCATCCTCGTTGCAACTTGCTGTACTGTTGCTTGGCGTGCGTCTTTTGTTCGTAGTTCTCTGGCTGCCGCTAGGTGCGCTGTTGTTAAATGCCCGGATATAGCATACGACACAAACCCAGATGCACAGTTAACAACAGCGCACCTGGCGGCAGCAAGAGAACTACGAACAAAAGATGCACGCCAAGCAACAGTACAGCAAGTTCCAACGAGGATGGTGGCAGTGGCCACTGAAATTAATCGAAAAAGAAAAAAACAGCTTCGCAGATAAAAGTGAGTACTAGTTTCTTCGTATTTATGGAAGGTTTTGTTGGATTTTTTTTAAAAGGAAAACTTTTTGTTACAGTTCCACACATGTCATAGAAGACATGCAGTAATTATTCTTATGCAAGGGTGGGGGGGGATAAATCATGGCAACTATTTTTTTTTGCGAGAATGCAGGACCGGCATGAAAATTCGAAATATACAAATGGAAGAGGACACTTTATGGAATTGAACAATGTATAATGTTTACAGGGATTGGTAGGGAAGTTCCAACAATACGTTAAAAAATGTTTTGTTCTATTTGTGTATATTAGTCACAAGGCTACATTGTCAGTACAAAAGCAAAAGAGGCACAAACAAAGTGCTCTATGAACACTCAAAGTAGTCACCCAGAGAATCGTCAACATTCTGTAAACGATGTGGGAGACTTTTTCGTACCGAGAGGAAATTGCCATGAAACGTGAGATGTCCCAATTGCACCTGATGGAGCATATGGTATTTGATGGCTCTCGCATGTGGGCCGCTTTGTTTGCAGATCTACATACACATGTAGAACAAAGCATTTTATAATGTTTTTTGGCACTTCCCTACCAATCATTGGTAATCATGGTTCATACAGTGTTGAATTCCGTAAAGTGTTCTCTTTCATTTGTATATTTCGAATTTTTGAGCCGGTCCTGCATTCTCATGAAAAAATAAAATAGTTTGCCCTCGTAAAGAATCCTAGAATTTAAAGTTTTGATATATTTAATGATTACTCAGATCTTTGTTGTTCTATGGTGAGAGAAGTGAGAGATCCCAATTGGTTATAATTTGATGATTTGTGATTATTTAATTGATTACTTGTAGTATCAGTCTATGTATGTTTGTATTAATTTTATTTGTTATTTCTGCATAAGACAATGTGTGTGTGTTTATCTGCCATCTGTAATTGGAGCTTTTTTACTTTTCTTGAGGGCAATAATTAATTTAATAACCTTTCAGGAGATTGAAAGTGGCACAGTTTGACTATGGACGTTTGTGCTCGGACATAGCCAAGTTGACTGATGGGATGTCCGGCAGGGAAATTGCCAAGCTTGGTGTCGCATGGCAGGCGGCAGCTTACGCATCAGAAGATGGCGTTCTGACAGAGAAGATGATCATGGATAGAGTTCTGGACACGGCGGAACAACACAAACAGAAGGTAAGGTGTCTGAGTGACACACAAAGTGTAAAGCCTTCTCCATTAAGGAGAAGAGTGACATTTTCCCACGAGGTGTGCATTTATTTCAGTAATGTCTGAATGGGCATTGCTATACAAGAGAGTATGAATTTCTCCCCATGTTGCAAGTGGAAGCAGTTTCTGCAGTTGATATTAAGCTAGACATGATAATTTTTAGACTTAAGCGAGTTACTAATTTTTATCCCCGAAATTTACTTGTAGAGGTTCTAAAAGGTTTTCCAATAAGAACTGGCAACTATGCTTCAAATGTTATAACTGTCACTAGTTGTCATTTGTGTTTAGTATACTGTGATAATCAGGGAACGGAACTTTAGGTAAATAAATGTTTTTTCTGCGATAAGATAGACCCCCTCGTTTTTGCCAAAATACTGACCATAGCCTTATATGTCAACTCAGCAAATTTTATTTTACATAAAAACACATATTTTCCAGTTTTTCGTATGTAAATACATATTTTGCTAATTTTCACTTTAAATGCATAAAATCAGTCATTGACTTCAGCTACCTCGAAATCCTCGAAGGAAAAATGTTCATTCTCCGCACCTCTTTCATATATTATGCCCAGAACTTTAAAAAAATTGTATCAGTTGTAAATGATCTCCATAAAGAAGACGCATATAGAAGTCTAAAGACATTCTGCAAGAACTGTTGAAGGATCCCTCCTTAAAAGTTGAATTGGCACACATCTCAACAAACCTGCCCTTTCTCTGTAATTCCATACGAAAGCTTGAATCGTCCGCGAAGACTTTTGCAGCTTCCGTGGGTGAAGTCCGTATAGTAGAAACGAAACTGAAAGAACTCACTGGATCTAACGCACAAGTGCTAATGTCTAAATGTACCTACAGACATTTTTGGGGAAAAAACATGGTTTTCAAACTTTGTGCTAAATTGCACGTGTTTTGGAAGGTAAAGGAGAGGAAGAGGAAGGTTTGGAAAATTTCAGCGTTAGTGACATTTCGTGCTTCAAATATGCAAGAATTGGTTTTGTGACGTGGAGCGATCTTTCTCACAATATAAGATGCTTTTTGAAGATAATCGTCACAGATTTACAATGGAGAATTTGGAAAAGAAAAAACTATGGTGATTCACTGAAACTCTTCCAAAAAATAGCTCGCTAAGAGGTAAGCATTTAGAAACAGATTTCAGGTGTTTAAAATGTATATAATATTTTGTTTTTGTTACCAATGTTTTTTTTTTATTTTTGTCACATATTTTTCTGTTTTTATCACATATTTCCAACATTTTTGACACCTAAAAAATAAATATTTCTGAGTTTTTTAGCACATAAAGTTCCGTTCCCTAGTGATAATTCACCATGGCTAAATACACGCTTCAAGAACGTTTAGTTATTATCCAAAAAATTTACGAAAATAGTATTGAACTTGAAACGGATCATAATTTTGGGCAAAAAATTATCTTCTCAGATGAAGCTCATTTCTGGTTAAGTGGATATGTTAACAAACAAAATTGTCATTTTTGGTGTGAAGACAATCTACAAGAGATTCACGAGAAGCCCTTGCATCTGTGAAAGGTCACTGTATGGTGTGGTTTATGGCATGGTGGTATCATCGGAACATTTTTTTTTTTCCAAAACGAGGTAAGAGATGAAGTTACGGTTACTGGTGAGCAGTACCGATTGATGGTAACAGATGTTTTGTGGCCAAATTTAGATGAAATTGATTTGGAGAACATGTGGTTCCAACAAGACGGTGCCACATGTCACACTGGTAATGACACTATCAACGTATTTGCAAGAACAGTTTGGTGAAAGGGTAATATCAAGAAATGCAACTATTAATTGGCCTCCAAGAAGTTGTGATTTAACTCCTTTAGATTGCTTTCGTTGGGTTATTTGAAATTTATAGTCTATGCAAACAGACCAGAAACCGTTGATGCATTGAGATTGAACATCGAACACTGCATTCGTGACATTAGGCCCGAGCAATTGCACAAAGTCATCAAAAATTGGGTTCATCGAATTCACTCATGTGCACGAAGTCGAGGTGTTATTCAGAACATAATGTAATAAACTATGCTTCAAAATAATATAAAAAGTTTGGTTGTATCTGAAATAGTTCTTATTTTATTTCATTGTAAAATCATATTGTTCTTATTGGAAAATCCAATATTTATGTTCAGTGGCCTGTGCCACCATCCGCTTGGGAACTTGTTGCTTCACTGCTAGGTTAGCTTCCTGTTCCTGTTGTTTCCCTGCGTGCCGCTAGGAGAGCTAGTGTAGCCAGTTCGTCTGCTGCGTGCGATGGGTTTAAGTTGTTGCAATAGCGGAATAGTGGCAGAGGCCACCGAAATTAATACAGGGTGCATTACGGGAAATGGACAGTTTTGAAATGGGGATCTCAATGGGGTGGCATTGAACTCGCTCGGCCATGGCATTTTCGGCACGGCTCGGGTCGGGGTGACAGCAGTACACGCAATGTCAGCTGCACTCATCATAAGGCATATTGATGTTTGCGAAAATGGCGAGCATGTTCGTGGCGAAGGCAGAACGTTGTGGATAATCTTATTCGGGTAACTTCTGCACGATCACAAGTTTGTACGGATGGAATTCCAAACTTTTGTGTAAGGTTCACCTTACTGTGCTTTCACTAGCCTCAATTCGACAGAATGTCACTGAGCAGAAAGTTATTGTTCGTGTTTATTTAAACATAAACAAACATAACAAGCAGCCTTATTTTTCCCGACATGGCGGTCGCCGCAAGCTATTTTGGCTTCAGCTTACGTCACACATGTTCTCTCTTTCTCTTTCTTCTTGCTGCCACGCCGAGCCGATCAATGCCACCCTACTTTCATCTCTACCCCCTCTCCCTGCTACCCCCTCTCCCATTTGAAAACCATCCGTTTTCCGTGATGCACCCTTTAGAACTCTGTTTGTTGGGGGGAGGGTATTTTAGGAGTATTTTCCTAGCTCCCATAATGGAGTGGTTAGCACATTGCGCTATAATGCTAGGAGTCCCAGGTTCAAATCTGGGGCTGGGCATAGATGTTCGTGAATGTCCATTCATCAGTTTCATCATATAACTCATCCCCATCTTCGCAAATTAGCTAAAAGCAGCACAAAACAAAGTAAAATACAGCAAATCAATCAATCAATCGAGAAGGGGTTTTCATTAAATTGCACATTTCTTATGTTTGAGGAATGGTGTTTACTTTTTTAGTAAAATTGACATACAGTTAGTGCTGAGTCGATTGATTGATTTAGTTTATTTTACTTCACGTTTTGTGCCTCTTGGCTAATTCGCGAAGATGGGGATGAGTGATGAAATTGATGAATGGACATTCACAAACAACCAAGCCTGAGCGGGATTCGAACCCGAGACCCTTGGCATTGCAGCGCGATGTGCTAACCACTCGGCCACAGGTCTGGCTAGTGCTGAGTCAAAACCTATACTGTATCAATGTATTTCGTTTTTGATTAATACAAGAAATGTTAAATAAAATATTGTAATGTTCATTTTTCATGTTTCTGAAAGGTGTTGGTTGCGTTTTCCCACCCAGTTTTGTCACGAAATAATGCGAAATGAACTGCAAAATGCGAAATAGTCTCTCAAACATGAAATTTAAAGTTTATTTACCGACGTGACACTTTCTGATTTCAGAATTATCCTGTGAGTTATGCAATTCACTATTGTAAGGGATATGTTTATTTTGTGTAGTAAGTGCAGTTTTTAAATCAAATATGGGATTATATTTACATTTTTAAAACCAAAATGTCATTTTATATACCACTTTTTCACTGCTATAACAGCAAAATTTTATTTTATTTACCCCTTTTGAACCCAAAATTGACTGTTTTTGTACTGAAATTTTGCTTTTTTATTTACCAAAAATATGTGCCTCTGTGTATCAACTGTTATCACTTGTATCATATCAGATAGTATCGGTTCAAATTTAATCACAGTTACTTTTCTTTAATAAATACGGCGAAACTAGTACTCACTTTTTCCCTTGAAGCTGTTTTTTTTTCGTCTTTTTCAATTAATTTCAGTGGCCACTGCCACCATCCTCGTTGGAACTTGCTGTACTGTTGCTTGGCGTGCATCTTTTGTTTGTAGTTCTCTGGCTGCCGCTAGGTGCGATGTTGTTAGCTGTGCATCTGGGTTTGTGTCGTCTGCTATTTCTGGGCGACAACTGTTGTAGTAGGGGAATCCAAGTGTGGTGCGCTTGCCAGCTATCGATATTTAGCTCGTGCGGGAAGTGTATTATGGCATTCGTTTCCTTGATTTTGGTATGTACAAACACAAACTGTATTTCCTCTCCCCCCTTGATAACCCAGGTGTATACGACGCAGAGTGTGAATGCAAGGCTCATTACATCGGCAGGTCTATCAGATCTGTCAATGAAAGAATCCAACAGCACCTAGCAGATGGGAAAAAAAAGCCCAACCCACTACTGGTCTTGCTAAACATATCAAATACAATAGCCATAAAATTCAAAAGGTTCAAGTCAAACACACTGCCCACATGCTCGTAGACACCAAAATCAAGGTGGCCTCCCTGATGGCCCAGTGGTAGCATCCTCGCCTTGTAATCAAGGGGTCCCGGGTTCGATACTCGGTGGAGGCACAAGTGGTTCGGATCCCACTTTAAACTGTAGGTCCAGTCCCGATTAGCCTTACTGTGCATAAAGTGGACTTAAAACACCAAATCAAACAAACAAACAAACCAAAATCAAGGAAACGCATGCCGCTTCCGAGCACGAGCTAAACATCGATAGCGGGCAAGCGCACCACACTTGGATTCCCCTACTACAACAGTTATTTCCCGGAAATAGCAGACGACACAAACCCAGATGCACAGTTAACAACAGCGCACCTAGCGGCAGCCAGAGAACTACAAACAAAAGACGAACGCCAAGCAACAGTACAGCAAGTTCCAACGAGGATGGTGGCAGTGCCCACTGAAATAAATCGAAAAAGAAGAAAAAACAGCTTCGAGGATAAAAGTGCGTACTAGTTTCTCCGTATTTATATACTACCACGTGTCTGTTTTCCCAATTATAAATACTTTTCTTTAGTTGGGAATCTCACTGAGTCTGGAAAAATCACATGCAACACTTTTGCATAGTCTAAATGTCCTGGAAATTATGCAAAATTCATAATTTTTTTCACTATTTTGGCAAAACTGGATCTGTAGCCAAGTTCATTGAGTGGCCAACTTTCTGACCTTGGCATCAAAGTCCCTGGGTTCAAATCCCAGTCTGTTCATTGATTCGGTTTATTTTACTTCTCTTTTTGCCACTTTTGGCTAATCGCAAAGATGAGGATGAGGAATGATATGAAATTGATGAAGGGACCAGGGTGGTATTCGAACCCTTGATCCCTGGATTTGTAATGCGCTGTGCTAACCTCTCCGTCACGTCATGAAGGCCGGCTGTGGGTGTACTTTGTGATTAGTTTCACCAAATTACCACTCATCATTGCGATGAGTTAAAAAGAGGCAGAAAAGCAACTTAAAAACAAAAATACAAAATAGTATGTTGTTGTAGGGATGGGATGTTGTAGCAATATCAGTTCAGACCTATACCACATTTACTCATGTATAATGTGCACTTTTTTCCAAAATTTTCGTCCCCAAAAACTGTGGTGCATATTATGCACGGAATAATTTGGACAACCAACATGAAACTGTGCACGGTCATTCCATGATTTTTGTGACACTTGCATTGATTTTGATTATCCGTGTTTGCAGAACCCTATCATGTTATATATCGTTGTGAAGCTTAAATCCTGCAGGTTCTGAATATGGCAACAGTATTCCATTCATGATAGTGACACTAATCTGAAATGCGGTTGAAATATGCTCATCACAAAATGAAGGAATGCGGTTGGGTAGAAATAAGCTCGATCACAAAATGAAGGAACGTTCTGATTTTTTTGGTACTTTGGATGAAAGTAAAGGAAAAAGAAAATAATAATTAAAATGTATTACTTGCCAATTAATATTATATATATGGAGTGTGTAAATGCCTTAATGGAAGAAATCTTGAGCTGCTAACTTCTAGTTTGAGGGTCCTGAATGTACCTCGTATAAATGTTACATTAGCGTAAATGCAGTAATGATTTGCCTTGTAATCAAGTAGTCGTAAGTTAAGTACATATTTTTTTTTCTGTAAAAACTTTGCAAGTTTTGCTCTTTGTGAATTATGTTGTGTGAATTTTCTTGAATAAAAAGTCCGTCCCAGCAGTAATTACCATTATTGTATTCAGATTAGAAACTGATATCTTACATTTCTGTCTCCAGGTGGAGTGGCAGAGTGATCAAGAGAGACGGGAAGTCAAATCCTTAACATACAGATCACAAAAGGATGCGGCAGCAACATATCTACCATTAACAGGAACTGGTAAACCAGCGCCTGCGACGTAGGACTCGTAGTTCCTTAGTGCCATAAGGTTTAGTGAAGTGGACCAGTTATAAAGAAGTATAGATCGCAGCTATTTGCCAAGGGGGAAAATAACTCTGGGTCCTGTGAAGTTAACCCATATTTTCGAAGGCTTCTATCTTCTGAAGAATGGATCCACGTAGAGGAAAAGTATGGATTGTCCACACTTCATTCAGGGATGAATTGTTGTGCTCCGAATAGTTATACGAGAATCACGTTGTTAACTTACAATCGGATGTTACTTATGATTGTAAGGGTGGAAGATCTGTAATTGTGCACATTGCATTTGTTGTAGAATTCCTCGCAAGCCAAAACTTGTGTGTTGTGTAAATGACCAGGGTGTACAGTACAAAAGCCTTTGGTAAAATGCCCGTAAGCTCATTGGTAATTTTTCTTTTAATGTGAATTTCCTCTCTGCACTCTTAGGGAGTTTTCAGATCGATGTGGCAAGAGGGTTTCAGACCGAAGTGACAAGTGACACCCCTTCAATCTGTAAATAAGCATTCATTTTGCATGCGCAAACATGAGAACATGTGCATGTTATTTCACTTCGGTACCCCCCCACATTTACTAAATGTGCCTTCATGGCACAGTGCTATATGCACGGGGAGCTTTTTTACAAAAAGTTGAATTCATATCTCTAATTTCATTTCCAAGTGACGAGTATTGCTTATGTCTTGCCACTTCAGCTGAAAGCTCCCTTACTGGTTCACTGTTCAGTTAGCATGTGAAATTCTGTGACTTTCACAGACTAATGACTTTCTACCCTTTTACACAAAGATAACAGCATGAGTGGTTTCTGTGATATCATGTTGATTCCATAATTAAATTACGTGTTTTTAATATTCTGGTAAATTAACATGGTATACAAGATGTCCGCGGTGGCTCAGTCGGTAACGTGTCTGACTACCATGCTAAAGGTCCCGGGTTCGATCCCCGGCCGGTTCAATTCCGGGAACTTTTCTAACGGTGGAAGCGGTCCAGGCGCCCACCCAGCATCGAATAACATGGGTACCTGGGGGAAACCCTGGGGGGTATAGGCGGTCAGGGGCGTGGTGCTGATCACATTACCCCCACCCACGACCGGATCAAGAAAGTGTGGGGCGTTACCCCCGCACCCCCTATACGCCTTCATGGCGTGGTGCTAAGCACAGGGGAACACTTTACCTTTTTTATACAAGGTGTCCCAAAATATCATAGACCCATACTCACTCTCCAGCATTCTAAAACCCGAAGATTTGTGGCTGCAACAACTCAAGCCTTCCAACTGTCCCTATCCTGGGCAAGATCAATGCAATCTTTTCCATCCTTACCGATTTCCTTTAGGTCCATCTCAACGTACCTCCATCTTCGTCTTGGTCTTCCTGCAGGTCTCTTACCATCAGGTTTCCAACAAGAATCTTGTAAACTCTTCTTGTCAATCCCCATTAGTGCCACATGGCCTGCTCATCTAAGTTTAAATAACATAGACACACTTTTAATAATACTAGGCATGTCCAGAAAGTAGTGCCCCTCTGGTAATAATAAAGGAACGAAATAAGCTACTTGAACAAAACCTGAGCTATTTTTCTACATAGGCGCCCATAAATTAAACCACTTATTGTACCAGGGGAAAAGTTTTATCATACACTTCTGCCACCGGTCCATTGGTGGAAGGGAGCACAAGCAGCATCCAATGTGAGAGTTGTATGTTAGCTTTCCTGCAAGTTGCTTCTTGATAGTGTTCCTGTGGACAGTCAGGGTGAACCAAAATATTAAGAAACCTGCCAAGTGTGAAGTGAGAACTGTCATTTGTTTTTTTGCATGCTAGAGAAACTATCTGAAATTCATCATCAAATCACAGAGTTTTATGATGATGAATAGGGCTTGGAAGTTGATGACCTAAAAATAATTTTCGCTCTTAAAATCAAAGCTTGATTTATCATCAGTTGCAAGAGTAGTTCAGTAATTCGATAAAACCTGTTTGGTGGTTCCAACTCCTGAAGCAAAGGGGGGGAAAGCAATTAAATGTACACCGCAAGGTTTTTCTGTATAAGTCATTCACCTCCTTTCAGAGAGAGCCATGCACGATACAGTAGTCGGTCAGCATCTGAAAATACAGTTGTGTTTCACATACATCCGATTATAATTTCTTTTTTATATAAAGTGACTAATTTTACATTGAAACCACAGATGAAAGCTATAATAGTGGCCAGCAAGGGAACCTTAAGGTAGGTTTCACGCTACACATAAAGTATTTCAAGTTTGGTGGAAGAAAAATAAATTTACTCCAAACATTTCAGTTAAAAATAATAATGTGCTTTTGCATTGACCATATTTTCGACTAATGGCAAACTTGCTAAAAAGATTGATTGAATTGGTGTTTTTTAAGTCGTTTATGCACAGTAAGGCTAATCAGGACTGGACCCACAGTTTAAAGTGGAATCCGAACCGCTACCACTGTGCCATCGGGGAGGCACCTGCTAAAAAAGACTGTCAGGAAATTTAATATGTAAGTTAAGCCAGCAAATAAATTTAAACAGTGGAATAGAAAAATAAACCTAAAAAATGAAGATAAATGCAACAAAAGCGTTAAAATATAAAGACAATGTTTTCTTGTTCTAAGTGAAGGGAAAGTGGCTGGTATCAGGTTTAGCGTTGTTTTAAAGGCTCAGAAAAAAAGATGATTTTTCATCACTTCCTAGCTCTAGTGATGGAGTAATGGACAAATGAACAGTAAGACCATGCATTTGTCGATAGATTGATGGCAGAAGTGTATGATGAAGTATGCAAAAACTTTGTCTCTCAATATGATAAGTGCCTGTGTGGGTGTGTACTTTTCAGAGTTAAAAAGGTTTGGTTGAATTAAGTACTTTCATTCTTTTTTATTACCAAACTGGTATTTTCTGGACATGTTTTGTACCAGGTGGCCAGAATTAAAGGTACCCAACTCGGAGCCCTCTGTAGCCTGTTTGAGGCATCGTAGCACTCTGACATTTGGTGAATCCACTATGCAGACCATGGGGAAGAGGATGGCGATAAAAAAGAATAGTTCAATTTTCCACCACCAGGTTGAAATGTGGTCCTGTACTTCCATGATGGGTTGTAATAATGACGTAAACTGCTCCAATTGGTTATTGATTTACCTTTACCTTGCATTCTTGCAATAAACGAGAGATTATTTTCTTGCAACTTCCAGCCACTAACAAATGTCTTTCTAATTAATAACTCAGCTAAATCACTTAACGTGATTATTTGTACAAACCATTATGGAAGTACAGCACACATTTCAACCTGGTTACGGAAAATTGAACTATTTTTTTTTATCGCCATCCTCTTCCCTATGGTGTGCATAATGGATTCATCAAATTTCAGAGTTCTAAGGTGCCTCAAACAGGCTACAGAGGGCTCAGAGTTGGGTAACTTTAATTCTGGCCACCCTGTATATGTTCATCAAGATACATCGAAGTTTTATAATCCAAATTATTAAAGACTTGCAAATGTAAAATTTAATGTTGAGAAATTTTAGCCGATTCCTAGGAATTTTTTAGGATGCATTAACATTATATCTTTGTAGCTTGTTCTTGATAGCACTATTTCTAACCTGTGCGGTAGTGTCATGCACCAAGCCACTTTCACTCACTCATACTGGTTCGAATCTCCCACTCTGAATATCATTTAAATGTGACAATATTCATAAACTCAGATATGTAAAATATCCAAGTTGATAGTTTCATCCCACAATAATCTACAGCGTGTCCTGCTTATATGTATAATAAAAGAAAAATTCATAACTTCTAAACAAACTGTCAGAATGATGTGATTGTTGTTTCATTTTAAAGAGTGACTCAGAATTTTTTTTAGCAACACATTCAGTGGTAGTTGCTCATGCGCAGTATCCAGAATGTCTTGAAAACTGATATTATCAGTTTCTCAGTATCCATTCACGTGGTCGCCACAAGAAAAGGTGTTTTGTGTTTTAACGTTGTCTGAAGTGAAGTCTGTGACACTTGTGCAGAGACGATTTCGTGCACGTTATGGTTTGGGGGCTAAAGAAGTAGTTCCATCGTACATTTCAATAAGACATGGGAAAAACAGTTACGCGAAACCGGTTCATTTCTCAAATCTCGTTCGAGACTTCCTGGACGAGCATTTCAATGGAAAATGGATAGGAAGAGGTTCGAATTTTATTGAATGGCCCCCATGGTCGCCAGATCTCACTGTGCGTGATTTTTTATTGTGGGAGTGTGTTAAGGACAAAGATTACTGTACACCGGTTAGAGATTTGCAAGACTTGCGTGAAAGAATTGTGGGTGCAGTAAGCAACATTAGGTCGCACATGCTTCAAAACGTGTGGCTTGAGGCTGACAACCGGTTTGACATTTGCCGTGCCACTAACGGTTCACATGTGGAAGTGCGCTACTTTTCTTGATTTGTAAAAAAAAAATCTGAGTTGTTACAAGTTTGTACAAAGTTTGGACAAAAAATATTGGTAAATAAAAAGTTGTGATTTTTTCTTTTATTATACGTATAAGCGGGACACGCTGTATATTTCATTTTCATATATCGCAGTGTATTGGCAAGATAGACTAAACTCCATTTTAACATGGTGATGATGACTATGTTCACTTAAGTTTCACAGCATCTTTCACTTCATGATCCATATTTGAGGTCCACTACCACAGACAAATTGGATATACATGTATTTCTGGGCTTTGAGCGTTATTCGTTTGAGCGAAGAAGCTCCCAATTCCGTACGCTATCTAGTGGCGTCCATGCAAACTATTTGGTGCTAGAGCGAAATCCTCTCCTTGCAGTATTCTACTGTACAGTAATCGTATTGTGAAATATTTTTTTTCGGGTCACAGTGGATTAGCGTGTATCCATGCTACATAGGTAGGGTGACAATATGTCCTGTTTTGACCGGGACAGTCCCATTTCAGAGCCATGTCCCGATCGTTCCATCCATATTATTAGGAAGCCACCATTTGTCCCAATTTATAAAAGTTGAACTTATCTTGAAAACAAAGTCTAAATTTGAGACATTTCATGCTACGAGAGACGTATTGGTTTTGCAGAGCAGTAAATAAGCATGCCGTTTCTTTACTGACTTCTAACAAGAGTTTAAATTTCATGCATCTTGACACAAACTCAAAAGAAAATATAGGGTTGTGTGATATGTGGGGTAAGGTTTTCTGGGAGATTTATAAACTATTGATGAAGAAGCTGCTTTCAAGAAGATTAGTTCTTCTGCTAAATACTTCCGGCATTACTAAACTTCATCAGAAGGGACCAGAAACGCTATGCAAGTCATACCGAGATTATAATAATTAATACCGTTTGACAATGGGAGATCATATTTCATTTATTTGTTTATGATGTATCATTTATGTGATCCATACTTTAATAAATAATTACTAGGGCTTGGAAGTTGAAGACCTATAAATTGCCAAAAAAAATACGTAAAAATATATAAAAAAAGGACATAAAAAAGAAAAAGGGACGTACAAATGTGATCCAAATTAATTAATAACTTCAGTTTTAACCTCCCCACCCCCTCCCTCTGCGCGGCACCTTGAGATCTTTGCAGCTGATCTCTGAAAGCTTCAAAACAAGAGAAAGTTGCCACTTACAGCGCGACCTTCCAGACAAGTTAGGGTTCAAGGACCTTGAACAGTCACGGACACTGCCGGCTTGTAATGAATACATTGACTTTCAATGGAATCGTTACAAGCCGGCAGTGTCCGTGACTGTACCGTACCTGCTTCAGTTGTCCAAAAATGTTTTTCTCTCGTTTCAGGGATGGTTCAAATATATTTATCTCTTTTTTTTAATTATTTCTTTACTACAGAAAGGATGTTTAAGAGGTGATGAACTGATGATGATTCGAATTGAGAATGGGCAGTAAAAACCTAGTCGAAAGAAGGCGAAGTTGCAAAAAAAGCCGTGAAGACCTAAAAATAGGATAAAAAAGGACCAATAAGCCGAAAAAGGCAAAAAAGGACAAATAAACCCCACCTTTTTCTGGCCTACAATTACCCAAAATGAACATATATTATGTTGGGCCTCGTCTTCGGACACTAGGAAAAAAAAAATTCAACTTCAGAGCCTTAGTTATTTACGTACAGTTTTTCTACCTACCTGTGGGTGATCACAGTGATAGGGTTGAAATGAAACATCACCTCTTATGCCTTTAGAATCGGGTTGGAAGTGGGGAGAGGGCATGCTGTTCGCTTTAATACAAGGTTAGTCAAGCAAGCAACTGTCAAGAATAAGGTTCAATACACTAACAATGGCAGTGAGTGTTTCATGTTAGCAAACATGAAAGCCTAAAGTTCCTAAAGTAAACATCTGTATTGGTTAAATATGTCTGCATTATTTTCCTGTAGTTTACGGTTATTACAAGCATAAGAAAACAGTTTTTCGTTGTGACGTTAAGAAAATAATTCCACAATGCAAGCAATGCATACATACAAGAAAAACTGTCTGCATTATATTGTTCCTCAAATTTTGTCTGACCAAAATAATTTGAGTAAATAATTGGTAGAGGCACATATTTTTGGTAAATAAAAAAGCAAAATTTCTGTACAAAAACAGTCAATTTAGGGTTCAAAAGTGGTAAATATAATAAAATTTTGGTTTTAAAATTGTGAATATAATCCTAAATTTGATTTAAAAACTGCCCTTATTACACAAAATAAACTTATCCCTTCTAATAGCACATTTATTAAGTTTATTCCTGTGTAAAGGGGTCCATTTTTGCTTGTCAAATATTTACAGCAGAATTAATCAATTTTCCATGAATTGCATAACTCACAGGATACTTCAGACTTCAGAAAGTGTCACGTCAGTATATTAACTGTAAATTTCGTGTTTATAAGAGTCTATTTCGCATTTTGCAGTTCATTTTGCATTATTTCGTGACAAAACAAGGTAGAAAAATGCACCTCACACCTTTCAGTAACATGAAAAATGAACATACGAGTATATTATGTTGGGTCTCGTCTTCGGACACTAGGGAAAAAAAAAGGATTTTTTCCTCAACTTCCAAGCCCTAATAATAACAATACATTATTAATAAATAAATTAAAAGGGGAGCAGGTAAACTAATCTTGAGATGTCCCTTTTTTTGGGTAAAAATATTACGGTCACATTATACATAGGTATTTTCTCACCACGGAAGGTTCTGGGTTCAAATCCCAGCCTGGGCATTGCTCATTTAGGGTCTCTTCATCACTCATTATTCATCCTTATTGGTGCAATTAGTCAAGTCACAGAAAAATTACACAAAAATGCAAATATTACCAGATGTGTACCTTATTGGCTCTTGTCATTCGTAGTTTGATATGAGCCAAGTTGCGTCAAATTCTGTGCAAAAGTGTTTCACTTGTCTCCATCTACAAACCTTGAAAATATTCATGCATTCGACAATACAAAATAACAGCTATGCACTATAAAAATAAATCCCAATCAGTATTCTTAAATTTATATTTATTTTCCCTTAAAAAATAAACACAATGATATGAACATTTATATATATAAAACAACAACATACATATTTTGCCAAAACAAACAAGGAAAAATATTAAAAGTGCATAATGTGACATTATACTCATTGCTAACATGCAACAAAGCAGACTTTTAGTTTTCAACTAATACATATACAAGTACACACACCGTTTTTATTAATTACTACAATGATCACAGCTTTAAGTACAACAAATAGACAAATTATATGACTATGCTAAAAAAAAAATAGACACATTGCACAAACAACATCCTGCAATACATGAAATAATAATTTACATAGATTGGTGATAAGTTATTCATGATGACTATACAACCACATGTAAGCAGCTCATGAAGTAAAACAATGGGTGTAGTGTTTATGGAATGATGACCAATGAAATGACACATTTTGTTTTACAATAATGTGATGTTTTTATGACATAATGTGTATAGTAAGTCGTAAGTTGAGAAAGAAGTGTGGTTTTGAGTTTAAGGCTCGGTTGGACGTTTGGCATGCGAATAGGTGCTTCTCCATTCAAAAAACCTCTTGGATATTTCTAAATATGAAAAATTTCATACACGTAGAAACATGAATTTTCATGTAGTTTTCTTTCACTGTTATCTAGATATTATCAATAGTTTCGTGATTACGTAAGTCTATTAAACTATTGATAATATCTAGAAAACTACACGAAAATTCACGTCAGTGCTCTAGAAGCAATTCTGAGCGTATGTAATTTTTTCATATTTTGAAATAACTGAGGTTTTTCAAATGGAGAGGAAAATTTGAAAAAAAATTGCCCATTCGAATGCCAAGGTTCAGCCGAGCCTTAATGTGTGCATTTAAAAATATTAGTAGCACCAAAACATCTGCTAATACGTGGGTGTAGGAAGTGGCAAATAGGGAATTATGATTGAGGGTCATTAAGGATAAAGCTATAATTTGTTTTCTTATACGTTTCAAGTCTTGAAAAAAGCCTCTGCATTTTTTGTTCAACTTTCAAATATGTTCGTGAAATACTTTTCGTGGTCTGCTGTAACCACAGTAACAATATTCATTGTATTAACTACTTTTTGTACATGCATTTTTTCTTTTGATTTTTAACACTCATGCCATAATGCCTATTGAAGTAAGATTGCAAGCTTAATAAATGTTTCATAGCTATACTCTATCCTGGGAATCTCTAGAGCAAGCTTGCACATAATGGCAAGGAAGAGGAGAAAGCTAGTGGCAGAGCAAAACAGAACACTGCTGTTAGCTGCAGTCCCTTTTCCCCCTCCATGTAATCCCGTTCCCTCTCGTGCTTGATTGATCAAGCCCTCTCGAGTCACTACTTGCACAGAGACATGTTTTCGTTTGCCCGCTCCATAAATTCCTGGGACAGAGTATAGAGTGCATCGTCAGCTGCTAACACGTTGCTAACAGTCCTAAACCTTGCCTCCTAACCTAACAACGTAGGCATTATTAGAATTCTTGTGAAAATGCATGTAAGTTGGTTACGAGGCTTAAGTTTGGGCTATCAGCATTTCTGAGAGACTGCTTTTTGTGAAGTGTTAGCAACTGGATGTGCCCTGCATCGTCAGGCCTTCGCATATTCAAACTTACGACTTACCATATTCAAAGATGAAACATGGAAACTATGATTTAGGAAGGGGAAAAAAATAAAGATGATTATGAGCGTTATGATGTCAACATGTCAAATACTTTTTACGGTGGTATTTAATCTTAACATTTAAAGATTCTTGATTGAACATAAGTGATTGAACCACGCTGAAGCAACACAATTACAATGTATTTATTTGTGCTTTTTTTATATCAAGTAGCTCTTGTTGATAGATTATCCTCAGATAGAAACACACAGGTCGTAAACGGTGCAATTTCTCTTATTTTAATTAATAAAGTTTTATTAAAATCATCAACAGGCAGGAACTTGAAATTGGTGACTACTGATATGGTTAAAACTTCCTTGCAGCAGTTTTGCTCTGATCTAAAAATAATAATAAAAATAGAAAAATTATAAATACAATTTTTCACCTACAATTGAACATTTGGAAATGTAATGTCTATTCTTCTGCACAACTTCCTTGCTTTCTTCTATATTTTTCACTCAACAAAAATATATGTATTTTTTTCAATGAATTCTGAAAAAAATCCATTGTATTTTTATGCACTCCATAGGACTCTATGAATCCAATGCTTTTTTCATCAGATTTTAAAAATCTTGTATAACTGTTTGTGTGTGTTAAATAATAATTATCTGATGAAATTCATAAATAATTTCTGTACACAAACCAGGATACTATATTGCACACACAACTCAGGCACATAAAGTTGTTAAACTGCAGTCTTCCATATGTCCACGATATATAAGTATTATATATGCACATTTACGTGAATGTGAAACAGCAGGAGATGAAGAGAACTACCACACGGTACACTTATCGACTGGATTCATCTTCGTGCCGGACTCGCACATGAAGTCTCTGGAAAAGTCTTCCATGTTGGCAAGAGGCCCGATAACTCGGAACTTTCCAGGGGAGTGGAAGCCGGTCAACAAGCGGAGTTTGAGTGCCTCCGGTCGGTACTTGCTGCACCAAACGTTAGCGGCACTGATCCAGAACATTTGCTTCTGTGTGTACGGCAATCCAGGCAGAACTTTCTCCTCTCCGTTGCGTTCAACCCAGGATTCATATGCACGGTAAGCCTCCTTGATTCCGCCATTATCTGCTATGTTTTCTCCTTGAGTGTTGATGCCGTTGATCTAAGGGGTGAAAAAACATTGAGAAATAGATCAAAAGTGTATCTACTACTACTTAACAAAAACTAATTTGATTTATACAGGGTGTCCACAAAGTCCTGCTACCATTACAATGAAACATACTGTAGCTCCTAAACTATATGAGATATGCGGTTTTTTGCAACGTGTTCTACAGCTCTCAAAGTTTTAATAAGTAGTGGTATTTTTTTGTTATTCTTTTATTTTTTTGATTTTGCAGATTATGTTGTGAGGTACCTTTTGGATAGACATTTCCTGGCAATCGCGCTCCCCTGATATCACCCCCTTGGATTTTTTTCCTTTGGGGGTATGTCAAGGATCGTGTCTACGAAACCCCTGTTCCAAATATTGTCACACTTCGTACACAGATTGCAGAAGTTCTCGAACAGGTTGATGCTGCTATGCTGCAGCATCTATGGGTGGAGATCGAATACGCATGTGGAAGTGTTGTAATTGTAAATAAAACTTTGAGAGCTGTAGAACACGTTGCAAAAAACTGTATGTATTTATCTCATATAGTTTAGGAGTTAAGTTTCATCGTAACGGTAGCAGGATTTTGTGGACACCCTGTATAACTTTTGCCCTAGTAGCAGTACTCGTATTGGTATCTGCTAATGTAGATATACTGGATTGTCAGTAATATTTACGATAATTGGACTGATCTATCTATAACAGGGTGTCTACCAGTAATGAAATCAACAAGTAGGTCAAGAAATCAATAAAAAGTCAATAAATTTACACTTGTCAAGAATTTTTGCTATCACAATGACTGACACCAATTTAGTTCATTTTATTTCACTTTTTCCCCCTTTTGGCTAATCACGAAGATGAGGATGAATGAAGGAACAATGACAATTATATAGGGATGACAACGCAAGCCCCACATAAGATTATACTGGCTGCAAGTCAAGACACCAAAGTATCGCTAGTCTGCCAGGATGCATTAATAGATAATGCAAGTCTAATTCTCTTGTTAAATGCAGCTTCAGTTTAGTATTTTCTTCATTACTAATTTCCAACTTTACCTAAGCAGGGGTCGAATAAATAAAGGTTGAGAAAAACAACAAAAATCATGAAAAAGTCAAGAATTTTGGATTTATTTTGATAGACACCCTGTATAAGGTTATGTTCCCATATTCATTACACCAAGCCCTGAAGGTACGAGGTGCATATAAAGGTAGGACCTCTTATATTCACAATCTCTGCTTTTTTATTTTTTAGGTGATATGATCAGCACCATCCTCTGGCCATCTTTACACCAGGTACCCATTCTGGGTGAACCCCAGAACTGCTTTTATTCAAGGACAAGGTTGGAAAAATTTCAACTGTACATCACCCACCTGGGAATTGAACCCAGGTGTCTCGCATGATAGACAGATAACTTAACAACTGGATCACTGTGTCTCCGGTATATCTATAAATACTGTGCAATTTAGTATAAAATTCTGCTGGTTTATTATTTGTATGAATAAGCATTTAATTCTTTTGCCCTAATTTTGTAAAAGCATGCAATGTTTTTTTTTAACATTTTGCTATGTTGGGATGATCAGGAATGAATGTATAATGTGGGAAAATGAAAAATCCAGTGGTAACACTGTTAAGCCTTATTTCCATGTTTAATAAAATATTCAAATGCTGAGCAAGGCAAAATTTTTTGTATAAGAAATACACTAAAAATGTAACGTAAAAATGTAAAATGACCCTCTAACAAGGTCTTCTTCAGACATAATTCAAATCAAATTGAGTCAAAAACCTAAAAGAGCCTGAAAACTCTCTCAGAAGAGAAAGAAACATATTTTCTTTCTTCCCCTTTTAGGCTTTTTTTCCCCCCAGACCCGATTTTCAAATTTTTGACAATATTTCTCATTTTTCCTCTCTCAAATTTTCTTCCACCTTCTCTAGAAATTCCTAGATTGCATGTGTGGAAGAAGGTTCTCCATAAATCTTGTCTGAAGAAGACCCTGTTAGAGCGTGGAAACATTACGTTTTTAGTGTAATTTTTACACAATAAATTTTGCCTTTGTCAGCATTTGAATATTTTAGTAATATCCAGGAATGCATAATCAGGGTGCCACGTTAATCTGTTTCTTACGGCTACAGTCGGTCCGTGATAAGAAGCGGTGTGCAATCAGAACGCAGAACAGCAGAAGGTGACCAAATTCTGTCTCCTCGTTGGCTGCCGTGTGGCTGGGGGTTTTCTGTGTTGCCACGTTCGCACAAATAGGCGGACAGACTAATCAGCTGTTGGCAAGCTCGGGGAAAAAATAAAACTTCACGCGTAATGAAGCACATACGTATTATTATGCTAATATATGTTATTTCCGTCGTAAAGTGATAAATTAACGAATCTAGAAGTTTGAATCTGAAGTTTCTTGTAGGTTAACGTTAACTTCCCGTGTGAATTTTACTTTCTGGCAAGCATGAAACATTTTCTCTTCCTGCTCTACACAGCAACCGAAAACCTTCACTGAAAGAACCTTTGTTGTGTTTTTATTATGGTACATTGCAAGCATCAGCTACCGGCATCTTTTTACTTGTGTTGTATCGTATCAAAATTACCAACAAAAGAAAATGCATCTTGTGTTATGAACAACTGTGGCAAATCGTTCTCCTTTGATTTCATGTCACCCCTCTTTGCCTTCCTTGTCACGCTGCGATTGTTGAAGCTTCAGAATGTATTTCTTGAAAATTAGGGTGAATTACGTACAACTTCCTTTCGTTTACACATTTTTTAAATATATTTTGTGGAACCTACAAAAATTCACCTCTAAAACAGAATTTCACAGAACTGAGTTACTGTATTACGGAGAAGAATTTATCAAGAACAAATCAATTGTGTGTGAATTGATTGATTGAGTTGGTGTTTTAAAGTTCACTTTATGCACACTACGGCTAATCTGGAATGGACCTACAGTTGGAAGTGTGATCTGAACCACTATGTGCCTTGACAGGGCATCGAACCCAGGACTCCTTGATTACAAGGCGACGATGCTTACCCTACCACTGTACCATCGGGGAGGCACATGTGGGTGGGTGAAGTGAGTTAATTTTGGAAGCTACATGACAATACAGGCTCTGGCAATACAGAGTTCAATAAATTACAACGAAACACTTGGCAATTGCTCGATTTTCTTAACATTAATGATACATTTGGTACATGTGTTATTAATGCTTCGAGCTACCTGTATGTACATAAAAAAATGAATGAATGAACAGAAGTAGTTAACTTTGTTCCTTTAAATAGGAAAAGATTCGGAATGAGAACAATGGAAGGGTCCCGTTGTTGACTGTTTAACCAGATGTTTAATCCTACAAGTGTCTCTGTGGGCTTGCGAAAATCCTGAAGTAGATCAATCCGGCAACGGCGCGTCACTACCAGAGCAGGTGGTTCCACGCCGCTTACTAGTGCATCCCGACTGTAGTTACAATGCACTTTTGATAATCACTCTATATCTGTAAAATTATACATTATACTCACGTTCATTCCTACTTCCTCGACAGTGAAGTTTCCATATTGTGATATGATGCACTGGGCCTTCTCCAAATAAAGCTTCTTCGTGTTGGGCTGCCACCAGTCCACTAAGTTGCCATCCTTGTCAAATTGGCGACCCTTAAAATAGACAGCAAAAAATCTTTGAATGACCAAACATACTAGTAATAACTATGTAGGGCCGGATTAACCTATGGGCAACTGGGCAATTGCCCCGGGGCCCCCACCAAAAGGAAGCTGTGAAGGGCCTCCACCAAGAAATCTGTTAACCAGCTGACTATGCTTGTGAAAAATTACATAAGAAGTTGTATTTTAAAAATAAAAAAACTTCAATATTATTTTCCTGTAGTTTACGGTTATTACAAGCATAAGAAATTGTTAGGTTATTACATGTCTGATGAAAGGAGCGTGTGTTCTCCTGAAACGTCACAAAGAAAAAACTGTTTTCTTATGCTTGTAATAACCTAACAATTTCTTATGCTTGTAATAACCGTAAACTACAGGAAAATAATTCTATCATGCAAGCAATGCGTACATACAAGAAAAACTTCAATATTGTCGTATGTCTACACTCTTCTGGATCCAATTGTAGCACAGCTCTCAGTTGGCCTGTTTGTAGATATCTGAAGCTCAGTATACTTTATACCATGGATTGATTTGGCTGTTGTGTGGAAATAAGGCACACTTATTCAAACAATCAATTCTCAGATACAATTAAGATAATAAATAATCCTACGAAGTACATAAATTTCTTTCGTTAATAACGACATATTAGAACTGTGAGTTTTTGTAGGGGAAAAACATTGTGGAGATACTAGCGCTCTCTCTTGGTGCATCAGTGAACTACGGGACACCTAACTTTAAGCAGCGCTTTTGTGCTTTTTACTCTAAATTGTAAATTTATAATAAATTATGTACGTAAGTACAGTCTACTGCTCAGTTCTCTTGTTTCTGTCTGAACCCCCTTAGTATTTACTGTTCACTCTTCATAATATACTGTAGACATTTAGACGCAGAATTTTACTGCGCTATTCTCCCTGCAAACCTATCTGCAATATTATGAATGACTACTGATTCTAAAATCAGGTCTACCATTTCAACTGTTGGAAATTGGTGGTTAATATATTGAGCTAATAAAGCTCCTAGTAAAAAATAATAAAAAAATGGAGGGTCCCCACGAAACATTTTGCCCAGGGGCCTCCACAAACCTTGATACGGCCCTGTAACTACTTATTGAGAACATGCATAACTTGTTTTTAAAATATGAGCTTAAGTAAGGCCGTAGTTAACATGTTTGCAGGATTTGTGACAGAATGCAATATATTGCCATCCATGTTGTGGAATATTTAACAACTTGGTTATTCCTTTAAGAAGTCATCATACAATAATAATAATTATTGTTATTATTTTAAAAAATGTAGCACATACCTGATCATCAAAACCATGTGTGATTTCATGGCCAATTACGAAACCAATGGCACCATAGTTCATGTATCGGGGTCTGTCATTAGCAAAGAATGCACCTTGCAATATTCCAGCAGGAAATTCTGAAATTACAAAGAAAATAAATTGCATTGATTCAAAGTTATACAGTTATTGAACTTACACATTAAAGAGTAAAATTGCCACTAGTTGTTTTGATTCAGTATTTTCATAACTAATCTGTAATTTGTTTTAACATTTCTGCAGTTTTGTTATTTTATTCAACATTGATATTTTTAAAAGTGATAATGTTAATACAGTTTATTCTAGAAGAAAATCAATTTGATACATTGATTGAGCAGGTGAGTTATGTAACATTTTTTTTCAGTAATTTGATTGCCTCTGTAGCATAACATGCTACAAAGGAAAGACTCCATGTTTGAATCCCAGGTGAGGCATGGACACGTTGTATTGGTCCTCTCATCATTCATCATTCACCCTAGTTGGCTAGATGGGTAAACATGCAATGTACAAGGGCTATTTTTCTTGTAGTGGCAACACTGTTGGTATTCGCTTGTCAGTTGTCGCTGGGACAAAAGACGATCGGGTCTTGTTTAGTGTACTACGGATCGATCGTGTGTGGTGCTGAATATTACTGTTGTGTTGTAGTTAGAAGAGGTTAAAGTGAAGGGTGTGTATAATACCACCCTAAACAATGTTCACAGGTGAAGAACAGCGAATATTCATCAAATTTCAGGTTGCATGTGGAAGGAATACATACGTCCTCTAACTACGACACAATAGTACTAGTATTCAGTACCAAACACCTACACATGATCCGTAGCACAAGACTAAAGAAGACCCAATCGTCTTTTGTCCCAGCGGCAACTGACAAGTGTATACCACAGTGTTGCCACTACAAGAAAAATGGTCCTCGTAAAATAACCAAAGTAGAGTATATGAACATTTTTCAAATATTGTTAGAAATATTATCTTAGCATTTTGTTTTTGATACTTTAGCACCTATTAGGTTCAAAATTATCTATTTTTAATAATTTGTGCATTAATTATGATGAATAAGTTGAAATAATAAATGCAACTTAATGTGCGTGAATTTATAGTAATGACATGTACACTGTTGTATAATTAACAATTTCTGTTAACATCCATGATCAATTAAACACAAAAGGTTTTGTTACTAGATGAACTCGCAGACTTTTAATATAATTAAGTAGCTGAAATCAAGTTTAAGCATGCACTTACTTGGTGAAATGATGGCACGTGGTACAAGTTTTACCTTATGTACGAGGCGTATTCGTAAAGTAAGTACCGTTGGAAAATATTGCCGCTGTAGCGCTGCAGTCGGAACCGTGTGAGTTCTCGCTGACATCCTTCATCCGTTAGTAAGCCACAGGCAGTCGTGGGATCAGGTCATGCTTTTTCTTCGTAGGTTTATGAAGGTTTGAAATGTTCAAGAAAATGTGAAGTCTGGTTTGTGTTTCATTTTCTCAATGCAAGAAACGTGAAACCGGTAGACATCCACCATCAACTGTGAGAGGTCTTTTTTTTTATGTTTAAAGAAGGTCGTGAGACAGTTCACGATGAGCCAAGGAGCGGTCGGTCATCTGTTGTGACCGAGGATTTGGTGCGTGTGGTCGAAGCGGAAATTCGTGAAAACAGACGCTTCACAATATCGTCGCTTTCCATGGAATTTCCACAAATTTCAAGAAAACAGTCCTGTACGAAATTGTGACAGATTGCCTGGAATCAAAAATTCTGGTCAGCGTTTCCACGAGGATGATGACGTTGAAGCATGAGTGCATGGATGGCTTTCATCACAGGCAGGAACATTCTACGATGATGGGATACAAAAACTAGTGCCACGCTATGACAAATGCTTGAAAAATGGCGAAAACTATGTAGAAAAATAGTTTAAGGTCTGTAGAATGCAATTCAAATAAAAAAAGGTACAAAACTATTTTCTTTATTTCTTACACCCTTTAGGTACTTACTTTCCAAATACACCTCGTATTTTAATATAATGTTTTGAAAATGAAAAATATGTTTTGGAATTTTGTGATTTTTTCAATGCATATTTTGGTTTATATAAAAATGAGTTTTAGAGCATATGACTTACAAGTTGGTACTTACGTATGCTGTTTTCAATTGAGCTATAAAAAGCATTAACAATTGCAGGCCTTCCATGGGTGACCCAGTCAGTCTTGTTAACTGTCTGCCGCAGTTTACTGAATGAATAGTTAGTGCCGAACAGTGTCATGTTGAGAATGCTCTCCAGGTACAGGTCAGGATTGATATCCAACTGCAAAGATATCATCAAGAATCCATTTAGTGATATAGATTATAAAGTTCATTTCATGTAAATCAAAATAAAGTACTTTTTAAAATAGAGTTGGAAAAAAAATGTAGTTTTATGATTGTACTGTTTCATCAGGATTAACCACATGGCAACTTTTATAAAGATTAGCACAAGTGCAAAGGTGTAGCAACTGCTTGGTAAAGTGTTGGAACATCAAGCCTCATAGCTGCTGTATTTATAGAATGACGTTCACTTCTGTTTCTTTCTAGTTGCTTCGAAATTGTTCTCATGATTTTGGACCTCCTAGCAGAGATTGAACATGGTACAGTTTGCACCAAAGATGAGAGCACTAGTCATTCAATTTCGATGGAACTTTACATATCGGCTACTGTAAGTAAATGACTTTTTTTAATAGTTTGATTCAAATGGATCTCTACTAGGCTAATTTACATAACGTATCTTCTTTGTTAGTTAATATGTCTTACCATTAGTGGCAATCGGTATTCTTATTTATTGATATCAAGTAATATACGCCGGAAAGGTGAACTCATTGAAACAAATATGTCTTCGTCTGTCTTTAAAACTAACTTTTTATTTTCATATCCATACTATGGGAATGAGAGATGCGGTAATAGATAATATATGTACACGCGTTTTCCATGAAGCTGTTTTAAGCAATTTCTATTAATTTCGGTAGCCACTGCCACCATCCTCGTTGGAATTTGTTGTGTCATTGGAGAACTGCCAAGCAGAGAGACAACAAGTTCCAGCGAGGATGGTGGCAGTGGCTACTGAAGTTAATAAAAAATTACTTAAAACAGCTTCGTGGAAAATGTGAGTACCTATATTAACTTTTTATATTACTTATGTGAAATTTTGTATTTCCACGTTGCACAATTTAATGGTTATTTCCGATTAATTTCGAAGACTCTCTGTCTTTATTCACTAAGGTTACGGCGTCTGGAGCAGAGATGGTACCGCATCACTGCTTTGTTAGTTCCCAGGTGGTGGTAGTTGCATTTTCTCCCATCTGGTGGCACTGGCGAGAAGACAGAGAGTCTTCGAAATTAATTGGAAATAACCATTAAATTGTGCAACGCAGAAATACAAAATTTCATGTAAGTAATTCTTAAACCACTTTTATTGCGTCCATCATAAATAACTTTTTATAGTCTCACCTTTGCCGACAGAAATTTATTATGACTTCATTCAATTATGTAAATATGTCCACTCTAAACAATGAGGCAGACACAGAATCTGATATACAGGGTAGGATTCAAAAGTAATGAGCCTTCGTTCAAAAAGACATATTTATTGAGCTGATCGGTACAACTGACTAATAGTCTTCAAAATAGGCACCTCCTGCATCAATGCACTTCTGTAGGCAGCTTTTCCATGACTCAAAGGCATCCCCGAAGTCCTGTTCTGGGATGGCTGCAAGGGCTGCCTTGACATTTGCTTTGATGTCTTCGAAGGAGTCGAAACGTTTTCCTTTCAGCACTGATTTTAAGCGTGGAAACAAGAAGAAGTCAGGAGGCGACAAGTCCGGACTGTAGGGAGGCTGGGGTACCACAGGAACGTTGACTCGGACCAGGTAGTCGTTGACGATGAAGGCGGTGTGGCTGGGGCCATTATCGTGGTGAAGCTTCCAGTTGTCCTTGATGTCCCTTCGCTTGCGCGCGATGCTTCTTTTCAGCCTTTTCAGGAATTCTTGGTAGTAAGCAGCGTTCACGGTCTGTCCGGGCAGGACAAACGTCAGTTCGGGCCGACGACGGGCGTCCAGACCGGGGTTCGTCAGTCATCTCTTCCCGGCCCTCACGAAAAGCCTTGTGCCATTTTTTGAGTTGAGAAGAGGACAGACACTCAAACCCAAATGCCTGTTGAAGCATTGTGACCGTTTCGGAAGGAGACTTGCCCAACTGGACGCAAAATTTGATCGCATAGCGTTGCTCTAACGAACTTTCCATATCGCCATGTCATGCACCACCCTATAGGGGCTACTGTTAAGGCCGATGCTACCGCTCCGAAAGCTGGGAGCCAACTGACACGCGTTGTGCTGCGAAGCCAATACCCACCACCACCGTTCATGTCAAGCGGAGTGCGCTGCAGGGTGCGCACGCGTCAGTATAAAGTGAGGCTCATTACTTATGAATCCTACCCTGTAATTTGATTTGTTATTTCGAGTTACGTTTCTGCCACTTTTGGCTAATTGCAACGATAAGTATAATGAAATTGATATGGGAACACTCCCATACCCAGGTTGGGAATGAAATTTGGAACCCCTGGCACCATAGTGTGCTGTGCTAACCAGTCCACAATGAAAGCCAGCAGACACACAATCATTAGGTGCATAACAGTAAAGGTAAAGTTATCCTTTGTATATTATATATTGGTTCATCTCTAAATATAATATACCATTGTAGACATTGTTTCTGATATTATCTCTTTAATTCAGCTTTTAGTATGTTCGATTTTATACAATATTTGAATTGATCTACATACAAGGGACTTTTATATATTTCATGCTGATATATAAATATTCCTTACTGGAATCCATATTTATGCATTAACCAACTTTGAAACAAATTATACAAATAAGAATCACATGCTGTATGGATAACTGTGAGAGCATTAAAAGAAATTGCAAAAACTTTCAAGTCAAAATATTAAGAATTACATTTGAAAATAATGAAAAGCTTGCAGGCAAGTATTAATTATCCATAATTTGACAATAAAGCAAATATTTATAAATTGAGAAATAAATACATACATGGACATGCTATCTATCATATTTAAATTCAATTCCATATGTTGTAGGAATGTAAGTTACAACAAATCTCTTTCTATTTCATGAAGCATCACAATTTTTTCCATGCATATTCAATTCTAAAACTGCTATAAAAAATAATAGGATAATCAGAAAATCGTCATCTGTAATTTACCTGCTCTCCTTGCTATGGTCCATACAGAGGGAAGTGAAATAAAAGCACATATCAAAAGTGGTATAGAGATAAATATGCTCACAGAAATATTGAGCATTATGATATCCCTTTCTACCACCACATATTATTGTTTAGTTACTTACTTACTATGTTCCAATAATTACATATGGAGCAGAGACTTGGACAATGACAGAGAGGGAAAAAAGAAAGATGCAGGGAGTGGAGATGGAATTTTTAAGGAGTATATTGGGGAAGACTAGAAGGGATAGAATGAGGAATGAGGAGATCCGACAGACGGTGGGGGTGGTGAAGCTTCAGGACAGGATAGATCAGGCACAGATGAGATGGTTTAGACACACGAAGAGGATGGATGCAGAAAGACTACCAGTAAGAGCTTACAATGCACAAGGAGTGGGAATAAGGCCAAGATTGGAACACCGTGGAAAGATGGGAGTGGTAGAAGACCAGGAAAAAATTGAGAGGCTTGACTTCTATGCCGACCCAGCCAGAGGCAGGAAACGGCAAAGGATGATGATGATGACTTACACATCTACATGTATTGATTGATTTATTGATTTTGGATCACAGATAAATACAATTTGTACAATGATATTGAACAGGTCAAATATCTATTTCTAATGATTTAAGTTAATGAAAATGAGTGTATATAGTGACAATTAATATATGTATAAATAACATATGACAATGCTCTATATGAAATCAAGGGATATGTTGATTTGCACTATTGTCCTGTATACTTAGGTTTCATTTCTGATTGGGAAGCATAATTTTCATAGTTCATGTCCCGCATAAAGTGCAAATCTAGTCCAAATCAGCTTCTATCTTCACAACTTTTGCAGATTTTATTTTAAACGAAATATTATGAACATGTGATGCAAAAACACTCAAAATAAAGAGCATGAAGAAATATTATGTACTAGTATGTCCATAACATGTGAATATTGACAATTGATATTTAAATGTAATTGTAATATATTGATCATTTGGAAAACCACGAAATGTGCAGTGGTGGACCAAGAAATTTTGTAAAGGGAGCAGAGAGGGAGTTTAAACTTCTACCAGCCCCCCCCCCCCCCTTTTCTTGAGTAATGTCACTGTGTATATTGTCTACATTTAAGCCTCGACAAGAACTTTGTGATGTGGATGAAACCTTGGTCTCAGTATGTTTCTTCATATTGTGTTCTTAGTGCAATAACTAGTATTGGGCGATATATCGTCCAGATAATATATCACGATATTAAAAAAATATTGTCCAGGCGATATCAACTTGATGATATATCATCATGATATTTTGACGACATATATGGTGTCAACATTATATCGATATGATATTTTGGCGATATATATCGTGTTGGCAGCATATACATATATCATGACGATATTTTAGCAATATATATCATATCAGTGATATATCATCATAATATTTTGGTGATATATATCGTGGAGATAATATATCGCCGATATCATGATGTGGAAAAGATATCATATCGTATCATCTGTGACAATATGTCATAATATCAAATTTCCGATATCGTCCAACCCTAGCAATGACTTCACCTATGTATGGTGTTCAGTTGGGCCTTTTCCAAGTAACTAATGATAATGAAGGAAATTACCTGTAGTTTCATCTAATTTACATTTCCTAAAAGATCTAAAATGTACATAGGTGTTGTTACTTTACTTCATTATAAAAACACCAATGACTTCAAATCTCTCTTAGGGTTCCAGTTCAGAATAAATGAATACATTAAAATGTTAACTAATTGCAATATTGCACTACTTGCATTTGAAACAAATATGCTGCTCTAAATTTTAGGTTAAAACCATACTTCTAATATAAGAGGTGTGGCTAGAAAAAAAACAGATTGATGTTGCTATCGACTAACGGCAAGCGTGTCAAGGATATGCGGTGCATGGGTGTATAATCTGATATCTTGCCTATTGGCTGTGTGATTGCCCAGGGTGCGCGGCGCTCAGTTCTTCTGTAGCTTGTGGACGAAGTGGTCTGCACATCTGTGCTCTGTCGGGAAAAAAATAAGTGTGAAAGTGGAATAGCGTATCAATCTGAAGTTTCTTATCAAACTCGGAAAATCCACCACAGAAACTTATGGTTTGTTGAAGGAAGTGTACGGAGATGTGTGTTTGTCACGCACTCATGTGTTCATCATTTAAAGGTTTAAAAAGGGCCAAACAAATCTGGATCCGAAAAATCCGGATCCGCTCGGATCCGGATCTGGATCAAAAAGTTACGGATCCGAAAAGTTACGGATCTGAATCCAGATCTGGATGATCCAGAACTCTCAGATCCGGATCCGAGAGTTTCGTATCTCAATCCCATTATAATATTACCTCACCTTAAAAGGTATTATGATCTTCGATTACAAAGAAATTTTTCATTAGTTAGTCCTACAAGAATTTTTTTCAAGTGTTGTTCCTAAAATACTTTGCTACGCATCGGCTAACACACTCGTGCACAAAAATAATCTTACTTGTTTAACATAAAATGTCAGAGGTGATTTTGTAAATGCCATTGAAACGAATATGTATTCATTCGAATGTATTGGAAATGAAAACACACATAAATGTGAGACATTCCATTCCAGGATGAAACCTTTAACACATATAACAAGATAGAAATGTTATACAAAAATTATACAATTGTTCTACAGTTACAGTTTTACAAATTAAAATAAAACATTATAATATATGCAGTGGTATATAATTACAAAGTGTAAGACTAACAAGGGAGGTTATCTAAGTGTCCCCCTCCGATTTCCATGAAACTTGGCAGGTGTATAGTGGGGCCCAAAAGAAGAAATACGTGTTGTTTTTTTTGTTTCAGCTAAAAAACGGTTTTACAGGGAAAAACCCACTCAATTGTCAAGATGAGGACAAATTGAAGTGGGGATCTGACCCCTGTGTCCCCCTCCGATTTCCATGAAACTTGGCAGGTGTGTGTATAAACGGTCCCAAATGAAGAAATACGTGTTTTTTTTTGTTTCGGCTAAAAATCTGTTCTAGGGGGCAACCTCCCCTCAAATGTCAAGATGAGAACAAATTGAAGTGGTGATCTGACCCCTGTGTCCCCCTCCGATTTTCATGAAACTTCGCAGGTGTATAGAGGGGCCCAAAGGAAGAAATACATGTTTTTTCGTCTAAAAATATGTTCTAGGGGGCAACCTCCCCTCAAATGTCAAGATGAGGACAAATTGAAGTGGGGATCTGGCCCCTGTGTTCCCCTCCAATTTCCATGAAACGTGGCAGGTGTATAGAGGGGCCCAAAGGAAGAAATACGTGTTTTTTTTCAGCTAAAAACTGTTTTAGGGGGCAAAATCCCCTCAAATGTCAAGATGAGGACAAATTGAAGTAAGGATCTGACCCCTGTGTCCCCCTCCGATTTTCATGAAACTTCGCAGGTGTATAGAGGGGCCCAAAGGAAAAAATACGTGTTTTTTTTTGTTTCGTCTAAAAAAACTGTTTTAGGGGGCAAAACCCGCCTCAAATTTCAAGATGAGGACAAATTGACGTGGGGATCATCTGACCCCAGTGTCCCCCTCCGATTCCCATGAAATTTGACAGGTGTATAGAGAGGCCCTATGCCCCCTGTTTCTTCCTATGACATATTTACGTGGTTTCGGGGTCAGATCCCCACTTCAATTTCTCCTCATCTTGACATTTGAGGGGGGGGGAGCAAAATCCAGAACTTTCGGATCCGGATCTGAAAATTCTGGATCCGCATATCCGGATCCGAAAAAATTTAGGATCCGGATTTCGGATCCGCTAAGATCCAGATCTGGCCATCGCTAGTCGAGAAGTGATTGCGTCGACAAGCATCCTGGATGGTCTTGCACTTCAAGAACGGAATCAAACATTTCAAATGTCAGTGAATTGATTTGAATTGTGTACCCGAAGGTCAAACTGTCAACCAACAATATTTCATTCCGATGCTGATGCCCTTGGTGGGCGAGTAAGAAGACGACAACTTGATTTGTGGAAAAGCAAGTCATGGATTCTTCATCAGGACAATGTTTCTGCCCACACGGCATTGTCAGTCAAGACTTAGATTAGAATTACAATTTAAGATTATAATTTAACATCATCTAATATATGTATGTTCATTGCGTTCAATTAACTTACACAAGTTGTACGCTTAGCATGGTTAAACATATTCTATTTTTCTTATGTAATATATTAATGTTTATATTTCTTGTACTTTAAACATATATAATTTTAACAGGTGAAGGTAATAAAGGGATATTTTTAGTTTCATAAACATTAATCACTCCCGTTACATTGATTAAATAATTAAATAATAATGTAATAAAACAAAAAGTTATGACCCCTGGTAGTGAGACGGGCGTGATAGGATGCCGTTTTATAATGTAGAGAAGCAACGACAATAAAGCATCGTTCTTCACACGGACATTGCTCCTTGTCCGTCGTGATCCCTTGTCCCCTCCCTGGAATGCAGACGCTGCACTCTTGCATGGACGTGTGCCAGATCAGCAGTTGTGCACGCGGCGGTAACGACCCTAAAGAATTCAAATACAAATACAAATATCACACTCCAAAATTTTAATTTTATCTCTTCTTTCTAATTAATGAATAGCAATCAGTGTGGGTGCAGGATGCGGCCTTTCTTTGGGCTCCCTGCTCTGGTATGCCAGACTGGGGCTCTGGACTTGTGAGTTGGTTTCTGTGGGTTTGATGAGGAAAATAATCTTGTACATCAAACCGCTCTGGAATGCCGGAACGGAATCTTCTGCGACTCCAATATTATGCATGCTTGTCTCACTGCCAGGGAAACGTTATCGAGAATGTTATTGAAGATGTTCTTCATGATGTTGTTGAAATAATATTATTAATATTGTTATGTAATGTAATGTCATGTCATCTGTTCTGGATTCCAGAACAGAAATAATATCACATAAAGTACATCAATTATATCATGTATATGTTCCTTGTATAACATTACAATTTATTATTATTATACCTATTTTAAAATGCAAATAGTAATAAATAGAGGAAATAAAGTCGGGGGAACCGTCAAATTCGGAGCAACTGACGTCCTGGTATATTTTTAGGAACCAGGACAATAAGACCATACCCTCGAATGTAGGCGGGAGGAGCCGGGCTTACTTCGGGGGTTCCCCCCTTATTACATGTATTGAATAGCTGTATATTTGTGTATGATTGTTGCTTATAGTTGATAATTGTCTAAATTATATGATAATGCAAATTCAGTATGTAATGTAATAATGCAATAAAGGGAATTATTATTATTTAGTCAAGGCTTTATTGGCTAAGTATGTAATCCCAGTGTTAGAACATCCATCCTATTCACTGGATCTTGCTCTGTGCGACTTTTTTTTATTCCCAAAGATCAAATTAGCACTGAAAGGAACCAGATTTAAGACCATAGAATCTGTGAAAACAAAAGCGACGGAGGTCATGAACATGGTTTCGGTAAATGATT
The DNA here is from genome assembly GCF_977018435.1 of Lepisma saccharinum. Classification (NCBI taxonomy): domain Eukaryota; kingdom Metazoa; phylum Arthropoda; class Insecta; order Zygentoma; family Lepismatidae; genus Lepisma; species Lepisma saccharinum. Next base: position 29,885,327 of record NC_139257.1, read on the forward strand.
TCCAACACTGTCTTCAGCAATGGAAGATTCATATGGAGCAGTGTATCGATAGTGCAGGGGAGTACTTTGAAGGGGATAATGTTCATATTGTACAAAATAACCAATAAAAGATTTTGTAGCAACAGTCCAGTTTTTTTCTAGCCACACCTCGTATTACACAATTTGTAGAATGAGTTGATGTTTGACTTAATATTTTTGGGTCCAAAATGAATAATAATAGAATATAGGTTTAAATATTTGTGTTAAAATAAATCTCATGAGCTTACCTTATCATAGAATTCTTCCAATTTCTTATCATCCAAAAGTTCATCTGGGTAAGCTATGTGAGAGGTCATTGACTTTGCTTTGTCTTTGGCACTTTTTCTGAAAAGCAGGACAAAATATCAACTTTAAATTTTGAAAATCTGAGAAAATAATCTAAACACTAAGGGAGATTTCACACTGAAGTGACAAGCAACAAGCTGCAAGGGACATGTGTACCCTCAGTAATCAATTGAACTTTTCAAACTGAAGCAACACGACAAACTGCACATGTTGCTTGTTGGTTGCATGTCGCTTGGACTGGGCTGTTTTCTGAATACTGTACATCGTGCCACCTCTGTTGTTCACATATGCACAGTGAATGCTTCACCCCAATGAGAAACTCTAGATAAGAACCCAACTGGAGACCTTACATCGAAACTGGAATCACTTAATTACAAGGAGACAACGTTACTGCTTCATCATTCATAGTTTTATTTGTCAACAAGCCTACATATAATCAAACAATTATAACTCTTTTATGATTATGCCAGAATTTATTTATCAATATTTAATTTCAAGGGTACACATGTATACATGTATAAAATTGTAAATACTGGAAAGGTATTTACAAGGAAAATTCTGTGGATCAGAGCATTGACTTTTAAATAAAGAATTTACTGGAGCACGGTTTCATGAAGATTGAGAACCACTCCTCATTGTTTAAGTATTTGCTTTATCCAGGTTGAAAAGGTTGACTTATAGATTGATTTGGTGTTTTAAGTTCACTTTATTCACAGTAAGGACTGGACCTACAGTTTTAAAGTGGAATCCGAACCACTATGTGTCTCCACCGGGTATCAAACCCAGGACCCCTTCATTACAAGGTGACAATGAGGTTGGAAAGGAGAGAAAATAGTCAAGTGTATACAGTTTGAGGTCAGTGCATATGATTTCTTCATTTTCTCATGGACAACGTACCTCTCCTGAGTTTCAATAACTTGCACAAATTTTACAACATGGTTTGCATGTAACAGTGCTTCTACTTACGAGGGTCATTCGGAAAGTGTAAAAGAAACACCAGGACATTGTGAGAGTTTTTATTATATACAACTGAAAGGGACAACTCTAAGCTATTTGGGGTGTAAGGAGTACCTTCCATGTAGGCGCCCAATAGTCAACCTCACTTCCACATAGTACACCCTGGACTGAAGACTAACGAGGCTCTGGCGACTGGCCCCATGGCCAGTATAATTTTGTTTGTATTGTCCTGCGTTTTGTCCTTATTCGTGCTGAGTGCCCCTTTACAGCCTCAGCTTTTAACGAAAGTCAGAAGATTTTAATATTTTATGATTTTAGTTATGCAACGTTAGAGTTGTTATATGTAACGATAAGGGGCTGGTCCCCATATAATGTGACGGGTGCAAAATAGCCTTAGTGCTGACGCACCCAAAATTTTAAATTCAAATCAAAGCTATTTTTTTACATAAGCACTGTTTCTGTTGAGACACTTATCATATCGGCGAACAAGGTTTACAATACCTATGCAAAATACCTGTGCATTCAGCCATGCAGTAACACTGTCCTTGAGCTCCTGGTCATTGTTGAAGCACTGTGCCCTAGCCACTTCTTCATTAGTAGAAAGAGGTGATAATCGCTAGGGGCCAAATCTGGGATGTAAGGAGGGTGGTCAATCAATTCCCACTGAAAATGTTGAAGAAGGTCCTTGGTTCGAGCAGCAGTATGTATGCGAGGGTTATCATGCACAAGAAAAATGTTAGAACTCAATATGCCACATCACCTGTTTTGAATTGCTTGTCGCAATTTCTTCAAGGTTTCACAATACACTTGGGCATTGATTGTTGTGCCTCATTCTAGGAACTCCACTAATAGTATCCCTTTTCTGTCCCAAAACACACTTGCCATGCGTTTTTTATGGGAAATGTTTGTCTACCCTTCACAGGCTTCTGCAGCAAAGAGATGTGGCCCCACTCCATTGATTGTTTCTTCGTTTCCACATTCACGTAAGACACCCATGTCTTATCACCCATGATGATGTGATCAAGAAATTTGTCACCGTCTGTATGGTAACACATGAGGAAGGTGAGGGCGGATCCCATCCTCTTGGTCATATGGATGCCCGACAACAGTTTAGGTACCCAACAGGCACAAAACTTGCAATAGCCTAGCCTCTCGGTCACAATTTCATACAACACCATACGGGACACTTGTGGAAAGACGTCTTACAGTTCGGTAATCGTGAACCGCCGATTGTCGCGAATTTTGTTGTTCACCTTTGAGACCAGTTCATTTGTCACAATTGAAGAGCGTCCACTCCTTGTCTCGTCGTGGATGTTCATTCGTCTAGCCTTGAAAGCACGACACCATTGCCGAACAGCACTGTCACTCATGATGTTCTCCCGATATACGGCACAAATCTCCCGATGAATTTCAGCCACTTTCACCTTTTTGGCCCACAAAAAGCGAATAACTGCACGCACTTCGCAGTTGGCAGGATTTTCAATTGCAGTGGCCATTTTGCACAGCTGTATGGGAGCGGAAAATGGCCAAACTATCCTCATACCTGCACTGCCAGACTCTTACCGAGCCAGGCTACAGGCTGCACGCCGTTAACCCCACTCTTCCGTGTGCTAGAGTGAAACAGAATTTACTTCCCAAATGACCCTCATACATTTTTTTTTCTTTCAGGTGAGTAATGATCTTTAGTGCAGTTATATAAATATCATCATGTTAACTGAGCAGAGAAACAAATTGTTGCTTGTCGCGTGTCACATATCGACTGTTGCTTCAGTGTGAAATCTCCCTAAGAATACACTATTCATACCCAAGTTTGTCTAATACATTTTTCTTCACAAGCATCTGCCAATCATCAGCATGATTCATACATGTAAATCTTCATTCATTTCATAGCTGAGTTGGGTGATCTTGAAAATCTATTAATATATAAAGTAATCTAACTGAACACCTACCTAGTTTCAGGATCCATCCAGTCAATATTGTCAAGGATAATGTCGAATTCATTACGAATATCTTCTACCATCTCCAATGCATTTTTCTTGGCATCTTCCTTGAAGTACTTTCGAACGTAAAGAGCACCAGTTGAAATGGACAAGCTGAAAAATAATGATAGTTTAAATTACAAAGTTGAAATCTGTTTAATGAACCTTTTCAATAACTTGCATAGAAGACCGTGATTTACAAAATTATGAAAAATGAATGCAGTCATCATAACTGACTCTGAGACACAACAACCCTTTGTGGCCCAAGACTTTCAAAATCATTTGTCATTTGGCAAGGTATGGTCAGTGCACTGAGCTCGATCGTCATAGACTCTCGAGACCAGAATCTGCTATCATTTCTTTCAGATAGCTCCAAAATTGTCCTCATGTTATGAATGAACACCACAAGTTTGGAGTTTCCATAGGAGGTTGAACCTGGGACTACTTGTTCCAAAGGTAAGAACACCATTTGGCTATGCAAGAGCTGACCTTAAAAGCAGCATAATTGAATTATAGGTAGTATGAATGGACTGAAATACAATTTGTTGTTGAATAAATGTAAAATCTATCAATCCCAGTAAACAACATTGTTCCAATCCAATATAAAATTATAAATATATTCTTAATTAATCACGGACGTCCTCAAACAAGGCACATTCCCCCCATAATAGTGTTGTTCCCTCAAAAAACATTGCTTAAATTAGAATTTATCATGTTCGTGCAATAATTAACACATATTATTGTGGCTGAAATGAAATTATGTGTGTGAAATATATAATATTTGGTTGACTTTAATTTTCCAGGGGAGGCCACGCTCCCCCCTTCCAAACGCCCATGTAATTAATGTATGTAGCAAGGTGACTGCAGTAGAAAAAGATGTGTATATTTAGACATTTACTTAACAGAACAAGGGTACAAGAATTATGCATTTATATTTATGATGACAACACAATAGAAGAATATGACTTTAATTTAAAGGCTATTTATAGAACTATCCAGTGAGTTAAATTATATAATCTATAATTTTTCTGACAAATCAAATGACTTACATTAGCTGATACCAATAGAGTATCTATTAATCTATCTCATCCCTAAAATGTAGTAATTATTATTAAAGTAATTATTAAATAATCAGTCATGTACAACATAAATTCATGCTCTCTTTGTGAGACAACTACAATAGGTTTTAACAGAAGAAATTGCCTCTCTTATGGTTGGTGCTGAAAAATGCATAATTATCGTTATATATTTATGAACAACACATTGACTGTTTTGTATCAGGTAGCATTTCACAACTGTCCTGGCAATGTATTTTATCAAAAAACAATTCAGCAAACAATGTAATATACAAGTGTTTTTCGTACACCATTGGGTCAGGTGATACAAGTAAGAAGTTCGTGAAACGTTACCAGTTATAAAATAATCAATTGCTGTTTATAAATACATTGTGAGCAATACTAACACAAATATTGTGTTGAGAATGTTTTGATAAGTGTGCTACATTTATATCGCCTTCAATCTTCAGCCATATTTGAATTATGTCATGAAGCTTTCATCAATCTTTGTTCTGTTCCTTATTTACTTTGCACTTAAATGTAAAGTTATTTTTATAACAATGAGTACACTAGAAGGTAACATAGCAAAAAAACTAGTTTAATACCTTCCACTGACAATGTCGATGCACTCCTTCCATCTTGATTCTCTTTCAGTCTTGCCAGACAATGCAGTGTAATACTTAAGTTGCCGTTTCCTAACATCTTCAGTCAGATAGTTGATAGATGCACCAGCAGCTCTCCACATTACATAATTTGCCTGGACCCTTGGAGAAAAACATAAATATACAGAATATGATATTTCACATGTGAACATACATAGACATACATTTCAATTAGCTTACATAAGAATCTTTAATTAGTACTGTGATCTAATTATTTCCAGCAAATGATTAATAACTAGAAACTCACAACTATATCATTGTCATAATGAATATAATAAAGAAAAATAAATATGGAAGAGAGCAAAATGCAATATGCAAGCAAACTATCAGCTTAGACTGAGAACATTTCACACAAAAACAAACCCTCATGCCATCTATTGGATTTTAAGGGAACTAAAAATTCAAACTCAAAATATAATTTGTATCCATTCTAAATCTCTGTCAGTTAAAGTGGAAACATGAAATTTCTTGAAATATTGAAGTTAAGGCTACATGACATGTGTTACTCAATCTTTAATATGATAACGAACTCCATCTGATTTTGCTATGTATTGCCTAGGTTTTGCACATATGCACAATCTAAATTACACATTCATTATAAATAAGTACTAATTTATTCAATTCTAAGCACACTTACCTCTTTGGTGTATTGCTTAGTATATTTTCTAGTTTTGTAAGATACTCAGGAACATTGACAATAACAATTTCATTTTCACTAATCTCAATGTGAGGCGGCAGCAGAGTAGAAATGTACTCCCTCCATGGAACAGAAGGATATTTCTGTTGCAACATTTCTATTGTCGTTGGATTGTACAATTTTGATGCATTCCGACGTTGTTCCATAGGTAAGGAAATCTGATATAATCAAAGAGATAATGTGCATTAATATAAAAATAAACTAATTTGAGATTCTAAAAGAGTAAGTTGAACAGTATGTGCAAGTAAGAAGTAATGCTTACTAATTTAAGTTTTTAACTTACAGAAAGGTTTCACATGAAAGTAAGAAGTGACAACCAATATTATATTTATAAATGTTTCATTGAAGTTGCATGGAATTTTATAGCGATTTTACATTTTCATTTCATTTTTCATGTTGTTGAAACAAAAATAATGCCAAATTGACGTTCACATAATTCATGAATATCAAGGAATTCCTAAAATAATGCTACTCTGGAATATCCTGAATATGATAATCTCGTTAGCTCATCACGGCTAAGAAGTCGATCCAAAATTTACTTGTCAATAACCCATGAGAACAAGAGAATTCTCAATATAACCCAAGTAACCAAAATTGGTTGGGCCAACCGTACTGAAAATTGTTGGCCCAACGGTTGTGCTTACTTGGGAAGATGACAAACAATGTAAACGAAACAATAATAAAACTTACATTAGAAAGCATCATTTCAAAATCCAACGATTCCTTCAATTCTTTTTCAGCTCTTGCTCTGTCGGCTCCGAAAAGCACAGCAATGTCCACTTGGTACTTGTAGTAAGCTTGCACAACCTTGTCATCGAAACCCTTCGTCAAATATTCCCGGCTCAGTCCAAGAGAAGCTTGATCAAGCTGAAAAGATAATAAAAATAAATTAAAGTGTTGCATAAACATTTATATATATATATATATGTATGTATGGCATTTCTGTTGCCTTCGACGAATTAAGTAATAATAGTAAAACTGGTGCAAAGTTTTTAGAAACATAGGTTGACCTGAACTCGGAGATTTATTTTATAATTTTATACAATAATATATGCCATAATTAGGCTGAAGATTTGCTCTAAAATGCTTTTTTTTTATCCTTGGCCAGGAAATGTAGACTTTTACACTTAAAAAACATTTCAGACCATTTCTGAGAGGAATATATGAATTTTATAGTGTTTGTTTTTGCCTATGTTAGTTATAAGTGCCTATTTAAAAAATAACTGTTTTTTTAATGACTAATTCAGGAAAATAATGCCAAATCCTTCATTGTTCATAACTTTTAGAAGCATTTTGTTTGCTTTATTTCTAAAATAAAGTAACAGGCAAATTATTGGGTGGATTAGAGCACCACAGGCTCCAAGTTGGTGCCACTGACTACATCTTTAATTACCATTAGGGCTGCAGCAATTAGATAATATTATTGATATTTATGCACTGTGCATTCTGTTTATTATCATAAAGATACTGAAGGAAGGTTAGTGAACTTACATCAATAACACGGTAAGTGGAATTCTTTAGATCCGTGGTGATTGAGAAATCAATGAAATAATCTACACTGTAGCCAGTTTCCCTAAATCTATAAACACTTTGGATCCATGAGAAATCCCCTTCGTTCCACGTCTCTCCCTCCAGCACTGGCCAACCCCCAAGTTTCTTCAGGATACTCTTGATTGGGCCGAGTCCACGTTCCTCAATAAGTGCTGGAAAAAAAATGAAGTTCCTAAGTCGAGAAGTAGAAATGGAAAAGTAACATGATTATGTTACTTTTATTTACATGATATTGATTACGCTTTTACAGAATGGCTAGGCTATTCAGTGAAACAAGCAGGAATCCTTTGAAGACATTGAAAGTTGAAGCTAAACCAGAGATTGAATCTGGGTTCTTGGTATTCCATGCTAACCTTATACCAATCTCCATCTTCACACCGAATTCTAATACTTTTAAAATTTTGTTTCACAGATAATATTGTTGCCGAGACAAAAATATTATTCATAAGTACAATAGATGAAGTGAGCTTTCAAACTGATATAACGAACGAAAAATGACAAGCCACAAGCAACAAAGGACACTTGCCACTTGTAAGTAAATCTACAGAAATAAACAGAACCTTTCGTACCAGAAGACACAACAAGCTGACATGACACTCACTGTGTGCATTGTGTCACTGTGGTCTGTTGGTTTCACACACATTTTTTTCCGACTGGTGGGAGTACATATTCTAGTGCGTGCAGTTGTGTTGCTTGTCATTTGTCACTGTGGTGTAAAACCTACATGCCACGTGTAAGTTATTGTTTCTCATTTCAGTCTGAAAGCTCCCTAACACAGATTTTTTTTTCTTGATTTCTAGCAATATTAAAATTAAGATCATACATGTGTATAAAATTATATATTGCAATATGCAACCTAATTTTAATTTACTTCTAATCAAAAGAAACTTGAAAATGACTTCATACTGAGAAAATTGAATTCTATATGAAAACATTTTTCTCTTTTAATATACGAGGGTCATCCAGAAAATAAAGACCGCTTGGTTATACAAAATGAAAAACACAATATTTATTGGAAAAAATAATTCTGTTACATACTTGAAGCTTCCTTCACTTCTCTACATAATCACCTCCTACATTTAAACATTTGTCGTATCTGGGCACGAGCTTCAGAATTCCCATGTTATACTCTTCTGCCGCCAGTTCATTAAGCCAGGTGGTCACTGCATTCAAACAAAAGACCGCTCGCTCATTTTCGCTGCGCACTCCTGTTTCTCTTTTCAGGGTCAACTGGCTTCCGTAACAGCTGTGCTCATAACGCTGTGAGTGGAGGTTGCAAGAAGTCGTCCTTGTGGAGTTGGGGTGGTCAAAATGAACTGCGTGATGGAAGGAGTGTTATTTGATTTCTGAACGTTCAAAAGGTGAAACTGGCAGAAATTTACCGGCAACTGAAAGCAGTGTATGGTGATAATGTAATGAACGAAATAAATGTGAGAAAATGGTGTGTAATGTTCAACAATGGACGAACAAATGTGCACGATGAAACTCAACCTGGACACCCATCACTCATCACAGAAGACCTGAAAACTGCAGTGAACAACAGAATCTTGCAAGACAGGCGCGTAACTCTCGACGAATTGCACATTGTGTTTCCAGACATTTCTCGTTCTTTGCTTGGTGAAATTGTGTCGCAACATCTCGGCTACAACAAAATTTGTGCATGATGGGTTCCGCGGCAGTGAGAATGCAGTGACCACCTGGCTTAATGAACTGGCGGCAGAAGAGTATAACATATGAATTCTGAAGCTCGTGCCCAGATATGACAAATGTTTAAATGTAGGAGGTGATTATGTAGAGAAGTGGAGAAAGCTTCAGGTATGTAACAGAATTGTTTTTTCCAATAAATATTATGTTTTTCATTTTGTATAACCAAATGGTCTTTATTTTCTGGATGACCCTCGTATATTGAGCTGAGCATAGGAAATTTTTTAAAAATTATGATTATATTTTTTTATATAAACCCTGCTAACTTAAAATAATAAAAAAAAATCATTATTCATTACATCATTCATTACAACAATTGTATATCTTCTCAGAAAAACAGACTTAAAAATGCAAACTAAAAACAATGGCAATGCAACTGCCAGTACTGATATCAGTGATTGATATCACTCATTGATCAAGATCAAGACTTATCATGTGGGGAGGAATATGTTTCGAAGTCTCAGCAACTTTGTTACCACTCCTTCTAGTTCTTATTGTGGCCTTACGACTTGTTTGTAAATATTGTTTTGTCTCTTCTTTTTCTCTCATCATGGTTGTCGTATTATTTGGCTGTACATTTAATTGCATTTCTGTTAAATATTTTTCCTTAGGACTAGGTAAAATAACAATAGGCCTGATATATTTTACTCTAAACACGATAAACTGGGCCATGGCATTTATGTTTTGACCAATATATTGTTATGAAAAAAAATATTGTTAGAGTTAAAGGTATTATTAACGCAAATACTCACTTTTGTTCATGCAAGCTTTGTAGAGGTTTTTCACTATTTGGAATGGTTTTGGCTCATTTGGTTTAATTTGCTCTTCAATCATTGTTCGGAGTTGCTCCTGAAGTTTGTCATGGATAACGTTGAAAGTATTAAGTGATGTTTTGTCATCTGGAATATTGCTATTCTTAACAAATGCTCCACATGCAAAATCGTAGAAGTCATCACAAGGATTCACTGCAGGATCCATGTTTTCCAAAATTTTGGCAGCTGCAAAAATAATCATAAATTATCAATGTGATTGAAGATTATGAAAGTACGTTGCATAGAAAATAATACAAAGAAGAACCTAACCATTTTCCTACTTTCATTTGCAGTGGAACCAATGCTACTTGGAACCAATGCCCATACTGATGAGGATAGTCATATCAGTTCCTATCGGTACTGATGCTTGGCGGATTTATCAGAACAGGCACAGGGGCACATGCCCCTTCCAAAATACAAGGCTAATTATTTTAAAAAGAATTGATAGCATTCTATTACAACAGTTCGAGCAATCCTTTATCAGACAATAACAGAATCCTGTTTTTATTAATCAAATAGTAACAGATTTATGCGTTGTGGCTTCAATAACAATTGGCTAATCAGGACTAGATTTACTAGTCACTAAAATAAATTGACACTGGAAATCAAATCCGGAACTTGTTGGTTACAAGGCAATGACGTTAAAGCAAGGGATCAATATCTCCCATGTTTATAGCAGTTTCACCAGAGTAAATGAATTCTCGAGCTTATGCCTTTCTGTGATCATTGTTAATACAAATAACCTAGAACTACTTTAATTTCGCAAAAACTATTCAAAGACTTACAAAAGATATACAGAGTCTCTGTATATATCTGAACATAAGTTATAATTAGAGCCTGGAAGTTTGGCAAAATGCCTCTTTTTATCTACTGCATATATTGATAAAATTTTTCCGGATATACGTTTCTTATGTTGTTTCGAATGTTTCGGAAGCCTTTTCATTTTGCCTATTTGGGACCCCACTGAATATTTTTAATTATAATGCCTTTTTTTTGCCTTTTTCAATGAAATTTGACATTTTTTTAAAAAAAAAATGTGTATATAAATTATTTTTCTCCCAAAAAACGTTGTTGGAATTTATTTTTCTTCCGTTTATTATGTGAATAATTTTTGCCTTATTTAAGTAATATTGAACTCATGCATGTTTCAACATTGCTGAAGGAGAAAAGTGTGAGGAAAAGTACAACCTTAGTGACAATGAAGTTCGACCAGTCACAAATATAGGAGTTTGTTGTGAAAGAAGGAGAACACATGCATATGCTGAACATATTTTATTCAGCAGGCTACATGGAACAAAGGAAAACATAAATTTCCGCTGCAACGCAGCAATGTATGGTGTCCACACAAAATAAAACATTTTCGTCCATCTACACGTGACATTGAAGTTCGACCACTGTTAGAGGGGATCCTGTTTACCATGGTGTGATGCCGACCCGTCGGCGAATAACTGTAGCAATGCATCGGGGCATGCTGCGGACGAGTCGTTCAAGGTATTCCACATCGATGCGGTGCCATTCCTCCTGCAGGCAGGCGATAAGAGCAGCCACTGTCGTGGGTCCCCTCTGTTGCACACGTCGCTTAAGAACACGCCACACATTCTCAATGGGTGAGAGATCGGGACTCGATGGTGGCCATGGCAGAGTTCGCACGTGATGGCGAGTCAACCATTCTCTTGTCAGCTGCGCTGTATGAGGCCTGGCATTGTCGTGTTGAAAGATGAGACGCCGCCTGTGGAACAGGTGCCTTCGCACTGTGGGAAGATGCTGCTCCAGTATGCGTGTATAGGCGTGTGCATTCACAATGCCCTAACAGACGTGTAGTGGGCCAACCCCAGATGCCGTCATGCATTCCCCATACCATCACTGACGCAGGTTTCTGTACCCGACGTGCATAACATTTTGCTTCATTCTGTTCCTCCTTCCGACAAATGACTGTTTTCCGTATTTTCCCGTACACAACATTGAAAATGGATTCATCCGTCCACAAAACCCTGTTCCACTGCCGAAATGTCCATCCCCGGTACATTCGTGGCCACCGTAGTCGATTGCCTTTGTTCAACATGGAAAGGAAGGGTTTACGTTTCGCCTTGTACACTCGGTAACCGCATCGCTGTAGGTAACGGCGAATGGTTCTGGTTGACACTTCAACGTGAAAGCGTTCTCGAGTCCACAGTCGTAATTCGGCCACAGAAACATGATTGTTGGTCTGGATATAGCGCCTAAATATCCGTAGGTCACGCACGCTCAGCAGGCTTTATCGACCGGGGGCCTTACCTGGCTCTGTAGTACCCGTATTTTGGTGGTGTTTGATGATGCAGTGGACGGTTGACTTGGGTAAGTTCAGTTGGCGCCCTATTTCCCGTTCACTGAGTCCATCCCGTTGCAACTCCACCACTCTTCTCCTCACAGTGTTGTCAATATGTTTGCCCCTGGCCATGGTGATGATGCACTGCGGTTCCTCGGTGCACAGCACGCGCTTATATACGGCAGACTCCCTTATCGTGTCCGTGACGTCATGCTTCCCCGTGACGTCATGCTTCCGTCGAATGTGCCACTATCTGGAATTTTTCCGTATGGGTCTGGTGCCTGGTCGAAGTTCAATGTCACGCGTATAGTTCCCCGTTTTCGTTCTTTACGTGACCTTGGGTGCAACATGCTGGGATCACAATTCTTGCCTGCTCACACGCCTCCTCTTACACACATGCGTCACTTCTGCGGGTCACCCATTCCACCACCTATGCCTCTGTGCATTTAATCACGTATTCCTTTCTGGTCGAACTTCATTGTCACCAAGGTTGTATTTCATGCTGAGTCAGGATATTGCCTTTGGGTTAACATTTCTTGTGCATGATTGACTGCTGAAGTGGACAGGTTGATTTCGAACACAAAGAAAATATTTCTGAAATCTCCCTCTTGAACCCGAAAATTTCAGGAAGTTGCGATTGAGCTTAGTTTACCTCCGCAACCAGTCTTGACCTGATGGGGAACCTGGATATCAGCAGCTATATATTATGCTAACAACCTTAAAAAAAATCAGTGAGGTGATCGATGCTCTTCCAGAAAATGAGGCGGCTTCAATTCGTGAAGTGAAAAAACTCCTGTGCTATTCAAGTTTACTTTTGCACATTATGGTGCATTGCCAGAGACAATTACAATTATAGCATCCATGAAAATCTTCGAGGAATCTATGCAGTAGATGATGGAAGTGCCAGGAGAAAAGGGGTCGGTCAGCTGTTGCAGAAAGTGCAAACGGGGAGTGAGTGCAAATGAGGACTTGAAACAATTGAAAACAATTTGTGATATTCTAAAAGGTGAAAATGCTGTTATCAAAATGAGTCCAGCTACATTAGCTTGTTATATGTATGCTCCAATAACTTCTGTCGAAGTAGAAAGATCATATTCTATTATGAAAAACATTCTCTCTGACAGACGACTATCAATGAATGTTGAGAAATTAAAAAGCACCTTGTAGTTATGTGCAATCAAGACGGAGAAAATTGAAATGCTCTTCCCAATTTAGATTTTAACATTTTGCCAGAAATTATTAGATAAAAGTAAGCGACTTCTAAGTGTGCCTTTTTTCGGTTTATTTTGCCTTTTTTCATTTTTAGTGCCTATTTACCACATTATAAATGCCTTTTTGCCTGCCTATTTTAACTAAAATAAATGCCTGAACTTCCGGGCTCTAGTTATAATAATAACCTGTGATGCAACAGCCCTTGAGGGTTCTCCGAAAATCATTTTTTCTTGACCAAACAATATTAAATCCGAGTATAATAATATACAATTCCCTTTAAATTTTTCGATGTTGAAAATGCATCATTCAATTGGAAATAATCCCTTTCCCAACTTCATTTAATGATGCTTACCAGAGCAAACTACAAGATTCCATTAGATCCAATGGTCAACAACTAATTTAAACCTATTTTTTTATTTGTTTATAATGTGAAATTCGGAATATTACTCTTTGCTATTAAGAAAAATTTATTAATATTCAATTTTATGGATATATAAAGCTTAAAAAATGAGAAAGGTTTTTTTTACGGGTAAAATGGTTGAGATTGGATCATCGACTTTTTAGAAAATAATTTTCCGGGCCTTTGTCTCACAAAGATTTAAAAAACTTGGCCCTGGTGCGGGACAATCTGAGCATAAAGTGAACTTAAAACAAACAAACAAACAAAAATAATAATAATAGTTAAAGTGAAGAAAATATATAATGAACTCACCTGCTGTTACACATCCTGGCGTGAGACAAACATTATTTGGGTCCTGCTCCATATCTTCCGGGGCTTTACCTATGAGAGCTTCTGCCAGAGAAGGAAGAGATTCTGAGAATTCTGTTAAAACGGGAGAAGAGAAAGGTCGTGCATTAGGGAACAAGAAGTGCGAAAGCAAGCTGCTTAGCAAGTAAACAAAAAAAGCAGTGTATCTCAGAGGTAACATCACACTTTTCATGCTAGACTAAAACTGAGCTGAGTGAGACACATACCAGCTTTCACACAAGCACAACTAACATTTTTTTCCGGAATTAATTATTAAAAAAAAATGTTTTGAAGCACACTTAATACATGCATTCATTCTTCATGCTTACAGAGCACTATGCATTCCTTTTTTTAATTTTTTTTTTTTTGGTTGGTCATTCCAAGATATACACACAAACAGAAATGAATCTTAAAAGTTTTAAATAGTTAGTATATGTTAAAATAAATGCAAATTAGTTAAATGTAACTAGTTTTGGGTTAGTTTTATTTACATAAATGTGGTAAAGTTATGATTAGGGCTGAGCTGATACCACTTTGAACCGATACCGATATGCTTACCAATTCCCACCGAAACCGATACTGATATTTAAAAATTACAATAATCAGAATTTGTTCAAAATATTGATCAATGTTGGTATGTAAATTATATGCATGAATTTACCAATAAGAATTACATCAGAATATTATAAATAGATATTATGTAATCAAAAATACAGTTTTTCTTTCATAATTCATGCAAAAGAAAAAGAAACTTTGAATTTTGCATGATTGCGGCACTTTTGTGGACCCCGTGAAAGACCAAAATGCCGGAACAATATCAGCTGGTATCCGTAGACGAATTCCAACCAATACCATTGGTATCAGCATCAGTATCGTCTCAGCCATAGTTATGATATATATATATATATATATATATATATATATATATATATATATATATATATATATAAATCAAAGAAGGAGAAAATAAACACTCACCGGACTCTTTCGTCTCTCACCGATGATGCTACTAAGCTAGCGAAAATTTTGAATTTTTCCACTATCCGGTGAGTGTTTCCTTTCTCCTTCTTTGATTTTTATTTAGCCCTTTTGGCCCTCCTTGCTTTTATCCATTTTATATATACATACATATATATATATATATATATATATATATATATATATATATATATATATATATATATATATATATACACGGTGTATACATGCATCTGGTGCTAGTATGTCCTTTAGTGAAGATGAAAATTCATCTTCCTTGATATGTACTGGACGGAAAACCAATTAATTAGTTTTAAATATGCAGATCGCTCAGAAAATGTATATTGGTGTAAAAACAGTTATGTCTGGATACCATGTTGACATCCTTACACTTAATTCTCTGTCATTCCAAGTGAATACAAACACTAGCTCTAGTAAAGGTTGCGAATAATTCTTGACCAATGGATCAACATAACACCTGGTGTTAGTTTTTCTTATACCTCGATATGTATGTAATTACATAGTGAAAGTGTTTTATTCCCAGAGAGGTCTACAAAATGGAAGAAGGTTACTTGATACCCTGAGGTAGTCAAACAAGTGAAGGTAATGAGCTTGTAAAAAAATTCTACAATGATTTTTTACAGCATTGTACCAAAGGTGCTATTATATGTGTGTGACAAGTATTAACAAATTTTAAGATTTACATTAAATCTTTTTCAAGCATGACTTATTCTTCAAGAAGCCATCACATTGTATTGTCCTAATAATATATATGTATATTTCCATGTGAAGGGTGGGTGCGTGTCTAATAGCTCCTGCTACACCTGTTTCAAATGGAATATTCGCCACTGCCTGTAACGATTACTTACTGAATATTGATATATTGATATTTGAAGTAGCTGGAAATGGTGTAAGTAGCGGAAATGCAATCTTGAAAGTCAGTAAAACAGCAGTGATGGAACGTGATCCTTTGGCCACATGTTAGGCCAATGGAAACGTTGCTTGGCAGTCCCTGGTCTTCAGAGGGGGTGTTGTGTCATTGAGTTTAATTTTATCTATATTGGACAATGTATAGCCAGTGCGTTGAGACCCATTGCCGATGTTTTGTGTGTCTCTGGAGACTGGGGTACTCCACAATTGATTTTAAGTATCTTCCCAATTGTCCTCATGATGTGCGGTCAAAGCCAGAATCTGAGATCTTTCCCTAGAGCACCTTCAGGAAAAGCAAACAAAAGTGCTAACCATTTCGTTATGTGGGAGCTCAGTGGCTTATCCAGAATTTTTCATTTTGGGGTGTAAGGGTAAATATCGAGCTAAAATGGCCATAAATTGGCGCTTCGTGAAAATATTAAGTGTGTTGAGACCATGTGCAGAGTTGAGCTTTTGGGGGGAGGGAGACTCTGGGAGAAGCATATGATATACCTGAGGGTTATTGAATATCCCCTAGTTTATAAGTGGTTCGGAGGCCTTCCCCCGGAAATTTTTTTAAAAAACAACAACTTAGTTTTAGGCCTTTTAGATTTGAAAATGTTAAATTTCCTCGCTCAAGTAAACAAATATTAATGAGTATATTGGTTGTCAGTTTTAAAAGAAGCAAAAAAGTACGATTATTGCATTTTGCATTTCATTAAATTTTTATTGATACAATACTTGTATTATTTTTAAAAAGTTACGGTACAATAGTAAGCTTCAGAAATTTTAGAAAAATTAAATTGAAAAGTTCTTTTGATGCCCCAGCAGTAACTGTTGACTCAACACAAAGTCATTTTACGTTTTTCTTTCTTCAAACTGTACACATCAATCAAATCGTCTAAGACCCGCTATTGCGACGTAATTACCGCTCATGCCATCATGCGAAACGTCAAGATTTGCGGTATGGCTTCATAACAAAAATGTAGTAACTGAACTTAATCGTGTTTTTTTTTTTTTTTAAGTTGGGGGCCAGGCCCCTCCAGAACTCCGCCTATGGTTGAGACACACTATTTAAGAAATACTGAAATATCTTGAACCATGTTTTTGAGACTTTACATATACAACCTCTACTGACGCTTATATTAAATCACATATTCCACTAGCCTGTTAATAGTGATAATATAAATATCTCAATTTACTTCTACCAACAGTTGAAGGCTTAAATTTTGTTTCCTACGAAGTTCACGTTGCTTTCACCAGACACACTTTCATCGTTTATGGCCTCCCAGATGTTGTAGTGGTCCCAGTTTCAATACCCAGTGGAGGCATATAGTGGTTCGGATCCCAATTTAAACTGTAGGTCCAGTTCTGATTAACCTATCTGTGCATAAAGTGGACTTAAAAACTCAAACTTTTATTGTTTCTCTAACATTTTTTATATATTCCTATGATTTTCTTGTACATAGCTGTTTCATCTTTATTTATCAACTGACAAACGACAAGGTCTTATTGTACTCACTCTTATAATTTAATTGGGGCAACAAAGAACATACAGTGCTGAGTATTTCATCTCTGTGAATGTGGCACACTTCATTGTCTTTCCATGATTACAAATACGGAGTGTCCGAAAAGTCACGCAACCCGGTGTTTACGACCGTATAACGGAATAGCGAAACGGAATGAGAAGAAACGCTTTCTGCCAAGAGAATGCTCTGTATATTGGGAAAATTTAGAGAGACAAACATATGTAAGAACATGCATGTTTTAATAACAAATAAGCAAAGTGTTGCCAACGGTGGAAAAAAAAATATTTGCAAATCGTGTGTATTGATGCACAGAACCCATTGAGGTAAATTATTGCAGCATTTCACAATACCAACGAACAATTTGGATGGCCATCTAATGAATTTGACAGAAAAAGAACTTTGACGAAGTTTCAAAAACATTGCAGAAGGGAATAAATGGCCTGTTCCAAAAATCGATGTTTTCACAATATTACGCAGGACACTGGCAACACTGTTGGTGTCACGTGTCACCAACAGATGTGTTTCACCTCAGGCTATCACACTAAGGCACTTTTAACGACAAAGGAGAAAGTTGGTTATTCTCGAACATATGCAATAAATTACATACACCTTGCAACCCTGAAATGTGGGTACAGAAGAACATGTATCAATTGTTATGTGTTCTGTGCCTTAAGTGGTTGCTGTTTGTCGCCAACGGCATTCCAGATTGTGTCTACTTATGCTGACATCGTGTGTGTGTTTTCAAAATGCCATATTCTACACAGAAAAGAGTGTTTATTGTTGATGAATATATCCGAACATCGTCTTATTCTCGCGTAAGAAATGCATTTAGGGATACCCACATTTCAGGGTTGCAAGGTGTATGTAATTTATTGCATATGTTCGAGAATAACCAACTTTCTCCTTTGTCGTTAAAAGTGCCTTAGTGTGATAGCCTGAGGTGAAACACATCTGTTGGTGACACGTGACACCAACAGTGTTGCCAGTGTCCTGCGTAATATTGTGAAAACATCGATTTTTGGAACAGGCCATTTATTCCCTTCTGCAATGTTTTTGAAACTTCGTCAAAGTTCTTTTTCTGTCAAATTCATTAGATGGCCATCCAAATTGTTCGTTGGTATTGTGAAATGTTGCAATAATTTACCTCAATGGGTTCTGTGCATCAATACACACGATTTGCAAATATTTTTTTTCCGCCTTTGGCAACACTTTGCTTATTTCTTATTAAAACATGCATGTTCTTACATATGTTTGTCTCTCTAAATTTTCCCAATATACAGGGCATTATCTTGGCAGAAAGCGTTTCTTCTCATTCCGTTTCGCTATTCCGTTATACGGTCGTAAACACCGGGTTGCGTGACTTTTCGGACACTCTGTAGTATGAATCCAAATCACCTAATACCTAACTGTTACCAATGTCAATTTATTTCCTAAATAGAATGGTCGCTGTTTTGATACACACACATCACTTCCACATACAGGCCCATTTCTATAGTGGTTTAAGGTTAACATCACCATGAGATCCCCTTCTATTCTTTTTCAAATTATCACTTTTAGGCCTAGTTATGTCAGATGTTATTTGTATGTTTTTTAACGTTTCAAATGTCTCGATTTTTTCATTTTGTTGTAAGAGCAGTGGTCAAGGCTAAAACATGCCCGCTCTAATAAAGGCGATTTTATTCTTCTTTATTATTATTATAATTATTTGTTGAAGTCATTTGAAACAGCATTTGTATTTCCCTGCACTTCGTTTTGCAATTCTGTTACAAATTTTGCAGATATTTGATGTTCGTATCTGAAACACTACATTTACAAAATAGTTTCATAAATGTAACACAAACAAATAAAAGCAGCTACTCAAAATTCATGGCAGTGCAGTTCAATATTTCAGAGAAGTGTAATGAAATTTATGCGTATTTTTTTTTGTTATCTGGCAGGGCACCCTGGGATACCAGTGTCACCCTGTGCTCTGGGGCAAATAGTTACACCACTGATCTCTGTAACGATTGCTTACTAAATTGTATTTATTACTTGAAGTAGTTTTCTTCCTCTTTGTACCATAGAATATTGTGTATGTGTGTGTGTCTGTGTGTAAGAAATTGAGACTGGTAATAGGATGAATAAATGGAATGCAAGTACATGTACAGTCACGAACAGTTCTGGGTTGTAATGAATTAATGCATTGACTTTAAATGGAATTGCTACAACCCAGCAGTGTCCATGACTGTACACCATACTATAGCATTGTAAAATACTGTATACGCCTCATTTTGTCCAGACAATGGCAGGAACATTGATTCTTGCCCTTAGCTGAACATTTTGACATTGATTCTTGCCATTAGCTGAACATATTTATTTCAGCAAAGGCAAGTTACTGGTAAACAAAACAATAAAATAGTAGAAAAACACTAAAGCTGTGGGCCAAGGCAGTCTCTATTTACGTAAAAACATTGAAACAAATTCAAGTGACATTTGAGTTTGTTTCATAGTCTGAAGAAGACCCTGATAAAGTATCGAAGTATTATGTGTATAATGAAGTGTTTCTTTGTTGTTTTTTTACGTAAATAAAGACTGCTTTGGTCAGCAGTGTTAGTGTTTTTTCTAAACTGGAAGCAAGGCTTAATTACTTCTTATAGCTTTCCTGGCAGCAAATGATGAAGAGATTTCCTTGGGATATCAACCAGGTGATTTCTGGATAGGTTTCCAAGCTTTTGAGAGCTAACATCTCTCGCAATCCCTGAAGTTCGGATGCTTATCCAGAAACCACCTGGTTGATATCCCAAGAAAACCTCTTCAACAAGGCTCAATTACATTACCAATTAAATATTATCACACGTATGATTCGTGTTAGTGTATTTTATCATGCACATAAATTTTGTCACAGGTTAAATGCATATTTCCATATTTGTTAGTTGCACACTTCATGCAAATGTTAGAATTTCAGCAAACATGAAAGCAAGAAGAAAGAGAAGTAAGTTGCTAGCAGCTTGGATAGGAGGAAAGAAGAGGAGGTTCGTACAAGTGGGGAACATGTAACACATATTGCATCAAAGTATAAAAAATTGATTGTATGCAAAATATTTGACAATATACAAAGCAAAACTCTTTGATCATTCTTGCCACTATTCATAGTATGATGGTAGGTATACCACTTCCATCTATTTTTACCAGTTTTTGTATTTGTATTATTATAAATTTTGTAATGTTGTATGACAAAGAATAATTATTTTTTGGATATAAAGCTGGTACATATGTAACCACTGTTGGAGAGATATATATGTTATTTTCTTATAAGTTTTTTACTACTTTAAAACATGTAATTATTTTTAAAGTAACTTCTTTTGGAAGAGCAAGAATTACCAAGAATTTTACTGCATATATAATACAATTATTCAAGTATAAAAGATGATGTATTATATAAAAATCAGTGCTTATTGAAATAAAAGTGTGATACTGGAAACTGTGTTATGTAAGTGTTTGGATAGTTTATAATTCATTTTGAGTTTAAAATGCAAAATATAAATGAAACAAAAATCATTCTTCAAAAAATAACAATCTTTCAATTGCATTTTCAGAAAATTCTTCATATATTAGATAATCTATTAAATTTTTGTTCTTAAAAATTGAAAATCTGTACTTTATCTTAAATAAGTTCCTAGTGCTTTGTTTATGTCTTACATCAGCACAGACGTATCTTCTATTAAAGTTATTCATGATGACAAATTTTCTTAATTCAAGTGATAGTTTTGCAAGAAGAAATAGCTGAGGAAGAGTAGAAACTTAAAAACTATTTAAATTTTCTTAATTACTTTTCTTTACACCTTCTAATTTCCCTCTCTCTCCCACAACACACACATACATGCATATTCACATACACACACACAAGTACGCAACACAAGTGCATTTCATACTTATACACACAAATATTTTTATACCTGTTTTGGAGCATATATTCATGTAAATTAATAAAAAAATATTCCTTCATTATAAAAGTATATACTCTTTATTTACTTTCTCCAACGTTACCAGTATAGTAGAAAAATAACCTGCTATTAATTTGTTGTTCCTTGTTTCCTTCTTGCTTGATGGTTAACATGGCAATTATATTGCAATATGATCTGTTTTAGTTAGGTTCTATTGAATCATAATTTTGTCTTGAAAGCGAACATTAACACCTTTAAATTTATACCATAACTTCACATTAGTTTTCCATGTTTCATTCATGGCTGAAGAAAGACTCTCATTTTATATGCTTCAGCACTTGAGCCTGTAACCAGTATTGTTGAAATAAATTCAAAAAGTCCAAAAGCAAAAGATTTAGAAACAGAATGTTCACAGCAAGAAACATGGTCACAACAAACTGTATGATAAATATCTGATATCGACTGTAGGACGAGTACTTCTTTGCCCCCTTTAGAGCTAAATTTGCCCCTAATAATGTGTGTCTCAAGTGGGAACAAAGTCAGTTGTGGTCAACAATTGTTAATTTACATTGAATGCTTACAGCCATTCATATATTCCCAGCCTAATAGTTTTCGGAAAATACTATTGGTCCATTGCTATTTTCCCTGAAATATCAAATGACTACTCTAGATGTCTAAATGTGGTCCCTCATCCCCAACACCCGCTCCGGAAAACATAGAAGGGGGCGAGGTTATTGTGGAAGATGGGGAGGGAGGAACTAAAATTATCTGAAATTCTAAAATCAAAACAGAAGATTGTATTTGTTGGTGATAATTGATGTCGTTCATATTGATAATTGAAATATGTTTTCTAAAAACTGGGCCAGTGGCCACCCTGTCCCCCTTTAGTGCCGATCTCCAATCGAAGTGGAGTGAAAATTAAGAATATTCCCACAAGTGCATTGGCTGGGTTTGAACTCTAGTCGAAATTTGATTCGAATTTATAGCAAAGTGCATGTTCCACACAATCCGATCTTGAGTTCTAAAAGATCATATCATTCCTACTCTCATCATTGCTTGATCTCTATCTTTATTAAGCTTTCCCATTGTAGCTATATCGACGCTTTCCAGTGAAATTTTGAACGTCCCCTTCTTTGCTTCTACACACGAATTGTGCGCATGCGCAGACAATCGGATATTGTTTTTGTTTTGGCGCAATGACCGTAAAAAGATTGAAGTAAAAAATTGACATTCAGTAGTGCAAAATTTGTATATTGAGTTCAAGGTTAATGAATTTTAACGAAGATTAATATATACAGTGACAGGCTGTGTTGGCAAGTGTTGCATTTAATTTTAAAATTAATTAATTGCTTGTGTGAAAGTTTTCTTGCAATAATATCTATTAAAGTGAAGTTACGTACGAAAATCGATCGGTGTATTGTGTATTTTTTCATAATTCACTTGCTATGTTGATGTGTACTACGTCTTTCTAACTTCCCTACTCGTACAAATTCTATACATGTGTCCAGTGCCGGATCTACAAGTCTTGCCACCCACCCGCAAAATATTTGCAAAGGCACCCCTACCTACACCCCCCCACACACAATATATATATATATATATATATAGTTACAGTGTTTTCTCACACCTGTTACAATCATGCAGTCATACATTTTTCCTGATTAATGATAGGTTGAAGAAACCTTCACCCCTGCATTTCTCGTAAAATTCTAACCTGATTTGATTCTAGTCTGACTGCCACGTGGGAAATCTGGGGTGGGTTATCTAAGGTAGGAATATTTCCGGCTTTGTCTTGGGTCCACCCAACCTCAACTCGAATGGTATCCGGGGGAGGGGGGTAAAGGCGGTCGCAGCGTGGTGCTGATTACATCACCTCCAACATGGCCGACATCGAAAATATGAGGGCCCAACCCCCCACATTCCCTAAATGTGCCTTCATGGCACGGTGCTATATGCACAAGGAATATAACTTCTCTTTTATCTGCATATATTGTATTCCTTCCTGAACCCCTGAGTAACTAAGTTTTTTTTTTTACATAGGCATATACGAACCCTCTACTATGTCAATGGCTGAGGGCCCCCTAAAGGCTTACTTGTCTCCGCCTCCCCCCCCCCCCGCACTGCGGGGTTTTGCGGATTGTAGATTCGGCACTGCATGTCAGTAACAGAACTAATACTACGAATTGTCGATGAATGATTCTTTTGCAATCGGTAGAAGTGGAGTGTCGTATGTTGTGAAGTTCTAGAAGTTTGTGCCATAAAATGAAATAATCAACCCGTGCCCTGTGGAAATACCTGACTGCCTAAGTAAGTCAGTAAATTATTAGTATATACAGGGCCGGATTAAGGTGGGTGCTATTGATGCTGCAGCATTAGGCCCATTCCTGAAATAGACCGAGATGAAAACAGACGAGAATTTTCCGAAAGCTGAACAGTTTTCTTTTGCTATATTAACCTGAAAATAAATCTTAGAATGAAATTTGGAGCCCCAATTTCGGACGCCTAGACACAGCGTTACTTATTATACAGGTACTATTATTCTTTGAGCTGTGACGTAACTATAACGTCGTTGTGTTTATTGTTCACCGAAGATTTCAAGCATCAGGCCCAATTTCGTCTTAATCCTTTATGTACCATTGCGTGTTGTGACCTAGCAATCGGGAAACTGAGAATGCTTCTCGTTGGCATTTACAAGTGTTCTGACTCGACAGCTTATCGTGAACACTCGCCCAGTCACTTGTTAACGCCTGAAGGGGGGGAGGGGGGAAATTATTCAAGTACAAATTGGATTCACAGTTTAGATTCGCAGCAAGTGGAGTATTACTGTATATTCCTGTAACTTTCAGCACCTCAAATAGGATATTTAACGATTGATTTGATTTGTCACTTACATGACACTTTGGAATCCACATCAGTGTGTACAGAAAGAACTCTTTCTGACAAGTTAACAGCGTAAGTGCTGGCAAACTACGCATATTGCAGTTCTTGTAGCAGGAGAGCACGATTAAATCTAGTGAGGCACGGGGGCGTGTTTTTCCTGTATTCGTCCATGTGTCTATTTTATCCTAACAGCTAATCTACATTCTTATGATTGCCATGAACATATCTTACGGTTAACCTACGAAGACTTAACGAACACATTACTTATATTATAGACCAGTTTTGACACAACCACTTAGTGTTTTATGTATTTATTATGTAAAAATCAACTGCAGCAGATGGCTTGAGTACTTACCACTGTTTTGCTTTTTGTGCATTTGGTAATTGTAAATCACAGCCGTAAGAGCAATAGCCAAACCAATTGCTATGAAAAGAATCGTTGTGGCTATTAACGTCAAGTTTCTTTCCATATGTGTGCGTCTGTACCACCATGTTGGATTTCTGAAAAGAATAAAAAATAAAATTTGGTTATTATCGTATCGTGGTTTTGAGCAAATAAAAGAATATTAGTACATAGCATTTTAAGAAATTTGTGAAGCTTACTGCTAAACTTAAACCATTGTGTAAAATTTGCATGAGAAAAATATTGAAATTGCCACATTCTAAAATCATTAACAAGATGAAATAATATTGCAGCGTGCGCATTGAAGAGGGGAAGTCGAGTATTACCCCCTTCCTTCTGTTCATTACCAGGTTCTAAATTTCTAAATTTGTTCTGAACCGGGGAAAACTTCCCTCAAACCATTTGCACATTTATCAATAAATTTAATATTAGAACTTAATTTCACGTGAAATCTTTGTGAAAATAATGAAAATCTTCTTTTCTTCAAACAAAGTTGTATTTTTAAAATGTCTTTAAATATGACATAAATCCGGAAAAATAAGTTTCTTCAATTAGAACGCTAAAATGGGAACGTGAATGTTTTTATCATATAGCCTAGTAATATTATTATTTTTTTCCATATTGACGAGATTAATTTCGCTTATGTGACAGCTATTTGTGTTGGCTATTAGTTTTACAAGAAACAATACGGTCACATGTACGGCAGAGGAAACGGGGGAGGTGGGACAACTTCCTCGTAGTGAAAGTTGTGAGCGAATTCGCTACCGGAGATTTGTACCAAGGCGTTCAGCTCTGCCACCTAGCGAGAGTTGCTGTAATTACATTTAATTGCTTGGGTCTTGGTTAATCCACTGCATCTTTTGAAGAAACACGTTTCTGTTTAATCACTTAGATTACTTGCGAAAACTGACCGAACTACTTTTAAAGTTCCGTCTACGTTGTTCACTACAGGAGCTGATGGGTACGAGATAAAAAGTAGCTCAGATCGAATCGAGACAAAAGCTTTGAGCGCAGTTCATGTTGAACGTGAATGGGACAATGCAATCGTATCTTTTTGCACGATTCGGCCAGGCTTAACTAACCTTTGTGCAAGTAACAAACACTCGCCTGTATATTATGCACGTCTTACACGAAGCACTTTTCATTGTTTTTTTTTTAAAAATTTTGTTTACAAAAAAACATCGAATGAGCTGTCGACGCATTTGCAACAACAACTACGAGAGGTCAATTAAAATAATTTTGCTCACTGGCATGCAACATTTTTTCTTAAAGAATTGTGCTCGTCATGGCTTGTTTTGTGCAATTAGTGGGCATTTTTTGTTTCAAGAATTACGTAAGCGAGGAACATCTTATTTATAGTGTGTATGAATAAATGAGAAGGAGCTATTATTAATGTTAACCATGGGAAGCACTTAGGAAAATCAGGCCCGTAGATAGAACTGAATTCCAGGGGGCTTTGTAAACCAAGTCCATTTTTCAAAAGCTTAATAGTATTAAATGAAGGTAAAATATGTGTGTCGGGGTCATTAAATTAACTTAAAATATAAAATTTAGAAATATCATACAAATACTACAGTTTCTTTTTCTATATCTTCTAAAACATCTCTTGAAGTGCTAATGACTGCTACTGACACCATATCTTAATACACACTCCATACCATTTTTGATGATACAGATATTTAAGTTAAAGTGTACAATATTCACTTCAATCATAGTGTTTACGCTTTAAACTGTGGGTCCAGTCCCGATTAGCCTTTCTGTGCATAAAGCGGACTTACAACAGCAAATCAATTTCGTGAATTTCACTCGCCACGGAGGACAGCAATTCTAGTTTGTCTACTATATAAATTAGTTACTAACTTGTTTATATTAGACAGTTTCCGAATTTGATTTGTTACCGGCTCGTTCCATTGTATATATTTTAGTTATACAGTGGCTAAGCTATTAAAACTAAAGTCTGTGGCGGAACAGACGTCTAGCCAGAGACTACCAAGCGACTTTCCATTGGGCCGCCGCAGGGTTGGCAAAATTTGTGTTTTTTAAAAGAAACAAAACGAACAGGATGGACTGTGTTCCTATTATAAAGTAAAAGCTTGACTAACTTCTTAAAATACATATTTATGTTGGTCTTAAATCTCGTATGTTGACTGTTCGAGAAGCTTCAACTAATCCACCGTTGCTAGGCCCCACAGAGTCCAGGTAGTAGCTACTCTGTTTTTTCTATTAATACATTTTATCGTGAATGCAACTAAATATTGACATTGATACCAATGTGCACATTTTTCAGTGTATTAAGTGAGGAACAAAACTGTTTCATTCATGCAGTATTCAATTTTAAAAATATTTTAAACACCTTTAAAAAAACACAGCCAGGTGTTTTAAACATGACCCACGGGTATTCATCATGCTATGTTTCTTTGTTAATTCAATAAAAATGTTCAGCCACTGAACAGATTTCTATGCACAATAAACAGAATGACACGCATTGAACGACAAGGCATAGTTAGAACACGCAAACAACCAAAAACTATCAAACATCAAGTGTCAAGTTTTAAAGGTTTTAAACATTTGTGAAAAAGCAAAGCCATGTGTTTTAAACGTTTAAAACAAGTTGTTTAAAACCCTCTTGTTTTAAACATGCCAACCCTGGGCCGCCGCCGAGTCCCATCGCCTCTGTTTTCTGGTCTTAGAGACCGGGGCCCACTAATTCTTTTCAAGTGCCTGTTGGGTCAGCAGCGAAATTTTGAAGGCTCCTACCTGGAATCGAATCCGGGACCACTCGCACTAAGGGCGAGAGCTCTAACCATTTGGCTACCAGGGAGCCCAGTATTAGCGTTACATATATTAAAGTATTAACATTACAATTGTAGTGTGTGAATGTTGTATATGGTAAAAAATTACTACATGTAGTTACAAAAGATAAAAAAAAAACTATTATGTAGGCATAAGTATGACCTTATTGCAAGCAATATACGATAATTATATTCAAAGCCACTGTCTATAAGGCTAAATACATAGTACAGAGCAGTGTTTATAAAATATAATTATCGCATCCTTTACAGTAAGTTTCACACGCTCAGATTTAAGATCCTGATAGCGCCTGTGGCAATGAGAGTTTGGATGTTCATATGTTGTGTCCAAAACACGGATCATAAGACGAAACCAGTGGCAGCGATTGGGGGGGGGCAGCTGCCCCCCCACTTTTGCCCCCGCACTATGCTAAATCTTATCTACAAAGGGAAATATACAGTCTTTGCCCCCCCCCCCAGTTTTGGAACCCAATCGCCGCCACTGGACGAAACGATAATGTTTTTGGCCTAGAACAATAGGGTATGAAATCCCTGAGGCAATTATCGATGTGAAGAAGCCAGTACAAATGCATATTAGCTCAAAGTCCTTCATTATCTTACTCTGCCTGCCCCCTTTCAGCGATGCAATTCAACGTTGCTTCAACAAACCGTCCTTCCAACTGACCTTGTCAAGGTACACAGCGAAGAAGTCACGAGCACCCGAAAACAATGAGAAAGAATCGAACACGTACTTAGCATTAACTTTTCTCCCGCATCACTATTATACGCACGCATCACAAGCGTGTCGTGCACTTTGTATTCGAGCTAGCGCACACCCATTTTCCATGTAGAGTTTGTTAGCCTGTTCGCTAGCTGCTCTTTTGACCTTGAAATAAATCAATTCATGATCTATCTCACTCTCGCACTACTATTACAAGCTCAGTCGTCGTGACTTGAATAATGTCCCTTGCGCACTAGCTTCTGTACTTCTGATTTTTCTGAAAAGATGATCACGTTGTACTTGTCCTAGCAAAAAAATTTCTTTGGCTGCAGAGGTGCGACAACCGCTTACTTCTTTCGAGTCAAGTACGTTCACTCTAACTGCAACGAACTTTTGAACCATCCTATTGTTGAGAAAAATAATGCAAATTAAAAACAGGAAAGAAGTATGTAGAATATGTACATTATTTGCATTTTTCTTATTTAGCGACGCTATTCTGCCAATTTTGATTCATCGCGACGATGATAATGCAAGACGATTAGATGCAACTGATGTAAGGACACTCAAAATGGATTGGATTGATTTGTTGTTTTAAGTCCACTTTATGCACAGTAAGGCTAATCGGGACTGGACCTACAGTTTAAAGTGGGATCCGATCCACTATGTGCCTCAGCCGGGAATCGAACCCGGGACCCCTTGATTACAAGGCGACGACGCTACCACTGCGCCATCGGGGAAGCCGACACTCAAAATGTACAGACGGACATTTATCACGTACGCTGCATCATGAGAATTGTTTGGGGATGACAAAAATTAAAGAAACATTGATAACAAATGTGTGGGGATTAATTGATTGAGTCTTATTGTTTTTTGTTATTTAACGTCATTTTTTCTACCTGTGGGTTAATTGCGACGAAACGGATTAGTGGATTAGTAATGAAATTATAAGGGACTCACAAAATATCCTTGATTTACCCAGGATTCGAAATCAGGAACTCTAGCATTGTGGGGAGTTCTGGATTCGAATCCCAATATCCTAAGGCGGAGAAAGATATATAAATTTGTATAGCTAAAATAAAACTCCCAAATAAAACCGTAAATACTTAACTCTGCTTAGGAAATAATTCCTAAAGTTGGCAACATTGTATTTGGGCATTTGTCATAGTAGGACCGTTTACTATTAGCTATAAAGCGGCTGGAAGCAGATGATGTATGGTCGCACGTGTCAGATTTTAAAACTCACATTTATGTAGCTTCTACAAAGATTAGTGAAATATTATAAACAACAGTTATAGCTAATGCCACTGAAACAAAGAAAGTGTGAATTACAAGAGATCGCGCCCACACAGAATATTTAGAGTCACAATTGTAGTAGATGTGTTACGTCATTAGCTACTTAATAGCCATCTAAATGGCCAATGGCTATTGGCGTTACATAATTTTCTGTACCTAGAAACTGACGTAGTTTCACGCTTCATATTTTGAAGGAATATAAGCATGAGAATGGTGACGACGATATGCAACAAATAGGCTATACTATAAGGTTATTCGTTTTTAAAATTAGGCGGTTTTTCGAACAATTAGATTCAATTAGAAAAACCTTCTGTATACCAAATATTATAATAACCGCTTTAAGGAGCCAACTCACAATCTTACCAGCCTTGACGTCACAGTTCACTATCCATTTTTTATATCTTGTCAGTGGCGGCGATTAAGTTCCAAATCGGGGAGGGGCAAGGACAGTTTACTTTTTCTTAATAGATAAGGTGTAGCATTGTGCAGGGCCAAAGTGGAGATGGGGCAACTGACCCCCACGCCCCACTTTAATCGCCTAGACTGCATCTTGTTGTTTACACGGTCATAACTAATGTTATATATTAATATAACTTTATATGGCACATAAATTATCTACGTATATGTATATTAAGTGATGTGATGAGTATTATTAACATGTAGAAAAAAAATGTTTGGTTTGAGTTGGTGTTTTAAGTCCACTTTGTGCACAGTAAGGCTAATCGGGACTGGACCTACAGTTTAAAGTGGAATCCGAATCACCCGGGTATCGAACCCGGGACCCCTTGATTACAAGGCGACGACGCTACCACTGCGCCATCAAGAGGCCCAGAAAACAATGTATATAATTTGTAAGTCATATTGAGATATACGTGTATATAGGTCTGTTTGTGCTTGTGGGTTTGTGTGTACCAATTTGCCTCCCCTCACCCCCTCCTCCGCCAAACACATCGGTCTATGTCCCTGGTGAAACCACAGCTGGATACCGAAAGGGAAAGTGCTATCACGCTGCTGACTTCAAGGAGATTACCCCGTTCCCCTTGTTTCAAGTGACGGTTTGCACCTTCAAGCGTCCGAATTGCTTTAGTCACCACACAGCGGTGGCAGGTTCAGACAGTGTGAAAATTGAAATCGAAAGGGGGCACGAAGCGAGCCTAGAGTTAGCTCAGATATCTAAAACTCGGTACGTGACACTTTCACGGGACGAAAGTCGCGACTATGCAACAAGTAGTGAAGTAATGCAGTCTGCGTTGGAGAAAGTTGTCACTAGTAATGAAACTACTTTTTTACAAAGTAATAATAACTTCCAAAGGAAGGTTACTACTATTCTCTATCCAAACAAAGAGCAAAACTAATGTAAACAAAACACGTGGACTTTTGAAAAAATAGTTCCTTTCTTATTTGTTAGTTTCTGTGCTAACTTGCTCATAAATGTATTAGACGAAGCTGTACAATTCATTATGTAAGGCACTCGTTAAAGCAGCTACGCTGAGTGGTATGTGTTTATCGTGTCCAATATATTCTTCCGCGCATGCGCAAGATTCCTGCCCAGCTTCCATTAGAATAGCCAATGTGTATTCTCGACAGCCACATATTTGTACTAATAGATAATAAGATGAGACTTGATTTAGTTGTATGTATGTATACTATAGTACGGTGTGAGTGTGTGTAATCGGTTCTCAATTTTAAATAAAAGCTAAAAAAAATTACGTATCCGATCAGTGCCGTGCTTTCTATTTTTAGCAATCAGCCCTGTATTTTACCATTCTTCCCTGCGTTTAGTTATTTCTTTTTTTTAAGAAAATTTGATGGGGCTATGGCCCCATCAACTCCCAATTTAGGCACGCCTCTGAGTCTAATTTTGTAGTAATCCTTATATCAACACGCCAGTATTCCTCTTGTTATTCTTGCAATCCTCTTTATATTAATAGTTTCGGTTTTAGAAGCATTTAAACGCGTTTTTGAAAGTACTGTAAACAAACATTGAAGTAACGTTTCGGAAGGACACACGCTTTCTTAATTAGACATTTATTAATAATTTGTACATTATTGAAATCTATCCTATTGTTGTAACTGTGACATTCATCAAACTACAAATATATACACAGGAAAGATATGATACTTCAACGTTGGTTTACGTTATTTCAAAAACATTTCAAAATCTGTTACCAGTGGTGGCGAATCTTACTTTCTCTTGGCAGACATGGCTTAGCATTGATTGATTTGATTGATTTAGTTTATTTTACTTCGCGTTTTGTGCCTCTTGGCTAATTTGCGAAGATGGGGATGAGTGATGTAATGATGAAATTGATGAATGGACATTCACAAACAACCAAGTCGGAGCAGGATTCGAACCCGGGACCCTTGGCGTCGCAGCGCGATGTGCTAACCACTCGGCCACAGGGCCCGGCACATGGCTTAGCATTAACAGGCCATAGTGCAGGAAAAAAGTGGGAAGGTAACTGCCTCTACTTCCCCCCTTAATAGCCGCCACTGCTTGTAACAACTGTAAACTAGAAGAAGAATTCTACTATGCAAGCAATATGTACAGTGGGATCCACTAGTATTGCTCGGCAAATTGTCCAAGATGCTGGTGCAGAAGTTGTTAACAGCTTGTTTTGTTTTCTTTTAATTCTTGAAGCTCCTATCGGGTCAAAAAAAGTGCACGAAGATGGTGATGGACAAATTGCATGGTAATAATCATGGATCCCACTGTACATACAAGAAGAATTAAATTTTCAATGTAAGAACAATAAAAAAACGGCACACAACAATTGCCACAAGGTTTTATGTTTATGCGATATCAAAGAAATGCACAATGAGCACTTGATAAATTCAGACTGTTAGAAACAAGTGAATAAAACTGTTCGAGGAACAAAAGCCAACATTTACATATTTAGCAAACATTCTTTGCAGAAACTCGACCAACTTTCTATAAAAAGGAAGTACTATAAATCACCTGTTTTTCTTCTTGAAGTGGGTGAATATGCCTTGTACTTTTCCTTGTATTACAAGGAAAATAAGCAGAAACGCATTGTCAGTGAAACTATAAAACTTGCCTGAGATTTTCTGCGTTAGTACCAAAAGTCCAAGGCTACGCTTAGGTTTATTTATCTCATGATATCGCCAACTACGTGTTTGCCGGCAACTTCACCTTTGCCATATATTTAGGCAGGAGTCACGGCTCGTGCAAGTTACTGAATTAAACACTCGTATTTCTGAAAGCTAAACGACCACAGTACAATGGGTTCCGGTTTGAATCTTGGTTTGATTTTCTTTTGTTTCTTTGAGGTTCAAGGCCGGGAAAAGAGTAATATGCTTGTTGTTACATGAAGAATAAAGATGCAGTGTTAACATTGTTACTGCACAGTGCATGCATATTTGCTCATACATAAGTAGTACGAATAATGCTTTCGTACATGTGTGTGTGGGTTCTTTGATCCATCTCTTCAACTACTGCGTTCATTCTTCCTGTCGCTGTTAACCTATCATAAAGATATATACTAGGGACGTTCAATATATAAGTTTCCCTGTGCTATAAAATATTGTATAAAGCAATGCCATTAAAAAGAAGCACATGATTGACAAGCGCCATCCTTCGTCTACAAGGAACAACAATCGATTTGTTATCAGACGTGAAGGCGCATGCGCTCAAGGGCGAAAAGTAAATGCTTGTTCGGAAAACCTGGGCTCGCGTCATAATGAGTTCAGAAGCATGGATGCTAAGGGCGTTCTGCTGATGGACTTTTTGGAAGGAGGAAGAACAATTAATGCTGACCGTTATTGTCAAACATTGGATAAATTGAAAAACGCAATTCGACATAAGCAACCAGGTCTCCTGTCAACTGGTGTCATTCTTCTTGACGATAACGCTCGCCCACACTCAGCAGTGCAAACACAACACAAAATTGAAGAATTGGGGTGGGACGGCTGCCCCGCCCTCCATACAGCACCGATTTAGCGCCGAGTGATTTTCATCTTTTTCCGGTGTCTGAATAAGTCTGAATTGCAAGGTTACCGTTTCGAAACAGACGAAGAAGTGAAGCGTAATGTGAGAATAGTGCTCATTAGCCAGAGCCCTGATTTTCTTGCAAAGGGTATGGACAAATTGGTGCAACGGTGGGACAAATGCCTGAATCTCTATGGGGGTTATGTGGAGAAGTGAGGAAGGATCCTCCTACACATGTATGTATAGTTTTCTAATGTATCTTAAAAATAAAAAAAATTACAGCATATGGAAACTTATATATTGAACGACCCACGCACGACAACTCAGACGTCATATTTCGTCCCGGGTTCGATACCCGGTGAAGGCACATAGTGGTTCGGATCCCACTTTAAACTGTAGGTCCAGTCCCGATTAGTCTTACTGTGCATAAAGTGGACTTAAAACTCCAACTCAATCAATCAAACAAATCAGACGTCATATGCAGGCCTTTTCCGGGAGGTAGGGGACATACATAGCTATTTTCCAGGTGAACACTTTTTCCAGGAAGGGACATTTTCACAGATTGATAAACAATAATTTCTCTCTCTCTCTCTCTCTCTCTCTCTCTCTCTCTCTCTCTCTCTCTCTCTCTCTCTCTCTCTCCCTGTTGCACTATTTCAATCTTTCTTTCTTCCTCGCTTTTTCTACCAGGACCTCTCAGGACAAGTATTGGAGTAGTGGGAACACTGTTACCTTATAATCAAGTGATTCTGGGCAAGGGTGTAACTTGGTACCTAACTTTGAGGGGGCAGAATCAAACTGGGCCTAATTTTGAGGAGGCAGAATTAAACTGGGCCTAATTTTGAGGGGGCAGAATCAGACCTGGACCTTAACTTTGGGGAAGAGACTCGAAAAGGTTTCCATCCCATAAAAACAGCGTCAAGGATAATTTTCTAAATAACTGTGACTCTTGCGAAATTACAAATATTACTCTTTATTACTTTGCTCCTCAGGTCCCCTAATTTGTAAATTTTTAATAAACTCGAAAATTTTTTGGGGGGTCCCTTGCCCCTCGCCAAGTTACGCCTATGGTTCTGGGTTTGGATCCCCGTTCGGATCCCACTTGAAAACTGTAGGGCCCGTCTCGATGATCTTATACAATCATAAAATGGACTTGAAATAATCCTTGAGAATCTTTTTGTCCTTTTTCTCTTCTTATCTTTATTTCTCCGTCCAGACTTTTTTTGTGTGTTTATCCCTATATATGTGTGTGTGTGTGTGTGATTCCTGCTCCAATGTTCTGGAAATTTATCCTGTAGATTATTTCGAGAGCCTACCTAGTGGAGACCAAAGACAGTGGAGAACAAGACGCCTCTACTGGCATCGAGAAGTTTAGCAGCAGCCCAACAGATGTCTCTATCTTACATGTTGTTCTTGCATCCTTCAAATACATTGCTAATATTTATTAACGACTATTGTTTTAAAACATTAGTTTCTACTGTTTCGAAACTGAAGAAAAAAGTATCAACCAATCACACTTAAAATGTTGGAGCCAATCAGAAGCAGTCTTCCGCGTACTGCTAGAAAGTAGTTGAGCGCTTGACCAGAGATGGCAGCACTGTACAGATACGCTTCGATATTATAGGGTATTCTATAATCGAGGCATCTTGTTCCATCCATCGTCTTTGATGGCGACGCGAATGCAGCCATTTTTAGTTCAGAATCTTTCAATTTCGTTTAAGATAATGGGAAAGGTGTGAGTGAAAATGCTCCCCCTCCACACCCTCACCTTCCGAGTTCATCACCTTGCGAGCAAAATACGCTGTTACGCTTCTCGCCAGTAATTTCTACCTTAATTGTATTATCGTCGGAGCAGACTGCTGCGACTAAGAATCTACACCGAAAGAACATCTCTTGGTGTGATAACGCTGTGAGCTCACTCTGAAGTTCTCGATGATGCGGTAAGAAGGAATTTTGAAAGAAAGTGACCATACCTTGCCTTTATAACAGTGTCTTTATGCTTTATCATCTTTTCATGTACCCGATGCTCTTTTTAAGAGCATTTTCCCAATGATGTAACTTGAAAGAATTGAGTCAAGATTCAATGTCATGTAACTTATCGATATGTTCCTACGCCCTTTTATAACCAGCACCTTGTTGATCAATAGTAGCTAAATCGTAAATTTCGTTCTTATTGCCGCTGGTAGGTATCGAACCTATGGATGTTATTACGAATCCGGTGTGCTGAAAAGAGAGAGAAAATAGATGTGGATGGACAGAGAGAGAAAGAGAGAGGAGGGAGAAAGAGGAGAGGAAGATGGAGACTCTCTCTTTCTCTCTCTCTCTCTCTCTGTGTTCCTATATCTTTCTCACCTCCTCCTCCCTCTATTTCTCTCTCTTCCTTCCCTCTCTCGCTCTCTTTCTTCTCTCTCTATCTACAAACACAATGGGACTCCTCAATGGAGCAGTGGTAGCGTCATCGCCTTGTAATCAAGGGGTTCCGGGTTCGATTCCCGATGGAGGCACGCCGGCCCCCGTAGCATATCGCGCTACGACGCCAGGGGTCCCGGGTTCGAATCTCGGCCTGGGCATGGATGTTTGTGAGTGTCCATTCATCAATTTCATCATATCATCACTCATTCCTATCTTCGTAAATTAGCCAAAAGTGGCACAAAAAGCGAAGTAAAATAAAGCAAATTAACCGTTGGAGGCACATAGTGGGTCGGGTCCCACTTTTAACTGCAGGTCCTAGGGCCTCCCCGATGGCGCAGTGGTAGCGTCGTTGCCTTCCAATCAAGGAGTCCCGGGTTCGATGCCCGGTGGTGGTTCGGATCCCACTTTAAACTGCAGGTCCAGTACTGATTAGCCTTACTGTGCATAAAGTGGACTTAAAACACCAAATCAATCAATCAACCAACCATAAACTGTAGGTCCAGTCCAGATTAGCCTTACTGTCCATAAAATGGACTTAAAACACCAAATCAATCTTTACAAACACACGTACGAGAGAGGGAGAGAGAAAGTGTGAGAAAGAAATAGAGAGAGAGAGAGAGAGAGAAAGAGAGAGAGTATTTCTCTCTCTCTGTGTGTGTATATGTGTCCGTATTTCTTTCTTGCATTTGCTCTCTAATCCTCGCCTTCTCTCCTTCCCTCTACACTCCACGGCATAGTGCGCACTTATTATTCCGATGTCAGCTGTAAGTACACCCTCCCCTTTCTAAGATCCGGCATTGTGCTTGGCGTAAATAGGTTCGTTGATGTTCACCACATCATAATTTGAAATAAAGAACCGTGACAAAACACGCACGCGAGGCACGCCAGACATTGAGTTAAAAAATCTCAACCTTGAACTATCCAGAGCGACCTATACGTAACATGCTTTGATGTTCATGTCAGCACTCAGAGTTTTACCTCTTATGTAAGTAAATAGGCCGTATATTCTCGTTACAATTGCAGAGGTATTTTTCGGTGTGAAGCCCGAAACGTGCGAGACAAGTTTTTAAATGTTGAGTTACTGCGCACATCCACATTGATAGTTGACTACTCTTTTGAACCTACCACATGCACGCATATCCTTGAGGTAGGTTAGTATCACATGGGACATTCAATCAAGGTCAAGAACGGGCGGGTTGATTTGAGAGAAAAAGTGAAATGGTTTCATAGTTAACGATTCAGTATAATCACGATATGCTCTGCGGTTGCTGGTCAGAGCTGATCTTTCTGGCGGAATGTTTAGCGTAACGCTCGACGAAGCCAGTTATCTTACACTGCTAAACGCAATGACTACGGCTTAGAAGTTGATGACCTAAAATATCTTTTAAATGACCTCTAAAATAACTATATTTAAAAAAAATGGCGTAAATATGACACATAACATTACTTTAGATCACGTTTTGCAAATATAAATCACTAACCAGTACTGAAAAATAAAAATATTACATTTATGTTCCACGTTACTTTGTGGAGCATCACGGGATTCTTTCTATGTGGTTTGAATCTGCATATGTAGGCTATATATGTTATGTATAAATGTGTTTGCATTTCTATTTATTTGAACCTACCCTATAGCGTATCACTTACACCAGTGGCGGCGATTGGATTCCAAATCTAGGGGGGCAAGATGCCAAAACTGGGGGGGGGCAAGGACAGTTTGCTTTCCCTTGGTAGATATGATTTAGCATATTGCGTGAGCGAAAGTGGCAAAAGGTGGAGGGGGGCAATTGCCCCCTCGCCCCCCTAAAAGTACTACATAAAAAAGTGTTCAATCACTTCAATAATAAATAATTAACATGCACTATTCGTTTAATTATAGAATGAAATAATGTAGTGAAAATATAATTTGATATGAAGCAATGTAAATACACTGCAGTGTCAAAATTCAATGAAAAACAAACAAAAATAATTGTGATAGATTACATTATTGGATATGATGGAAAACTGCATTATCGACTCATAATTATCACCAAGCAATAAGAATGCACAACAATCACCGTCTAATCATTGTTTAAAACTGCTGCTTGCATTGTCTAACTGGTAAGGTGGGTGGAGAAGGTTACATAATTTGTATTCGTGTCCAGATATTATTAGAATGATTAAATCAAGAAGACTTAGGTGGGCAGGTCATGTGGCACGAATGGGAGAGGAAAGGAGAGTCTACAGGATTCTTGTTGGGAAACCTGATAGTAAGAGACCAGTAAAGAAGGCCAAGACGAAGATGGAAAGATAGGGACAGATGGAAGGCCTGTGTTGCTGCAGCCATGAACCTTCGGGTTTAAGAAGGCTAAAGAGTTAGTTAGATGGAAAACTGCCACTTGGCTAGATATTCACCATATTCAATTTTATAAGTTAATATAATGGTACCAGTCAGTGGTAGTCGGAAACGAAATGGAACACACATTTGAAAACTGTTATTAACTTCACATAATTCTTTGTTTTATCTTCAACACGTTCTGCTTACTGGCACGAATGGGAGAGGAAAGGAGAGTCTACAGGATTCTTGTTGGGAAACCTGATAGTAAGAGACCAGTAAAGAAGGCCAAGACGAAGATGGAAAGATAGGGACAGATGGAAGGTCTGTGTTGCTGCAGCCATGAACCTTCGGGTTTAAGAAGGCTAAAGAGTTAGTTAGATGGAAAACTGCCACTTGGCTAGATATTCACCATATTCAATTTTATAAGTTAATATAATGGTACCAGTCAGTGGTAGTCGGAAACGAAATGGAACACACATTTGAAAACTGTTATTAACTTCACATAATTCTTTGTTTTATCTTCAACACGTTCTGCTTACTGGCACGAATGGGAGAGGAAAGGAGAGTCTACAGGATTCTTGTTGGGAAACCTGATAGTAAGAGACCAGTAAAGAAGGCCAAGACGAAGATGGAAAGATAGGGACAGATGGAAGGCCTGTGTTGCTGCAGCCATGAACCTTCGGGTTTAAGAAGGCTAAAGAGTTAGTTAGATGGAAAACTGCCACTTGGCTAGATATTCACCATATTCAATTTTATAAGTTAATATAATGGTACCAGTCAGTGGTAGTCGGAAACGAAATGGAACACACATTTGAAAACTGTTATTAACTTCACATAATTCTTTGTTTTATCTTCAACACGTTCTGCTTACTGTTCTTACGAAATATATAAATGAATTGTTTATTAATTGAATCATAGGCCCCGCGTATATTGTATGCCCCAGGTGATACCTGACACTAAGCATCTACTCATAATTTTCACTAGGGCTAGGACTAGGACCTAAAAATCACCAAAATATGCCAAATAAAGTATGCTCTTATAACCTAAAATTCTACAAAATATGCACTAAAATTTGAAAAATATGCCCTTATAACTGGACTGTTTCAAACATCAATATCTAAATGCTGAGATATTTTCACATACGTACTATTTTTAGTTCACTTTATGGGCCCTGAGTTGAAATGCACAATTAATACTTTCTGTAAATTTTCAATTTTCAAAAACCTTCGAGTGAACATGGGAGTAACAACGAATCCACTCCGAAAATGACTGATTATTTCTTGAAAGAGCGAAAATATGCTGAATATAACCGAAAATTCATCAAAATATGCTCTATCATGCAGAAATGGCCAAATATGCCAAAATATGACCATAAAAGCACCTTAATTTAATTAAAATAGTTTCTTCATAATGTGAATTTCTATATGTTTCGGGAACACATGACCCTTGACAAGAAACAAAAATGTTAAGTCATGAAAATCCTAGCCCTATTTATCACCAAGCAACAAGAATGCACAACAATCACCGTCTAATCATTGTTTAAAGCTGCTGCCTGCATTGTCTAACTGGTAAGTCACTTGCGACCCAAATTCTTTTACGGGGAAAGGCATTCACGTCGCGGAATAACCCTTTACAAGCTGTCACCGTAAAGAGTAAAGAGAAATCATATCGACAGTTATGAATGCCTGAGGTTGGAGAATTAAGATAAAAAAATGAATTTTCCATTTCACCGAAAGCGAGAACACATGAAACATGTAAAAAAATAAGCTTTGACAACCATTGTGTTAATGGCCGTGTGATTTGGAGCGAGACTTTAAATGCTTTCAACCAAATTGATGGCGGGCCTCCCCGATGGCGCAGTGGTAGCGTCATTGCCTTGTAATCAAGGGGTCCCGGGTTCGATACCCGGTGGAGGCACAAGTGGTTCGGATCCCACTTTAAACTGTAGGTCCAGTCCCGATTAGCCTTACTGCGCATAAAGTGGACTTAAAACACCAAATCAAATCAAAAAATCAAACCAAATTGATGGCGGAAAGCTCAATTGAATTTAAGTGCATTGTTGTGTAGGCGACCAACGACATGTTAAACTGCCATTGCAATGTCCATTTGCATTTTTTCCGGGTTTCAAATGTGGCTGAATATCCAGGAACTGAAAAGGTCAAATATTTTAAAATATTTGCAGGTTTCCAATTGGATTGCTGCACGGAAGGAGGGTGGTTATATCAATGGAAGGCCAAATGAAGATTAAACTTGATCCGGATTTCAAAAATACGGATAACGGATATTTAGGGGATATTTGGATAAATTTATATCCGTATAATCAGGTGAATACAAAAAGAGTATTCGGATAATTCAGAAACTATCCTATTTCGCATAATCCGGAATATCCGTAGGCCCCATGCATTGATTCTCAGATTCCGTGCTCTTAGCGAACACCGGAAGGATAGGATTTGCAAGTACGTGCTGTTAGCGATTAAGCGAACACACAAACTTACCCTATCTTGTTTGTCCTTGAAAGTGGTCAACATGCAAGTGTTGCCAGTGATATCTTATAATCATTTTGTGTTTTAAATTAGCTAAATGGAGGATCCTCAACAATTTAGGTTAACTACATGGAAGTTTTTGTTAAAAGATTGATATACTTCATCTTCCTTAAAAATCAAATTTTACATTGAAATTGTAAATGTTAATCAACCTAGGTTACTTTTGTACAAAGGACAACTTCCTAAGACATTTGTAAATGTTGTTATCAATTTTCAGTTCTTCCAAAGCTGTTTTCATCCGGGTGTCGATGTTCATGTAAATCTTCTTCCTTTTACCGCTAGAGACGCCCAAGTTCTCACTGCCTAATTTGGAACATGGCTGAATGCCTACGTTGTTAGGTCAGGCTAGCTATGTTTAGTTTTCTTGGACTAAATAATAATTTTTCATTGTATTTATGCTAATGGAACCTAACCTAACCTTGTAGGCATTCCTCGTCTGACGTCAGAACACAAGGTAGCAAATCTGTTGCGCGACAAGGAAGACCCGATTGAAGAATGATCAGGGGTGAGTCAGGTCAGGTCAAGAGGCACCAGCAACTGAGGTGTTTCTCCACGCAAGTTGGCTTATCACTGGCAACACTTGCATGCTGACCAGATTCAAGGACAAATAAGACAGGACAAGTTTGCGTGTTCGCTAACAGCACGCACCTGTAAATCCTTCCGTAACTGTGTTCGCTAAGAGCACGTTCGCTAACAGCACAGCACCGATTCTCAACAACAACCGAACGGTCCTTTATCCGTTTTACGTATTATCTTACTAAGTTTCATCCCCGATGTCCACTGGCGTACGCAGAGGGAGGCTGGATGGGGCCACAGCCCCCTTTGAAATTTTGATAAAATAAACTCTGAGAATCAGTAAAACGGATAAACGGACAGTTAAGGTTACGGGTTCGTTGAGAAACCAGCCAACCTCCGTGGCGTAGTGGTTAGCACAGCACGCTAAGACGCCATGAATCCCGGGTTCGAATCCAGGCATGGGTGTTCTTTTGGAGTGTTCCTTCATTAATTTCATCCTTATCGTCGCGACTAGTTAAAAGTGGCAGAAATGTGACGATAAATGACAACAATAAATATAATCTTTCTCATCTCGACGAGCCTGACCTCCTTCTTGTTTTGATATCGTCACCTTTCCTAATTTCGACGTCGAGGGCCTCAAGCCCTACAGCGTCCTACGCCACGGTATGTACTCTAGTAAATTCTATCTTCAGTCTGACACGATATCAAATTTCCAGAACCCTCTTCGCTTTAGTTCTTTACAGAACTCTTTTTTTTATTATTTGCTTTTGTTTTACTTCGCTCTTTGTAGCACGTTGACTACGAAGATGGGGATAAGTGATGATATGATGAAATTGATGAATGGACACACACACATCCATGCCCAGGCCGGGATTCGAACCCAGGACCCTTGGTGTCGTAGCGCGGGGGCCAGGCTCTGATCTCATTACTTCCTTGTGTAAACGTATTATAGACATTTGCAAACTTGGTTAGAATAATTCGAAAAATGAGCACTTACGTGGGTATACTTGAAAGAAAAAAAAATGCTGTTTTTTTCCCTCCACCAACCGCAAATTCAAGAGATGATGATGTAGCAACTTTATTGGTTTGCGGTGTGGGAATTTCCTCTTGCTTCATAATTGTTGTGGTAAATTTACCATGGGTGGGGGGGGGGTGCGATAATATAATACTGGTATATATTATCAGCATCAGGTCCCCAATTCTTCAAAACTGAACTCGAATTCATTACATGCTGAAATTTTTTGAAGGAATTCAAGAATTACTTTTCATCAGAGATAGTATAATGTTCCGTTTTGAACCACAAATTTTGATTCATTTTTATATAATTCCAAGTGCTGACTAAATAATACAGAGA
This sequence comes from Lepisma saccharinum, assembly GCF_977018435.1. Classification (NCBI taxonomy): domain Eukaryota; kingdom Metazoa; phylum Arthropoda; class Insecta; order Zygentoma; family Lepismatidae; genus Lepisma; species Lepisma saccharinum. The sequence continues at coordinate 29,927,849 of NC_139257.1, forward strand.
TTTTCAAGATACAAGAAGAGGAGATTATACTTTCTTATCTAGATGGAAGTCTGTGTCTTGTGGATTTTTTCTTTCACTTGTAAAGGGTGTCCCAACAAGAACGCACCATTGTCTTGTTGTCGTTGGGTTGGCGCCACTGTTCTTATATATTTAAGTACTGTTGTCTTTTATTTGTTGTCGTATTTGAATGGTGTGGATATTGGACCCTTGTGGTTCCAGCAGGATGGCGCTACCTGCCACACCTCCCACGAGACGATTGCCTTGTTGCGCGACTAATTTCCAGGTCAAGTTCTTTCGAGTAACGTCGACCAGAACTGGCCAGCGAGATCATGTGACTTAACAGCCTGCGACTTCTTCCATTGAAAACAATCCCCGGCCCCTACCAGAATTTAAGGAAGAAATTTGATGCGTCATCAGCAAAGAGGAGCAAGTCTGAGTCAGAGTCATCAGTAATTTCATGAATAGAGTGACTACATGCAGAGCAAGTCGTGGGGGCACATATGGCAGATATTGTTTTCCATACTTAACTGGCAAAATCTTTGTAATGATGTATAAATACATGCCATTTCATGAAAACAAAATAATTTTTTCACGTTAATAAATTGGGACATCCTTTACATTTCTTTTTTTGAGGCATAATATGCAATATATCAGTCCTTGCTTTAGTTTAATAGATGGAACTTTGGCAATCCCTTCCCTTTCCCCCATCGAATCGCGTCCCCCGAAACTCGGCCGTGGTACGCCTCTGCAGCGACACTGTTACCCAGAATTCAACGTACCTATTCATGCTGTTAACTGTAAGAGTGCGTGCATGTGGAGGTAACAATACTCCATAACTAGAACAGACTTGGAGCCCTCTAGACAACCGAATTAAACGAACCCAAACGGATGTCAGACAGAATATTTACACTGGTATTTTCCCAACGACGCCAGTTGTTCTAAAAGATAGTAACGTGCAGATTTTACCGAAAATAGTGAATATACGAGATCAAAACATGCAGCTTGCACAAAACTAAGTTCAGGCCAGAATGGCATAACATAGGCGTGCGCACGGGGGGGGCGCAAGGGGGTGCAATGCTCCCCTCTAATCAACGTCCGCCGATGTTTTCCACTGAAAGACAAACAATGTATTTTTCCATGGGGCATATTACCCCGATAATAGTGTTGCCCCTTCAAAAAAACACCTCTTGAATTTGAAATTATCTCATTCCTGCATCCTCATTATAATAATTAATGTAAATTACTATGACTGAAATCAAATTATATGTGTGAAATATATACGTTTAGGTTGATATTCGCTTTTTATGGGGGAGGTATGGCCATTGTTGCCCCCCCTTCCAGACGTCCATGTCCCTACAGTATTATACTTTCACCTAGAAATTTAGTGTAGAGGAATCTTATCGCCGTTATTATTATACGATATTATACTCTTAAAGAAAATAAAGTATTTTCAAGACGATTAAAGTTCAAAGCAACTGAGGGAAAAGAGGGTGCAGTGGCGCAACCACAGGGGATAATGGGCATTGCCCCTCCTCCCCAACCTAGGGGGGCAAAAGTTGAGGTAAAAGAAAGCAAGACTAGTAGAATCTAAGAGTAGCAGGACAAGATGGAATTAGTTTTCACGTCTTTCTTGCATTATTTCTTCCAGACGGCCCCAAGATCACCTGCAAGGGGGGGAGGGGGGCACAAAGGAGCCATTGCCATCATCGATATCAAATTTTCTACAAATAAAAAAACATTACGTAAAATTTTCTTGGTCATTTCGCTCGCAATACCTGCTATTCTTACAGTCTTGTCAAGTTGATAGTCGTAGCTAGAGGGAGTTGGCCCTGGGCGCCGAACGATCTAAATGAAAGAAAAATGGAAAACAGAATGCCATGGCGCCCCATGAAATTGTTTGTGCCATATTAAATCGATATTGTTTTCAGTTTGTAAAAATTTGGATCTAAAATTTTCTTGCTCGGTACATTTCACAGACAATTTATTTATTCGTTATGATGCCTCTATGTTGCTGCATTATATATATATAATTACACATACATACATACACATACATACATACATACATATACTCATCAATGCAATGAAACTAAAACAAGTGATATAAAATTATAAAATGAGGGTTTTCTTCCCCGACTGAAATTCCATCGAGGCTTTTGCCCCCCCCCCCCATAATCAGAGGGTCTCCAGACGCCTATGTGGCATAGTTATTGTAAAGAAAACATCGGCGTCTTAAAATACTTACTTCTGTTTGAAGGACTCAACAATCAGCAACCAATAACTCTCGCGACTTGGTTGCTCAATTGTAAACTGTTCAGCCATTGGATGATAAACCTCACTGTAATCGCACAGTTTTTCGCAAGAACCCATAACAGACTCTTCTTCGCTTTAGTTTCTTACACTACCACAATACGTTATCACTCGGTGCACAGATATCACAGTATGTACGCATAATTCGCCCTCACGAGATGGTGTGAAGTGCGTTCAGTTTACAACAGCAACTGGCTGATCTCTCGACAGAGATAAATCCACACAGATCACAAAACGACTGTCTTATAATCCAGGGAGAAAAAGAAGACGTGAAAAAAAATATAGAGCTACGTAAATGCAATGCAGCCAAGACGAATTCCGTTTGAAACGCTTTGGAGCGACGTTGCCAAGCCTTGTCTCATACTCTAAACGCTCCTGTACACTTTTTTTTTTACTAGTCCGTTTAGCGTTGAAGCGTTTGTCAGTTTTCTTTGGCTTCGATTGCTGTTTTCGTTCGCAATTTACACCAGCTGCTCACCGCCACACGCGCCGACTTCCCTCCACGCACTGATGTCTTAATTGACTTCCAAGGTGAATGATTTTTTTCTTTTAAAAATCGTCTGATTTGCATTCCCAGTAGGTCTTCCTCTTTTCAAGATGACACTAACGGATGCGCGTTGTTCCTGCTACACGTGACACGCACTGGTGCTTGTATGACACATTTTATGCGTAACTGCGTTTGATATTCGTATGCCCTAGAATTTTGAGAATGAAGTTTTAGCCGGGATGTAATTTTTCCACTTTCTTTTCACGGTTCAGCTCTGTCGTGTTTTCTTGCATGCTTGTGTTATTTGTTTTGCAATGTGTGACGTTGTTTATGTAGGATTAATGCCGGTAAATGGGCTATAAGGAAAATGAAGTGCATAATTATGTAGAATTAACAATTAGTATAATACATATCTGACCTTTCTATGTATTAAATACTGCGGGATATGCTTCATTACCGATTATAATTCGTTAATCATATGCAGTGGCGTGCAGAAGTTGGTTAGCGCGCCGTATATGTAGTAAAATCACAGCCGTCGTAGGTTCGATTCCCGTTACCGACAAAAATATAGTAGGGAAAATAGGTAGACAATGAGTAATGTCATAATAATATGAATGCTAATAAGAGATCGAGTATTTTCACTTCATGTATAGATAGAATAATCGAGAGTAAGGTTTAAAGTTGAATCCCATCACTTATGTGCTTCCACCGGGTATCGCAACCGGACCCCTTCATTACAAGACGATGACGTCATCATCCTAATAACAACTTAACACGTGAAACGATGGTGTCGTCCTAATTGCGAACAGCCCTAGTTGCGAACAGTCCTAATTGCGAACACTTCCTGCCTAAACAGGATTATCCTCGAAGGGCAGTGTCATAATCGCGAACAGAATTTCCGCCTTTGGACCTACAACTTTCTCATCCAGTTCCTATGTCTTTTTAATGAATTTTTCGGGGACTTCGAGACTGGTCAGAGCCTTGTTGGAACATAGATAATTCGACATGATTAAAGTCGTTGCGTAGTATAAATAATTTAATAATAAAAGGGTGGCCTATTTTATATAACGACTACATACTGCACACTTCTTAACTGAAAAGAGCTTCGTCATTTAATAATATAATTATTAATTTCAAATTCGAATTTCAAAACATATGACACTGTACTTAAAATTTATGTATACCATCAATTCCCTCATACCTGTTAGTGCCCCTAGCCACTTTTTCGTCAAAGAAAATGAAAGAAAAAAAATCATCCATCATGATAAGTCAATCAGGTTGGCTATTGTTGCTGGTCAAACCAGCTGTCTCTCTGAGTCACTACTCTTATTTGTTTTTGAAAACAGGGTTTTCAGTTACGTGCGTTCGCAATTAGGACATGGAAGTATTACCTCATTTTTATGTGTTCGCAATTAGGATGGTTTAGGCACTGATCGCAATTAGAACTGTTCGCAATTAGGATGGTTTAGGCACTGTTCGCAATTAGGACTGTTCGCAACTAGGATGGTTTAGGCACTGTTCGCAATTAGGACTGTTCGCAATTAGGATGGTTTAGGCACTGTTCGCAATTAGGATGGTTTAGGCACTGTTCGCAATTAGGACTGTTCGCAATTAGGATGGTTTAGGCACTGTTCGCAATTAGGACTGTTCGCGATAAGGATAGTTTAGGCACTGTTCGCAATTAGGATGGTTTAGGCACTGTTCGCAAATAGGACTGTTCGCGATAAGGATGGTTTAGGCACTGTTCGGAATTAGGACTGTTCGCAATTAGGAGACAACCGAAACGATAAGAGCAAAGGGGCAGCTCTGGCGTTCTTATTCTATTTTTGACCATTTTACAATGCTTTTCTGCCTCCACAGAATAGAATAATCACTACTAAAGTGCTGCAGGAAGAGGATTTCGGTCGAACACCAAATAGTTCGTACCGACGATGCTAGATAGCATAGCTGCTTCACTCGAGCGAATAACGATCGAACAGGCAAAACGAGCGGTATATACCCGAAGCTCAGTAGTACACGTATAACCGTAATTTGTCTGCGATAGTGGGCCCTCAAATATAGATCGTGGAGTGAAAGACGCAGTGAAATTGACATAGTCATCATCTCCATGCTAAAATGTAGTTCAGTCTACCTTACCGATACACAGTGATAAATGAAAATAAAATAGGTGATTGTGGGTCGAAACTACCAAGGCATATATTTGACATACGGGTGGCCAGAATTAAAGTTACCCAACTCAGAGCACTCTGTAGCCTGTTTGAAACATTGTAGAACTTTGAAATTTGGTGAATCCACTATGCCATGGGGAAGAGGATGGCGATAAAAAAGAGTTCAATTTTCCGCCACCAGGTTGAAATTTGGAGCTGTACTTCCATGATGGGTTGTAATAATGACGTAAACTGCTCCAATTGGTTATGGATTTGCCTTTACCTTGCAATCTTGCAATAAACGAGAGATTATTTTCTCGCAACTTCAAGCCACTAACAAATGTCTTTCTAATTAATAACTCAGCTAAATCACTTAACGTGATTATTTGTACAACCCATCATGGAAGAACAGCACCACATTTCAACCTGGTGGCGGAAAATTGAACTATTTTTTATCGCCATCCTCTTCCCCATGCTCTGCATAGTGGATTCACCAAGTTTCAGAGTTCTACGATGCCTCAAACAGGCTACAGAGGGCTCTGAGTTGGGTAACTTTAATTCTGGCCACCCGGCACATTAAAATTATATTTCATTGTGTACGCTCGAGGATAGGGTCTCGAACGAGTCCGAGCGAGCGAATGCAGTACTCTAATCACAGCACTAAGGATAATGATGAATTCATGTCTTACCCAGGATTCACACTTGCAACTCCTGGCTTCGTGCCGATACGCTAACCACTCCGTCAAGGAGGGGGGCCTCGGATTTGCAAAGTGCATAACCCACATCTAGTGGTTGTTATATTCCATATGTTGACAACATCGTCACGACGAACTGCACGCTTGCATGAAGTTCGAACGAGAAAATATCACGAATGCGAAACTAGAATTTGCAACAATGTGACATATGCCTTGAGAAAAAGGCAAGTATTAATTCTCAGGGAAGGTTGTATCGGGAGCAGAGCATATCATATCGTGGGATTCTTCGGATGATAACGTTTAGGCAATCTATCTTCCATCCGCTTGGAAAATGTTACGAGATGACACCAGTCTGATACGAGCTCGTATGTGTGTCACGCACGATACTGGTTTGCGGAATTATTCGTCCTTTCTTTTCCCTGCCTTATCTGCGCTAACTTTTGTGCGTTTGTGGGTTGTTTCTCTCACAGTCTTGTGATGTTCGAAATTGGCACGCAGCGAATCATCCATCATCCGATTGTTATATAGCTTGTAAGTGCGCTACAGGGCTACCAAGCTTCCCACGAAAAATAGATTTTTGTCATTTAGCGTGTCTTTTCTGTCACGTTTGGCTAATCACGACGTTGAGGATGAATGATGAAATTGACGGTCACACCCAAGCCGGGATTCGAACCTAGGAACCCTGTCGTCATAGCGCTCTTGCTAACCATTCCGCCGCGGAGGTTGGCTTCATTGAAACCCATAACAAGAAATTTGATAATTTACGTAATTGTAAACATATATTTTGTAAAAATGTACACAAGATTATCATTTTATAAGATTTATTTGCTGTTTATATTAAATTTGTTCACGATGTACATAATTATAATTTAATATGTTGTCTGATAAGGTACAATGTGTATGTGTATATAAGAAACTATGAAAGAGTACCTTGCGCTGCGTTTAAACATGCGACAAATTTTCATTTCAAACTTACATAATATTGTTTGTAAACTCTCGAAAGTACGAATTACTTGGAATTGAAAAATTGATAAAACTTCCAATAACTTAAGTATGTGAAAGGTTTGCTAGTATCCTGCGCTGAAAGTTTCTATACCCTTCCACACATTTGTTCATTGCCATGCATAAAAATGAGTGCACGATTACTTCATTTTTACATATGTTAAGATATTTTAATTAATACTTCATGATAGTCATTCAGCATGTTGACAAGTCCCTTAGTTGTTTCAAACAATTAGATTTTGATTTTTATTATTCAGCGTCGTTTTTATACCACTTTTGGCTATAATCGCGACGATGAGGATAAGCGAGAAGGTCCGAGTTTCTTTAAGTTTGTCCAGAACTCTATTTCGAACTTTAAACATGTGAAGAAACAGGAAAAATATTCTTCTCCTTACAGGTCTGACAGGTCTCTGACTAAACCGGCCATAAGCTCTCCCATAACTTCCCCTGCCATGCCTAATACTCTCGTGATTAAGGGTTGGGCGCTGGGGGAATTCACTCCCAACCGCTTCCTTGGTTACGATATTAATTTTTAATTAGACTTCGTGGTGCGGCGTGGAGAAGATGAAATGGAGCATGCTGTGTTCTGAGAAGTTTCGAGAAGAGCCAGGACAAGATTCCTTTGGTTTCCTCCATCCTTGTAACTTATTGGCAAGGGTGGCTACACTGGCGGTGGATAGATTTTACACTGTTGCCATATTTTACCGATTGGATTTGCTCGGGAGTTTACTTCCGTTTTGCATGTTATATTATTCTATCTTATAGCCGGCCTCCGTGGCGGAGTGGTTAGCACTGCGATGCCAGGGGTCTCGGGTTCGAATCCCGGCCTGGACACGGATTCTCTTTGTGAATGCCCCTTCATCAATTTCATCATAGCATCACTCATCCCCATCTTCGCTATTAGCCAAAAGTGGCAGAAAAGCGAAGTAAAATGAACCAAAACAATCAATTATTGATTGATTGATTGATTTGGTGTTTTAAGTCCACTTTATGCACAGTAAGGCTAATTGGGACTGGACCTACAGTTTAAAGTGGGATCCGAACCACTTGTGCCTCCACCGGGTATCGAACCCGGGACCCCTTGATTACAAGGCGACGACGCTACCACTGCGCCATCGGGGAGGCCCTGCGCACAATCAATTATTGTATCTTATCATGTAGTATTGTAGTGTTGTATCATTGCATAATTGTGCTAATGAATAAGGTAAAACTATTAATGCTCTTCATAGTCTAATATAATGTATGTCTAAATAAAATGTCTCTAATAAAATATACACATTAGAGTGCTGCAATGAGCGTTTTTTGCTCTATTTTGCAAATAGTTCGCACGGATATCGCTAGATAGCGTTAGGAACTTACAGCTCCTCGATCACTATGACGTCACGAGCGAATTTCGCTCGAACAGGCAAATCGATCAGTATACGCTCGAAACCCAATAGTTCACATGTAACCGTAATTTTTCTGTAGTATTGGCCTTTCAAACATGGATCGTGAAGGGAAAGACTCAGTGAAATTGAAACTGAAGTGAACATAGTCATCATGTTCATGTTAAAATGTAATTTAGTCCATGTTTACAACACATAGCAATGTACGAAAATGAATAGATGCTTATGGGCTGAAACTCCAGGACGGATTTTACGCATATATTTGTACGATTATTGTCCTATTGAAAATATATTTGATAGTCTATATATTCGATCGAACACACTCGAGCGTTGGATCGATCGAGTACTTTCGAGCGAAAGTGGTCCAATGCAGTACTCTAATACATTAAACTACATCTGTATTATCTAAATATAACAAAAAATAAAGCAATAAGCATTTAGAGAAATTGACACCTGATTTATTGATTTGGTTTATTTTACTTCGCTTTTCTGCCACTTCTGGCTAACTGCGAAGATGGGGATGAGTGATGATTTGATGAATGGACACTCACAAACATCCATGCCCAGGCCGGGATTCGAACCCGGGACCGCTGGCATCGTAGCGCGATGTGCTAAACACTCTGACACTGAGGCCGGCACCCTGGTTTATTAAAAGACACCGGGCAAGAAGTGCATCTCCTTGAATGTATGTACACGGGTGGAGATCATACAAAAAAATTGAAATGGGATAAATGAGTATTTATTTATTGGGGCCGCAGTCAATGGAGGAATTGACACAAAGAACATCAAAGTTGTTTGTAACCTAACAGTAAATCACTGTGGACAAGTAACCCAAATTACTTTCTGCCAATCACAGGTTTATAGTCACATGATATCTATAAACAACCATGCCAGACACGTTTATAGCCCACGATCTGCTCTGAAAATTTATTAGCATTGTTTCGTGCGATTTACATAATGACTACTGGTTTCTGTTTATGTTCAATTATAATTATTGGGTTTTCAGTACGAAAATTTATTTATGAAAAGATGATAATTGGTAAGCGTTCTTGCATATTCATGTGAATTCGGTCCCTGAAATCTTTAATAGAAAATTTATCAGTACTCAAACTGAAGCGAAGCTAAATTTGATTACAATTTTACATGTAAAACGCAAACATTAATGTGCAATGGGAAACACATTAAATGAAGAGAAATAACGTTTTGTCTTGTAAAAGAGGGGAATTTTAATACTTCTAGCATATTTCTTAAAATATTATCGTGTATTTTGCATTTTCGTGTTAAATTGCATTAATCGCAATAATCCCTAAAATTCGAAAAATCAAGATTAAAATGAAATGCAATCTATGTTATTCTTGTACTTCTAATGACATGCATTTTTTCAAATTAGTTTATCTTAGCACTCGTGGGATCTCCAGGGTGGTCCAGAAGTCAAATGACAGTAGTTACTCTAATTTTCATTGTCTAGAACAGTGGCAATTTGAGGTTATGTTGCTGTTATTACAGTTTGCACTACTTCATTTTTGTAATAAATGTTGTCTCTATACGACTTTGCGCTGGAAATAAAAAAATAATTAAATCTGTTTACATTGTTGTCAACTGACTTATGATTTTTTACTTCGCTTTTACGCCACTATTGGCTAATCGCGAAGATGAGGATGAGTGATGTGATGAAATAGATGCCGGGATTCGAACCCAGGATCCCTGGCATCGTAGCTCGCTATATCCACTCCCCCACGGAGGTCGGCAACTGACATATGAGCCGCCCTGTGTATCAGTGACGAGCTCAAGAATTTCGTACGGGAAATATTACTGTAAAGGATACAGTTTGCCCCACTTTGTAATTTTTCCTGCATTATACGTTCTCTTTTATTGGAAAACTGGGTCTATCTTCTCCTTAGACACAACAGTATTTACTTGACAATGCAAATTTATTTTCGAGAAAAAGAGAATAAAGCATAGCAAAGTAATAATTCATTTATATACGTTTATGGATCACTTCGCACAATATTTTTTCATTATCATGTGTTGTAGATGCAATCAATATCGTCATTTGTCATTCCTTTAGACTCGCTCGGGTCGTTGATTTATTAATGCAAAGCTTTCAGCTTTCGACCTAATGTCTGTGTGTGCTTTTCAACCATTATGTAATGCGATCTGATCGCTATAATGGTTCCGAGATTTTTCAAAGCTATCGACAGTTCAGTCACTCCAAAACAGTCTGGTGAGTTCACTGGGATAGTGGACTGCTCTGCGCACACAGATTATACAGATGGAACACTTCCGGGTTAAGAACTGTTGCTTGCGCATGCGCACACCATCTGGTGGCGTGGCCTGAAGATAATTTCCATTGACTACTAGGACAGGACAGAGTAAAAGTTCTATCACATTGCGTATTTTGTAGTATTTGAAAGAAACAGTTACTTGTAACTGGTTACTTTCTGAAGTAAGTAACTTTCAGTTATTATTTTCCGATAACGTGTAACGAAATTAACAGTTATTTTTTGTACATTTCAACAGTAATGAAACCAATTATGGTTCGCTGAAAAAAAATATAAATAGTATATTAATCATTTTGCGTAACTATTTTTTTTCTCAAGAAGCTACATGGATTGACTTTGAATTTACCTACCTCTATAATTTTATATTTCATTGAAAATTAGTGTAATTTAGATATAACAGTAAAGAGAAGCACAACTTCTTGCATTTTTAATTTTTAAAATTAACGATAATTGTAAATGAGTTAATGCAATAAAGAGTACCTGTAACTCTAATTGAGTCTAATGTTTGGTCAAAGTACCTGTAATTTAGTTACTTTTTGAACAAAGTAACTGTAACTGAGTTACTTTGAGAACAAAGTATAACTGTAAACTTTTCCAAATTGTAAATTTGATATCAATAATCTAAATTTTCTGTTATTTTAATTCACTCAGTAACTGCAAGTATTTCCGTGAATTGATACTTTTGGGTTAACTAATAATAACATTAATAATAATAATATAATGTTAATAGCCGATGATTGTTGCTTGTAACTTTCATAGGCCTGAAAATGCTTCTTTTTTTAAAAATTGTGCAATATTGATTATCCCTCTACACCAAATTTACATGTAAAATCATTAGGGGGCAACTGTCCCCCTCGCCCCGTACGAATGTCTTTGCTATAGAGTTTGTTATTTGCTTTATCCAGATTGTGCTTGTCCCCCAGTGTCACGTATTGTCTGCCACTTGTCGCTTTGATGTGAAATCTCCATAAGCCAATCAAATAAGCAATTAGTTCTCCACCGCGAGTGAGGAACTAATTTCGTCCACTCTGTTGAAAATTTTCCAAATATTACACCGCAGTTAAACTAATGGTACAAATATGCCACGCTGAAAACATCCATCAACCAATCTCCCATAAATACTTTATTTAGTCACTTTTCCGTGCGTGTTTATACATCTAAGTACGCCAGGGTAATGATGATAAATGGTGATAATGATGAAGTGCAGTCTTCTTCACCGGCGAAAAGCCTCGTAATTAACGGTACGCAAACTATGAATATATAATGAAGAAATCGAGTACATACCAGTAAATCATCGTTGTGAGTGCATAAACGTGTGCGTGCGTACATTGTTTTAAACAGCTAGCAGCTGAAGTTTATTCAGAAGGGGATTACTATCGTGAAGCCCCATAAAGAATTTAGATTTAAACCATGCTTCACTGTCATGAAAGGCAAATCGACACGCATTCACTACGCGTTTGTTGCTTTTTTAACGTACTCTACATATACAGTTTGTCGGTGCGATGGATTATTTAAAATGCCGCCCACAGTTTCAACATCTCAGGATTATTCCATATTATTATTTATCTTAAAACATATCAGATCAACAATTGATTTATGTTCTTGTCTTCAAAAATACTTATTTTAACACTGAATTAGTAGAAACAAATATGCAATTATGTAACGATTAAAAAATAGTAGAAACAATATGTAATTATGTAACGATTAAAATATATAATCTTTCACCTTCACAGATATATATATATCATGTATGTATGTATGTATGTATAGGGCCTCCCCGATGGCCCAGTGGTAGCGTCGTCGCCTTGTAATCAAGGGGTCCCGGGTTCGATACCCGGTTGAGGCACATAGTGGCTCGGATCCCACTATAAACTGTAGGTCCAGTCCCGATTAGCCTTACTGTGCATAAAGTGGACTTAATGCACCAAATAAATCAATCTTTCTGCATTAGTTAACTTGACATGGGGAAGTTTACACTTGGCAGATGTAGCCTATATTGTGGTAACACATTGCTGGAATTTTCTGTTTCGCAAAGTAGTAGTAATAGTACGTTTTTAAAGATGTTCTTAAGGCATTAAGACATGACTGAAATATTCTTAAATATACTAAACTTGTTTTTTTAAGTCAGAAATGCAAATTACAAATCTTTAATATAAGCTATGTTATTGTAGCAAAAATATCTAGCTACGGGGCTGTCTCATATAGCCGAACACTGTTCTGTTAATTTTCATGTAGTAGTTTGTGTTTTAGACCAATTGTATTTTATTGATTGCAGTTACCACCATATTTGGGTAAACTGTCGCTACGTGCAAGGGAGATGTGTAAATACAACCATGAGGCCATATCTTCCGGTGTTGTAATTATTTACTTAACAAAAATAAACCCAAATATAGCACTTGGTCATTCAATATGTGACAACGGGAGAAAATAACATTAACATGAACATGAAATTACATAGGGAAAACTGACAGCATACTTCTAAAAACAATTTTCAGAAATGTCTATTTGGTTTGATAGTTTATTGACTTGGTTGTGCAAACCGTGACACAGAGCCCCCTGGTTTCTGGTAGGCGCGAAGTTGAGTGTAAAGCATCTAATACCATATGTAACGTGGTTGAGGAAAAGCAAAGAATTAAAGACGGCAACAGAAGAATAATGTTGCAAGCCTGGAAAAACCAGGTGTTATTTTAGCTTACTCAGCTATAAGGATCAACATCTTTGTTTATATGATATTCAACTTCTTCCTTATGATACAAACACAAAATAAATAATATTTGACCATCTTAAACCTTGTCCAAACTTTCTGATACATGTGAAAATCACAAGGAAAAACTCAAGAAGGAAAAATATGCTCGTGAAAGATACTCTTCACCGTCAACAATATTTTAGGATTTCAAAACCACAAACTGTGCTGCTAAAAGAAAAGCAGTTTGAGGATTGCATTTTCCCCATTATGAAAGTAAATTTCCTTTCGAAACCTAATGGAAAGCTGAACTAACTGGTAAAAGTAATCCACTTCAAGGTAAAATTATTTTTTCAATGTATTTGATAACACAAGTTATTACTGGAGCTTCGGAAACTGCAACTTAAGTATATAAGACTTACCAACATTGACGTACGTTTCAACCTCGTGCTTGGAATATCAAATCTAGACAAGTCAACTTAAGGGATCTATGACGAGATAGGCCCAATCAACATATTCGTACTTGTGAGAAACACAGATTATAAATTCAGAAAAACAAATCTACGTTTTCGCAATTTCTTGTCACTCGTACTTCGTAGTGTAACCCATCGAAATTATCTGTATGCATCATGTGTCTATAACAAACTTTCATGTCATTTAATTTGAAATACGTTACAATTGTATACCTAGCAATACTTGTGCATCCAACTTTACTAAGCATTCAATGTGCAGTGGTTTACAAAAGCCATGTACAGTCACCGCCAAAAAATGGTACACCCAGATCCTGAAATGCTCGCTTCCCTGCAAAGCGTTGCGCGTGTTGCATAACTCTACAGCGATAAGTGAATTGTAATAGCAAATTTTCAATGGCAGCTTCTACCACAGCTGTTTAATTAGGCAACAGACGTAACGGTTTTAATGGAAACGAGTATTTCAGGATATATGTCTCATTTTTACTGTCGGTGACTGTACAGTAGCTGAATTGTGAAAAATTGATAATTAGTGCTATTGAGTATGATGAAGATGTAGTATGTCTTGTCTGTTAAGCTTGTGATGGCTGTGAAACCCTTCTGCTCCGCAAGTATAGAGGTCATAGGCGTGCGCTGCCCCTCTGATTAGGAGGGGGGGGCAGAAATCTTGATGAAAGTTCAGTCGGGAAAGAAAAACCTCATTTTATGTCACTGTTTTAAATTCATTGCACACACACAAGAAAATTTTACGCAATGTATTTTTATTTGTATACAATTTGATATCGAGGGGGCAATTGCGTTTTCTGCACCCTGCAGGTGCTCTTGGCTGTCTGGAAGAAATAATGCAAGAAAGACGTGAAAACTAATTCCATATTGACTGTCCTTTTGTCCGTCTACTCTTAGATTCGACTAGTCTTGCATTCTTTACCTCAATGTTTGTCCCCCTAGAATTGATTTCCGTCCCCCCCCTGTGATGGCGCCACTGCACCGCCTTCCCCCGTAATTGCTTTGATCTTTAATCAGCTTGAAAAGACTTTTCGTTAAGAGTATAATATCGTTTAATAACGACGATAAGATTCCTCTACACTAAATTTCTAAGTGAAAGAACAATAATGTAAATGGGACATGGACATCTGGAAGGGGGTTAAGGATGGCCACACCTGCCCCTTAGAAATCGAATGTCAACCTAAAAGTATATATTTCACACGTACAATTTGATTAATGCGATAATTTCAAATTCCAGTGGTGTTTTTTTTTGGGGGGGGGCAACACTGTTATCGGGGAAATATGCCGCATGGAAAAATACCTTGCATATCCCTCTGTGGCAAAAATCTGCGGACGTCCTTGATTAGGGGGGAATTGCTCCCCTTGTCCCCCTTTCTCCCCCGTGCGCACGCCTATGATATGGATTCATATCAAAATATGTAACATGAGAAATTAAAGAAGCGAAGTATCAGACAGTTGGCTAGAGACTGACAATTCTTGCGGTGCGGGCTACAGATAAGTGGATTGGAATTAGAATACCCATGTTCAAATTGAATTTTCCAGCTCGAGTTCCACGTCAGTTGTTATGGTCCAAAGTGAAACAGGACATTGACCCACAAGGGTGGTGTCGACTTGCCTCTACCGGGAACTGAAGGATGAAACTTGTTTGTGTCAAGAACCAGAATTTCTGGACTGGAACTGGTGTATCTTCTTCTACATGAAATAAATCAGATACTCGGCAAATAACCTCCAACGTGTGCCTGCGAAAATGGATATGGTTAGATTCTGCGAACTATCAGTGATATGTTACTAACGATCGTGCAGTTCTTGGTATGCAAGATTGTATCGGATAACATGAGCAACATTGACTAGTGATATCCGAACTGGATTTTCTGGTACTCATTATTCGCTAATTACAGGAAGTGGATGAGCATTGTCCTGCAGAATAAATACTTCTTATTGTCAAGCGAGTTTGGAATGTGAGCTATTCAGATGAAGACTACGCGATTTGTTCAATCAGGAATTTTGCTTCGGTGTGGTATGGCGGTTAGCCTGTCGTGTTGCAATACCAGAAGTCGCGATCCGACTTACAGAAAGGAGATTATTTCCACAACATCTTTGACTGTTATGCATTTGAAGCTTCGGAACGAGTCACAACTCTCGAAGCAGCCAACTAACCAAGCGAGCCGCTGACGTCATCTCAACCCAGAACCTATCGCTAAGCCCCTTGCTCAGGTTCTACACGCCCACTAGGCTCGCTAGACAGATTCGCGCAGTCCGCTGGTGATGTTCCGAAAGTAATTCGACTTTACATATGTGAGCTTCGTTTCACTCACTTCACATTCAATGTCTGTGGGTCTGGGGTATGTGTACAGACTAATTGTATATAAATATCTAATGTGAAACTAAATAGCAAACAATGCTGTGCAGAAAATGAAAGACCCTAGTTTTTAGAACCTAAATGTAAACCCAGATTTTGTTTCGTTTACTGGTCCAAGTTTCCCGCTTCCTCTTATATCTTACACTTAATTTGGTTTATTGTTAGTTTTATTTATCTCCTGTTCTTACCTTAAAGATGTTAATAAAGTGTAGTTCAAATACTTAGAAGTAATGTAAACTATTCCTGGTGTTTTAGATGGTGTACAAATTCAGCTTTGGTAACTTGTAAGACTCTTGAATATTCAAGCAGCAGCAAGAATAAAAACCTAATACAGGGTGACCAAAAAAAGGTAATAGAAATGTAGAACCGTTGTGTTCGGTTACCTTTTTTGGGCCACCGTGTATAATCTTATACGTCTGGCCTCTGTGATGGAGTGGTTAGAGTAGGGCATGTGGCTAACGAAGGTAAAGGAGGTAGAAGAAAATAAAGATTAAAGCCACGATTAGGAAGAAAGAAGAATAGAAATGAATAAATAGGAAGACAGGGTGGAAGCTAGGAATAAAAACGCACAGAAAAACAGAGAGATGTAGTAAGGGATAAGGGGAAAGAGAAGAAGATGAATAAAAACATGGAGTAAGAAGAAGGGGAGATAGAAATATTACGTAGAGAGAAAGAGAAAGAGTAAGACAACGAGAGGAAATTATGTTGATTGATTGAGCTTATTTTACTTCGATTTTCTTCAATTTTGGTTATCGCGAAGATGAGGATGAATGCTGATGAGATGAAAAATGAGGAGCAATTACAAATTCATATGGACAACACACAAGAAAGTTCCATAGAGAATTATACTGACCATGGATTCAGATACTAGAGCTGCAAAATGCAGTCGAGGGTGTACTACATGGAAGTAGAGGAAATAAGGAACATGCATGTAAAGGAAGCAGAAAGATAGACATTTAAACAATGAAAAGGATGAAAGAGATCTGGAATAAAGAAAGAGAAAGTACATATATGAATCGCATAAATTGTCTTCCTTTCTTACACATGTCTATCCACTCTAATTTATCAACATATATCAAGTCAAGCCAAGTCGCTCAACATCTTGTGGCACCGCCCTTGCCCCTGAACATATTAGTGTATTCGCGAAGGAAGCTGTTTCGCAACAAGACATCCCGTTTGTTTATTCCGTTACTTCACGCCGTTACAGAATTCGTTAATGCGCTCTGAGTCCAGACCGAAACTTTCTCCTTGGTTCGAAAGTGCTCTGCAGTTAAAACCAATTGGGAAATAGAAAGAAGACGAAGAGAAGTAAGAAAAAAAAAGGGTCGAAATGGAGAATCGATTTCATCACAGCATCGAGACGGGTTTCAAGTTGTGCTATGACTAGCATTCTCTCCCCTTCCCGCTTTCTCCACTTTTACAATGATGGATTTTTCGTTTATGGTCCAGCGAGGACGGAGGCTGTTTCCCCTCCCGATCTGCAAAGCAGCCCTCTCCTCTCCCCTCCCTGTAAGAGACGCTCTCGACTTCCCTGCAGCGATGGCACTTTCACAGAACGACCGGAAGTCAACATCAGTCCACACAACATCGGTGTTAATAAGCAGTAAGAAAGGAAAACACTGCATATGCAAGGTCGCACAAAAAAGGTGAGAAAGTATGTCAGATTTACTGATATTTTTCTATAATTGTCAATAACATCCTGCTCCTAACCCGTATAGGGCGCTTTAAGTGGTCAACTTTCGAACTCGCCACTGATGGTTCCGTGTTCGAGTCCCGGCCTCAGCATGTGACGTCATCCTTCATCAATTTCATCTAATCAACACTCATCCAGGGTGTAAGGGACGACCCCTTCCGAAAACACGCAAATGTCAAACACCCTTCCACGTAGTAAACCATGAACTGCAGCGTGCAGGCTAGCGAGGCTCTGGTGACTGGACTCACAGCCACACAGCCAATATAATCCTCTGAGAGATTATACAGGTTGGCCCATAAAAGGTAACCGAACACAACGGTTCTACATTTCTGTTACCTTTTTTTGGGTCACCCTGTATTAGGGTTTTCTTCTTACAGCTGCTTGTGGTTTGCCCATTGTATTGGGTCGGTCAGCAGTGGCGGCGATTGGGTTTCAAAACCGGGGGCAAAGACAGTTTATTTTTCTTTGTAGATAAGATTTAGCATAGTGTGGGGACAAAAGTGGCGTAAAGGGGGCAACTGCCCTCCCTCGCCACCATAATCTCCGCCACTGGGTCGGTGCATAAGTTCGTAGCGTTTTATAACATACGTTAACAGGAATACAATAATTAACACAAGCACATAGGTGGTAAGATGAAACATTGTTGTTGTAGTCTAACAATACACAGTCACAACAACACTCACTCAGTCAGTAATGTAGTCGCCTCCATTGTCAATGACCATCTGCCAACGTTGGGGAGGAGTTCGATGCCTCGCCTGGTTGAACTGCTGTGTTTTCAGTATATGGCATTAGCCCCGTACACAGCAAAAAATGTTTTTGAGTTGAACTAAATCAGTTAGCCAAGTTTCAAGAGCAGCTTCATTAGGAAAGACTTCCTCCTGCTGCACTTGATCCTCGGTTAAACTCGAAGAGCAGAATGTGTCGGAAATGTTCAACTTTGTCCACTTGACACTCCATGTTGTTTCGTCCACAAATAAGACAAAATGTGCTCAGAGTTAGAATACACTGTGTTTTCACGAACACAAAACTACAAACTAAGCAATAACATTGGAATAACGGACAAGGAACTCTTGGCAACGCAGTGATGCCAACCCACAACAAAACACTACGAGCTTATGCACC
This sequence comes from Lepisma saccharinum, assembly GCF_977018435.1. NCBI lineage: Eukaryota > Metazoa > Arthropoda > Insecta > Zygentoma > Lepismatidae > Lepisma > Lepisma saccharinum. The sequence continues at coordinate 29,946,490 of NC_139257.1, forward strand.
GACCCAATATTTGTGATTGTCCTCTCACCCATCTCACCTTATCACCGTTCATTTGTCATCTTCGCAATTAGCCAAAAAGTGGAAGAAGAGCGACATAAAATAACAAAAATACAATACAAATTAGCCAGAAATGCGTGTGTTAAATCCCCGATTCATACATGTCTAGAACTATTCAATAATATTTTATGAAAGGTATTCAAGTGTGAAATTTCTGCTTTTATTTGTTGCATAGTATATTTTAAGTTTATTTGAAGAAACTAAACTTCATTATTTCATATTTAATTTAATGTTTTTCAATATTTCCATATCAATCCTAGACCTACTCGTTATTAATGTACAGAAATTATTGTAGAAACTAAACAAGTGACAGTCGAGAGTAAATGAACTAGCGACATCCATATGTCTGATTTGAAGAGGCCAAATCGATGCCGAAAATATGTTTACAACTTTCAGTTAGTTCCTAAAGCGAAACAAAAGATAATGAGGACGAATTCATTGTTTATTTCCTGCAAGTTTCTCAAGTTGTAACAGCAAACTTTCCAGCAGTCGTCTTTGTAATGTGGGAGCGAACATCTTGCAAACTTTCGAACCATCTTTAAATTCCGTGCATTCCTACCAATGTTCCCGTGTGATATATTGTCGAGCTGAGCACCGAACGGCCAATATCTAATCTTACAAACGAACCCTGAGACTTACACAGGCATTCATCATATACTTTCATATGTGCTCGATCCCCAGTTTCGTTGTGAAAGAAGCTGTTGAATACGGTGCTTCATAAATTTTATTGAGATAGGGAGGGAGACTGATCTCATTTTTATTGCGTTCCATATGGCAATGTATGCCGAATACCTTCTCACATATCTGAACATTTATAAGGCAAGTTCCAAAGAACTACACCGTGGAGGATTATTGCTTGTGCACTATCATATCTATTGATTTCTTATGGTACCAAAACTCACGGTAAGGTACGAAACTAGTCTACACAAAACAAATAATTTCGTCATCTCCAGTTATTTCGTTTAACTCAATTTATAAATACACTTTGATTTGACTTATTGGATTTTTTTAATTTAGCGTCGCTTTTCTGCCACTTTTGACTAATCGTGACGATGAGGGTGAGTGATGATGTGATGAAATTGACGAATTGATCATTTCATAATACGTATGACATTTGCGTATAAGGTTCTTACTCTTTGTCTTACCTGTTTCCAAATAGAATTTCCCCTTAAAGTGTTGGAAAGTTAAACTGAAGTCTAATCATCCTAACGTAAAATTAATTTGCAGAATTGTTGTTTGTCACTAATTGTATTTTAGATACTAAATTTCAAGAAATAGTCAAGTTACTTATTTAATTTTATTATAATTTAAGTGTCTAGTTGTAGAATTTATTATTATTTGTTACTGCATAGAGTTTTTCAAGTGAACTTTATGAACAGATAAGTTAATTAGGACTGGACCTACAGCTTAAAGTGGCATCCGAACCACAATATACCGCCACGGTGTACCAAACCCCTGACATCTTGATTACAGTGCGATGACGTTACCACTACGCCATCGGGGAGGCACTACAGTACAATCACGGACATTTCTGGATTGTAATGATTTCATTGAAAGTCAATGGGTTTGTTACAATCCAAACGTGTCCGTGACTGTACAATTATGAGCATTGGTGATGTGGAGGAACGACTATTTACTTTATTCAGACACTACATGCTTGTGTACAGTAGTTCAGTTTTGTGTAGGGTTGCCAGATGTCCAATATAAAAAAAAAACGGGACATATAGACATGGATATAGTTAAATTTATTTTTATAACATTTTTAAACATTACAAAATCAATTACAGTTTAAAGCATTGTTAATGCCGAATTTTTAACATTTTGAGAAAATATAGTAATATTTGAGTGAACATTTGGCGTCCTTTAAGAGGACCTTTGTTTAGAATAATCACTACTACAAGAACACTTTCTTTTTGGCATGACGAAATAATAGAAAACTTTTTACATCACCTAAGCCCTGAATATTATCCACTCCACTCTGCTTCCATTGACCAAGGAAAGAAACAAGTGAGAGCTGTATTAGAACCAGAACTGCCTTTGCCAGTCGTGAGTCGCTTCTTATTCAACATATCGACAATCGACAATGAGCAGTTCTAACTGCTTTTGCCAGTCGTGAGTCGCTTCTTATTCAACATATCGACAATCGACAATCGACAATGAGCAGTTCTAACTGCTTTTGCCAGTCGTGAGTCGCTTCTTATTCAACATATCGACAATCGACAATGAGCAGTTCTACGCCAATGTTCATATGAGGATTGAGTGGTAACTGGTATCCAATTAGGTTAGTTATAAATTGTTATTAATTTCTTGTTGTATAAAATGATCTTGAAATTTGAATTAATTTTTACTTTACCTAATTACGGGACAAATGGGCGTTCCGAGAACATTTCCCGGGACACCGGGACATTTCTTTTAAAAAGGGGACAATCCCGTATATACGGGACGTCTGGCAACCTAGTTTTGTGTAAGTCGTGTGAATATCTGATCTTGTATAGTGTATATTAATAGTTATCAGAAACAATATGATGCAGTGGCACTGGTTTTTATATATTGCATTAAATGTCTTCAGAAAACGTGAGCTTGCAAAGCAAAAGTTACAAAGCAAAGCAAAAAACGCGCGTCAAAATATGAAGGAGACCAAGTGTACGAAGCAACAGCAACAGCAGAAAGAACAACAAGACTCGACGCGTGACCTTGAAATTCAATTCGGGAAAGGTAGCGACACTCATTCGGTCAAAATACAGCAAGCCAAAATGTCATTCGAGTAACGGGAAAGTATCCTATTTACTTGGTGCGAGAAACGAATAAAAACAAAGCTCACAAGCTCACAGCTGTCAGCTATGCAGCGTTGCCGCTCTCTCAAGATTTTGCTGTTGTTGCCAACCCACATTATATGCCACCAAAATGTCCTTTTTCGCATTGCCTACACAATCGCTATTCCCTAATCCATGTAGCGCTGTGCATGACATACGAAGGCCGCAAACAGTCACAAAATTTCGAATTAAGACCCTATCTCGATTTCTCCTCCGAAATGTGCATTCTGGGGGTTAAAACTATCTCAATGGATGAGGCTCCATAATGCAGAAATCTTGGTATAATATCCCCTATAGTTTTCATGTTGTAAGCGATCGATATTAGGGTTGCGCGACTTTTGAAACACGCTGTACATCGCCCGAAGCCCTCGAGGCAAAAGAGAAAGAAGGAAGGCGTAAATTGCCTGTGATCTACATACAAAGACATTAAAAACAACATCGTCAGGGATATTGTACGGGAGCAACTTTAGTTTAATCCTTCTTTTTTTTTCTTACCGTAACTGGGTGTATATTTTCTATTTTTTTTTTTTTTGTATTAATATCAATGTGAAAAGAATGGAAAGTTGAGTGGTACAGAATTTATACTTCGCAATTACTCTTTTGAAACCTGATTAAAAGCTTTTAGTATGAACCGTATTGAGTTACAAATGAGGACATAAACTTCCGCCAAAATACCTGTTCTTTCACACACATCAACGCTCTTACTGGTGTGTTATATAAAGAGGCTTGAAGATTTTTGACTTGGTGTTCTACACTTTAAAGTGGGATCCGAACCCCCACCTGCCTCCACAGAGTATCAAACCCAGGACTCCTTGATTACAAGGCGACCACGTTATCACTGAGCCACATAGCTGTTTTCACACCGATCGTTTGAGATATGTATTTTAGGACATGAAATAAGTAAAATGAACACACTTTGTTGCACCTTTTCGCACTTTTTCGTCAGATTAGCACATTTATCCCCTTTTTTTACTCCCTCTTTGACGCTTTAGCACCTTTTCCCTTCATTTTCTATCATGTTTTGTTAAAACATTGGAGAGAAAAATAAATGATTTTCACTCTTCTTGAGCAGCTACATAAAATCCTATAGTCTCATTTTGTAGAGCAGAACGAGAGCTATAATATGGTATAATACAATCATTGCAGACCCAATAGTTCCCAAGATAATGTAGCAAAACCCGCGAGAGAAAACACGAACTTCAACAAAACCTATTCGGCAGAACCACAGTTCTCTACGCGGTCCGCGCGCATTATATATAGAAGGGGCAGAAAAAGAGAGCATTCAGTATATCACATTAACCTGTACCCTCACTATGTATTGCCATGTATCCCCTATGTATTGTTCTACGCTTCTTTAACCATGCATCTTCTCCAAGTACCTTCGCTAGTCATGTATATCACATTAACCTGTACCTTGTATCCTGTACCTTGTATCCTACATAATAGTTAACGCCAACACAACACCTGATGCCGTACTGCCATACAAATCCTCCAAGGAGGAAACACACACAAGACAGGCTAAACAAAAAAAAAACAACAAAAAAACAGCCTCCCGGAGGGGACAATAATCCCCTCCAAAACCTCACCCGCTCCAGCCAATGAAGGGGCAAATCCATCTCTCACACCCTGTAGCAGTTGCAGGGAGTGCTACTAGTACAAAAATCCATCCAAAACTCTCATCTTCACATAAATCTCAACCACACAAGTAAAGTCAGGTCCCAAGGGACGAAACTTAAAACAACAAAACCACAATGAATGATGATGATGATGAGAGCATTCAATAAAGACATTTTATCAGCACCTTTTTGAAAACATTTTCGGAACCTTTATCTCCCCGACCATAATTTTGCACCTTAAAATTCTTTCCTTACTGATTTTTTAATAAGCGTCATACCACAAGCTGCGGCGGATGTACTGTGATGTCGTTCGATTTCATTGTGCACAGCCATCCGTAGGCAGGAAACGTACTAGCCCATGACACGGGGTGATGTAGAGGAGATTGTTGACGAAGGACACAAGTTGTCTCGCATCTTAGTTGCTGCATAATTAGAGTTGGGGGTCTTAAGGGAGGTTGAAATTTGAGAATCGTGGAGACGTGCACGTGTTGGGCATCACATACTCAATGTAGATCCAAGTTTGCACGTTTATTGCTACGTGTCGGTGGGTTACGATGCCGATAGCCTTAGCGGTACCATTGTTGTCCACAACGCACCAGTCACATTAGGAGGTGCCTTCAGGTATCAACAACTTAGGGAAGGCTACCAAGGTTCTATGTGTGGACAAGAGATCATAGGCGTGCGCAGGGGAGGCAAGAGGGGGCAATTACCCCTCCCCCAATCATTAACGTCCGCAGATACTTTCCTGAGAGAAGCAAGGAAGATCTTTTTTCCAGGTGCTAAACGAAAAATCACAAAAATCAGTCAAAAGTATGCGTTTTGTTTCACCTTGATGCACCTTCCTGCATCATTTCTGATGATGCACTTAAACGTTTGGTCTCAGCTACATAAAATCTCTAGCTCAAACCAAACGTTTAAGTGCATCGTCGATAAAGATGCAGGAAGGTGCATCAAAGTGCATGAACGGATGCATTTAAGTGTATCTCGACTGAAAGAAATCCTCATTTGCATCACATGATGCAATTTTGGTGTTTCTTTTACGACATACAAAAATGCACCAAAATTCATCAAATGTGAATCTTATTCTTCGCAGAGGCCATAAATCACACTTTAGTGCATCAATGGATGCGTTCTGCTGCATCAATCAATATGATGCATTTAGTTCTCTGTGTGAAGAGTGAAAATGTAGACAGCAAATATTATTTTGCTCACAACTTTGTTGAAGTATAAGTTGAAAGAGCATGAAGAGAAGCGGCAAGAATTTAGATGAGTGTCTTCTCCAGACTTTAGAACGTTCCTTCGTAGGGGAGCTTCTTTAGCTGTACCTTCACTGTCCCTGATGCGACCTCCCGTTTAGACAGAAATCTGTGACTTTGACGTTATCATGAAAATTCTCTCCATATCTGCGTCAAAGGCCAACAGTTCCCAAGTTTTGTGAACGAAGGGGAATTTCATTGCTTCAGCAAAGGTGTGGAATGTAAGCTAGTCACATTGATTGAATATTGTCCATTTTTTCTTGTCTGATATAAATACGTATCTGTATCATCAACGGTACAGTAGCATTCAATTAACACTTCAAGTTATATAGAAAAATGTAGTATTTGTATGATATTTCTAAACTTTATATAGCTTAATGACCCCCCCCCCCACACACACACACACACAATTTGCTTTCATTTAATACTGTTAAACTATGGAAAAATGGACTTGGTTTACAACCCCCCCTGATAACCCGCGAGCCCCTCGGCGATTAATTCTAGCTACGGGCCTGACCCTTGTGCGTGCGTGCGTGCGTGTGTGTGTGTGTGTGTGTACATATACAGCGTGTAACAAAAGTCCGGGAACACTTTAAAAAAATATTGTAGCCAAACGAGTAGCATTACAAAATAACAAAGTACATCATTTCAAAGAGTTTTACAAGTTTTTTCCTCATTGCAGGTGTTACGTGTAGTTCCATATATCGTCGCTAGGTGGTGTCATAATCAAGATGGCGCTTTCTGGAGCTGAGAAGGCTTTCTGCGTGCTACAATTTGACAAAACAAAGAGTGCAACGGATGATTTCTTTTATGAGGTTATGTGAAGGACCATATATAAGTCCTTCCTCTTCCACGTGATGTTGTGGAACTCAAAAGGAGAATTGAACAAGTAACAGCCACAGTCTCGGAAGACATGTTGGGCCGTGTGTGAGAAGAGTTTGATTATTGAGTCGACATTTGTCGGGTTACACATGGTTCCCACATAGAGTGTTTGTAAAGTGAGTGTTGTTGAAAAAAACTTACAACTTTACTCTTTCAAGTGATGTACTTTGTTACTTTGTAGTGCTACTCGTTTGGCCACAATAATTTCTTTAAAGTGTTCCCGGACTTTTGTTACACGCTGTACATATACATAGGAAAGGAATTTTCTGTCATATTTACCGTAGCAGAGAAAATTGACTTCCTCTTCTATCCCTCTCTTTTTTTAAATTTACGAACCATGCTCTCTCCTTCCCGTAACCCATCTGATATCTGCGCTAAGCAATATAGTTTCTGAAGAGGAGTCGATTTCCTGAAGATTGAAGATGAAATCTCAGACGGGACCAATCTCTATGACGATTCACACACACACACACACACACACACACACACACACGCATAGCGTAGCCTATACATTACAGCATGTGTGTTCTATATATAAGATCCAGTGCACGTGTGAAAGTCTGAGAGAGAGAGATGTACGAGAGTGATTTTGGAAATGCCAGAAGTCAATTACTGGAAGTCTGATGGAGATTCAGCTCAGGACGCTTCTCCAATCCCAGCTTTTCATATTCTTCCGTTTCCGTTCCGGTGTTGATTGAATTTCCCGATTGGCTGTCGCGGCAGTCGGAACGGAGGTTTATGTACCATTTTCCGTGGAGTGCGCTGATGTGATGGTCAGAAAACAGGTTGTCTTCCGCAGAACTAGTCGCTCAATCATTGCAGACTTTTCATTCATCATCGTTTCAGAGTTATTACAATTCATAGTAATTACTAGACCTCAAATTTTAGGTTTTTGACCTATATTTTTCCTTTTACAGGCATGTAAGAAATAATAAGTTATGTCAACGTTTCGTTAAAAGACGCATCAACTGATGAAGTTTTATAGTGCCTAAAGAAACCTATTTTGCTTGTTACAACCTAATTTATGTTTATGCGCCAAAATCAAGCCCTTGTTTAGATTTTTATATATTTTTAAATGTTTTACAGAATTTTTATGGCACACAAAAGAATTTGCTTTGTTTCGTCACGAAAAACTTCAATGACGAACGTGTTTGAAACGTGCTCTCTGTCGATTTCCCTTCCTCCAAGTCCATGGTGATTTTTCAAAGCTCTAAACAAAGCAAAATGTCTGGTGCGACTGTTACCTGTACAATCCAAAGTGGTCTGATCTGTGTGGTCTTGCTCACTTTCGCGTCACTTCGGTGCTTTGTTGAATTCACGCCTTGCAAACTAGCATTGAAGTCCTTTCTGTTTAACCAATAGCCGTTCGCTGCCAGTAGCAAACTCACCTGCATGTATCCCACCGGGTATTTCAGAAATAACTGAAGGCTTACAAACATTTATTGCAAATAAGGCATTGAACTTACGTGATGGAAACCAGTCCAGAACGAACGAGGAACAGTCTTTTTTTATTTCACACCTACAAATGTTCAATGTGTGCACCACGGCACACATCAACACGATAGTCTAGTTCTTGCCACACTCGCATCAACATGGTTGTCGATAGTGTATATGGCTGCGACGATACGCTCCCTTCTCGTATCACGCGGCATCGGTGAGACGAATACCATGTCTTTGAAGGAACCTCACAAAAAGAAGTCATACGGTGTAAGATTCGGTGATCTTGGGGAGCAAAAGATTGAAGAAAACTCGGCGAGTGATGTGGGTGATTTGAGTGTCGCCTAGCGGCAGGGATGTGAACTACACGCACAACAAACTGCGTTCCTCGATCATTCTGGACTGGTTTCATTAACGTTGTAATGGTAGGATTGACCATTACTGGTTTTGTGTTATTATATTAATTAATTGCTGGCCAGCTACAAGGTATAGGTTTAATTAATATGTTTCCATGTCTGTACTTTTATGTTATTACTGGATGTAAGTTTATGTGCTTATTACATTATGCTTTACTGGATATTAGATTCCCCCTGTTTTTTAGCTTACCGTTTAGGGGAGCTAGCTGTCTTTCAAAAGAGTTGCAGTGGAAAATTCCAGTGCTACGGGGTCCACGTTCACGGACGTTTACCCCGACTATAAAAAGGGCCAGTTGGGCTTTAGAAAAAATAGTTTTTTACTATCTTCACAACGACGAACAACATTCGAAAGTCTTGTCCACTTATGGTGGCTAGACTGATGATGGAATATAATGTATCATTTGGCTAAGGAACCTACTTCGAAAGTTTAGTCCACTTATAGTCTAAACTAATGATGGAAAATATATGTAGCATTTGGTAAAGCCAACCCCTGTTTGAAATCCTCAAGTTTTCCAATTAGCAAAAGATTTTCATCTGTCATATATTGCCGAGTCGCATCATACGAGGGTCACTATTTATACTTTGAGCATAACAATGAAAAAACAGAAATTTGGCATTGAAAACTGCTATATTGTTTTTCGAAGTATTCTCCTTTATGGTCAATACACTTTTGCATTCGTTCGAACCATTTGTCAAAACAGTCTTTCCAATCTTCTTGAGACACCTCCATAATATGGTTTTCGAACGCATCAACGGCTTCTTCCGCCGACGAAAATCGTTGTCCACGCAATTTATTCTTGACATTCGGGAACAAGAAGAAGTCACTGGGTGCCAAATCAGGACTGTACGGCGGATGACCCATCAATTCGATTTCTTGACTGTTCATAAAGTTGGTTGTTAGACGAGATGTGTGACAGCTGGCATTGTCTTGATGAAGAATGATCCGACGGCGTTTGTTTGTTTTCCGTATTTGACCGAAGACCTCTGGCAAACAAATTGTTGTGTATCATTTAAATTGACCGTTCTACGTTCCTCTAAAGGCACAGTTGCCACATGACCAGTTTTCCCGAAAAAACAGGCGACCATTTGTTTCGATGTGCTTCGAGCGCGAACAACTTTTGTTGGATTGGGTTCATCTTGAAACACCCATACAGTCGACTACTGTTTACGTTCCGGCTCATATGCATATATCCATGATTCGTCACCTGTTACAATCTTATATACGTCTTTTGAAGCACCACGATTGTATTTATTGAGCATTTGTTTGCACCAATTGACGCGAACGTCTTTTTGAGTTTTTGTCAAATTGTGTGTGATCCAACGAGAACATACCTTTCTCACAGCTAAATGATCATGTAATATTTTATATATGCTGGTGGAAGTAATGCCTATGGTTGCCTCAATCTCACAGTATGTCACATGACGATCTTGCAGTATTAGGTTTTGCACAGCATCAATGTTTTCTCGAACAACAACTGATTTTGGACGACCTTCGCGAATCTCGTCGGTGAGCGAATGGCGGCCGTGATTAAATTCATTATACCAGCGTTTCACAGTGGCAAAGGATGGGGCTTCATCGCCAAATGTGGAAGTAAGTTGATCGATGCACTCTTGTCTTGATAATCCACGTCGAAAATCGTAAAAAATCATCGCACGAAAATGTTCACGAGTTAATTCCATTTTATTGTTGTCGCGCAATCTCCAAGGCAACATAAACAACACAAATCAAGCTATTGACAAAACATTTGAAGTACGTTATGGTCAATAATGCCAGACGATTCCGTGCAAACGTCAAATCGCGCCTAACTTCAATCAGTGTTGCCAAGGCTCAAAATATAAATAGTGGCCCTCGTAATGCCTAGCGGGCTGAAGAAGGATGCTGCCTAAGGAAACGCAAGACTGGTCGGAATATCAATTAAGTCGAGGGTAGGCCACAGAGATAGTTAAGCTAACTATGTGTTGATGAATGTACCAATGCTTAGGCCATAGGTACGCCTTTGCTTGAATTAAGGAAATTGGTTGATTATGTAAATGAACATATGGAAACACTTTGTAAATATGTAAATAATAGCAACGTATAATAAACCCATATAATCCTACTACAAATGTTCTGATTTGCTGAATTAACTCCAAGCAAATATTTATTCACTTTCTGTACATGTGTAACGAACCAGACTAAAAATATAAATGTTATGTGACCCCCCCTCCTTTTATAATTCCGGCGTTATTATAAATCTGCTCGCTTGGCACCCAGGTGAGGTGGAAGGAGAGATTAGAAAGGATAATACAAGGATAGTAATCCAGAGGGCCGGAACTAAACCAGGGAGTGGGGTGAGCACCTATCACAACGTAAGCTCAATAGTTTACTTGAAATACATTTTTGTAACCCATGAATTATTTCTGAAACATCCGGTACAATTGGCGTATCACTGAAATGGCGTTAGATGACGAAAACCATATCAGTCTTCTATTTGTGAAAATTATTTCTAGCATATTAGCAGAACGTTCGGTAATACAATTACACTGATATGCACGTTTTCTTATATTGAAAAATTAGCAAGGCCTGTTTGTTTGGCGCATGCGCAAGCGGCACTGAGAGAAAAGTTTCACTCCCAAGCAGACTGTGTTTAACCTTAATAGATTCCCTCGGTTTTCATGCCTCAAGGACGCAGAAAGTAAAAGTCAGGGTTAAAAAAATTGCAGTAAAATCCACGAACCTCAAAACGCAAAACAGCTGACGAAGCAGCAGCGAAGTGAACAAAATTACTCGCGAACCGTTTTCACAACCGCTCGAAACTTCAGTTCGCTTCAACCTTGTCACATCAAGCACAATTGCTTTACTGCCTTACTTTGAGCCTCTTCAAAGGATGGTGTGCTTCCTCTATCAAAGTGACACTTCCGAACCAATCCATGCTGCTATTTGCTTGCACATGTCGCAAGCAGGGATCTCCCCTAACAAAACACCGCTTCGATTGCGAGTTATCGTGTTCCTTTAATCACGGGCGTGGGAAGAATTTTTTGTAGGGACAGTCAGGCCACTGATAAGGCTTAAGTAGCAGAAATAATAATTATTATTATTATTACGCTTATTATTATAAGAAAAAATAATAATTAATAAAAATAATTAATTTATTCCAAATTATTATTATTTATTATTGTATCCTTGGGGCTACACGAACCACCAATTGAGTTTAATATCCAGCAGAACTGTACATTATTATTTTTACATATCATACAGTTAGTGTACTAAAATGCATACTTAATATATTAACCTTTAGACGCCTCGTTGAAGAAAAGCTTTAAAAGTTAGGATGAAATTCTAGTCATAGTATTTATGCTGTCTCATCTCTCATATAAAACTGTTTATTCTTTGGTTAAATTGTAGAATATGAAAATATAAAGATCCTGAAGATGAGGATGAGTGATGATACGATAAATTGATGAACGGATACTACAAATATAACTTGACAAGTTTAAAAACAAGACGCTGCAAATAGCTGTTGCGCATCTCACACCATATTTCCCCACTTCATTCTCCGCAGCGACGTTGGTTCGCAGTGTTGCAACCTGGAGGGAGCGGAATGGTCTGAGGATTTTCAACGAAATTTGTATTAGCTTTTTCCTGGGCTGTTTTTTACCTGTCGGAGTACAGAAATTCAGCTCTCCTTTCGCCAACGACTCTTTTCCTTCTTTTAAAACTTTGCCTCACCGATGGCGCAGTGGTGGCGTCGTCGCCATGTAATCAAGGGGTCCCGGGTTCGATTCCCGGTGGAGGCACATAGTGGTTCGGATCTCACTTTAAACTGTATGTCCAGTAGCGATTAGCCTTACGGTGCATAAAGTGGACTTAAAACAACAAATCAATCCAATCCAATCCAAGACTAGTACGTAGAAGAGTGGTGGGGAGGATGACGTAATAGGAAGTACTCCACAGCGATCTGTGCATATCGGGACTTAACTTGTCAGGCTCTTTTTTTTAACACCTATGCCCAGTCCTGGATTTGAATCCAGGGCTGCTACAGTCGTAGCGCGGTGTACTAATCCCTCCGCCACCGAGATCGGCAGTTAAAACAAATTGATGAATTGATTGCATATGAGACCATTTCTCAAGACACCCAAATGTCAACATCACTTCCCTGGACTGCATTTTTGCAGACTAACGAGGCTGTGGCGTCTGTAGCTATGGCCAGTACCATCCGGGGGAGAGCAGCGTGACCTTGAACCGCCTCTACTCGCGTAACAGACCATAGTCTTACTTATCAACCCCTTGTAATAAAGGAGGCGAACTACTGTGGCTGAAATGGAATTACATATGTAAAATGTATGATTTTAGCTTAAATTCATTCTCCAGAACACGCCCATTTCTTAGGCGTATCGACACCCAAGCATTTAACCAGGACCGTATATTCTAGGCTATCTGCGAAGCCTGAAGTCTAGATAATAAAATACAGGAGGAAAATCGATCAGAAATTGTAAATAAAATTATTCATATCAGTGAAATGATGATGGTGATTCTGGAGTTGGCAACCTGATTTCTTGTGAGTTGGCAACCTGATTTCTTGTGAGTTGGCAACCTGATTTCCTATGAGTTGGCAACCTGATTTCCTATAAGTTGGCAACCTGATTCCCTGTGAGTTGGCAACCTGATTTCCTATGAGTTGGCAACCTGATTTCCTATGAGTTGGCAATCTGATTTCTTAGGAGTTGGCAACCTGATTTCTTAGGAGTTGGTAAACTTATTTCTATTCATAGCCTAGGACCAAGTGAGATAGCCCAGATATTGGACTCGGTATACGCCACTGCATTTAACATTTGAATACATCACATGAGAGTATCCGTATGGAAGCTGATCGGGGTCAATGCATCCGTTCTCACCTGGTTCCACTCCTGGGGACCGTTCTGCAATGCTAATTCGTCAATACAATGCAATATCCTCGCGCCACCTTCAACTTGTTTCTTTTTTGTCCCCTCGAGACTTTTCTTGTTCCCCTCCCCTCCTCTTCTAAGCAGTGAGTGTGTCGAAACGTGCGACTTCTCGATTAGCGACCACGTAACCGACGTGCAAAAGTATTACTGGTTGGGACAGGGCAAACGCCTCCCGGGCAAGCGGTAGGTCAGCAACCAGGTGGAATTGAGGTCAAGCCCGTGCGCGGGACAAGAAATGCGTTGCTCGGCAAAACGTCCGTTCCTTGCTCGCTTCCTAGCGTTACGGTAAAAGAATCGTGCAAGCTAATGTGTTTTTTTACAAGCTTTTCTTTCGTAGTAGTTGTTGCTCATTAGCGCCAGTGCTGATTTCATTTTCCAACTCAACAGTTGCCAAAACTAGGCTCCACGAATAGATTATAAAAATAAATCTATATTATATAAAAATGGATGTATGTTTGTTACAGCATAACTCTCGAACGCCTGGAGCAATTTCAACCAAACTTGGTACACGTATCACTTGCAATCTGGAAAGAAATACTGTGGGGGTAAGACACACCTGGCACCCCTGGGGGTGGGAAGGGGTGACATGTAAAAATAAATCGAAAATGACCGGCATTAGTGTGGAACCCATAGTTTTCGGGGTCGCTAAGATGAATAATGACACTCCGAATGCCGTTCAACTCCAAGGGTGAAAAATAAAATGTCAAAAATGATCTACATTAGTGTCGAATCCATAGTTTCCGGAGTCGCTAAGCTAATTGGTGACATTCACGATGACATTTGCGAGAGAGAGACTTGCTTCCTCGATCACAATCAAACAAGTCACAGGGGCGGTCTATTAAGTACTGCGGAGTGGATTTAAGATCGCAATGTTTCTTCCCACGGACAAATTTATGTTGCTTGCTCAATGGTGGGTTCAGCAAAGAATTTATTTATTCTTGCTCCTGGAGGTGAAAACTAAAAATGTTGTTTATAATGAGGTTTTGAGTTAAATTAATATTATAGTGAATTTGTAAAAGATTTTACTTTATAATTTGAATACTGTACTTATACTTTTAAATATCTGTAAATAAAATTAGTTACATTTTACACTATAGTAAGAATTCATTATTTTCCTGTCTAATAGAAGATTGGGATAAATAAATACCCGGCACGTGACAAGATCTCGAAATTGTGAATTTGGTGCGGCCATGAACTCTACATAAGCACTTATTGGTAGTCATTATATAGCTCATGTTGCGTACTGTAAAATGATTGGTTTTATTTTTAAACTGCATGTGTGTAACATATTGTGGATTTCCAGTACTAGAATTGCCTTTATGTTTATTGTTATTGTTTTTCGTTTATCTAGTTAAGCAACCTCCTTATTTCTATAAATTAATGCAGGTAATGACATTTCGAATGAAATAAAACTTGATGTGTAACTGTCAATACCGTTGTTATTCTGTTTAGTATGTAGGTGTCAGGTGAAAATATGGTCGCCGATACGATATGCCAGAGACACGGATATGCAAAATTAAAGTTTTGAGCAAAATATATTTCAAGCTTCATTTCTTTTTTACTTTAAATGGGAAAATTAAGCTTATATTAAGAGGTATGCTCCTTAAAATTCGAAAAATAGCTCGTGCTTTTGATACAATAAAATATTCCCTACCAACTTGAAATTGTGTGATCATGATGACACAAAATAATTTTATTTTCACAGATATATAAGTAGTTTCTTTTTTTTAATGTATCTTAAAATTGGAAACCAGCAACAGCTGCTGGTTTCCTGAGGCTGCAGGAAACCAGCAGCCTCAGGCAATTGAACCGACGGCGCCCATTGGCTGAGATTTCTTTTGGAGCATTCGTTTACTCGATTTCCTATTAAATTTATTCTTTACATTCTCAACTGTAAGGTATATGTTATATATAGACGTATTCTCCGAAATCTCATCTTTACATTGATGTACGATGCATATCACAATTTTGTTTCGTAACTGCTGTCACAACAATTAAAGCTACCCCTTCCGAAGGAAAATAGCATTGATTTGGATAGGAAGAAAAGCACGTGTTTATTTGTTAAGACTCAGTCCCAGCGCGTCGTCGCGTCGCTCACTTGACGACACAACACCACCATGAGTGTGTGAGGAAGGAGAAATTTCCATTGGCACGTGAAGCTATGGACGCATCAACAGTGGAAATTCCACAAACCCACCGAAGCAGATACAAATAATATTTACTGTGATTTACCTTAGAATGATATCGGAAAGATCTGTTAACTTGAGTTTGCAATGTCGTCTTGTGCCTGTCGGCGATCAGCCTAGGCTTCCTGCGAGAGAAAAGCGGGGGAAAGTTAAACATTTACGCTGACATTTGAAACGCGGTACACGTTACTCGCGAAGATAGTTAATCAAGAAGCATATCGCCAAGCCTTCATATCGCAAAGATCAAGTCTGGACTCAATAATTTCTGTTCACGCGTTGGCTGCCAAGCATAAGATAGCAAGGAAAGTGTCTTAATCCTTGTCGCCCAACTGCTCTGTAATTGCTTGGTTCAGCCAGTACCTTCTTATAACAAGGCCCGTGCGGAAACGCTCTGTGTACATGCGACGTCATCATTTGTAGGCCGCCTCTACACGATTCAATTGCCATTGAAATAGAGCATTCAAGATGATCGTCTACTGAAATATGTTGAACAATGTTCTTGTTGGAAAGATTGAAAGGTCTGCACTCGCACACTAACAAAGGGGGGTGTAAGGGACAACGTTCTGGTGAGGTACCCAAAATTAAACGTCACTTCCACGTAGGTCTGTGGATTGGCTTGTGTTTGTTCTTGTATGTGCTGAGTGCATCTTTACAGCCTTTGCTTTTAACATAGGTGAGATTTTAGGTCTCAGAGATAGTATAGTTTTAAGCTCGAATCACACGGAACTGGATTTCCAGTAAGAATGCCCTAGTGGGCGCTGGACTGGCTACCCATCTGCTAGTTTTCGCCTCACACGATACTTGCTACCGTACTTGTCGATAGACGTTTGTTCCCATAAGACATTGCGCAGAGCAGACAATCTGTAAATATGGAGGAGCAATTTGAAGAATGTTGTAGGAGAATTACTGCTTTGTGCTTCTATTAAAAATTGAGAAAGAAAGGTATGGACTACAGATTGGCTCGAAAAACATATGGTAATCAATGCGTACCGAACAAGCTTTTTGATGAACAGCCAACACTCGGAAACCACAGACAAAAAACTCTCCTTTGCAAACTCACAGATTATCTATACATGGCTAATCTTTGGTCTGATTGGCTGTTGCATAGAATCCAGTCGAGGAAAGCCAGTAGCAATTAGAACATGTCCTATTCCTCCAAACCAGTCAAGCAATCAGCCAGGCAGCCATCACATCCGGGAAGGTAGCCAGTTCAGTGCCAACTAACTGGAATTCCAGTTCCGTGTGATTCGGCCTTTAGTTTTTGTAAAGTTTTTAGTTCTGGCGTTTGGTGGAAGCGGGGTGTGCCCCACCAGACCCTCCGATGGTGGAGTGGTAATTGCTACCTTATTATCAAAGGGTGAGCGTGTGCCCACGAGCACTTGATAAGTTTTATTAACAGGAGGTTTTCTGAAATAACATCACAAATAAGCAAAACGAAGAGTAATTAATGAATGAATTAGTTCTAAAAATTGATTAAGGGAGTTCTTAACAGACATATTTAATTTTCTTGTTCGATTTTGCCTAGAGGAATATTTGTTGGCTTTTTATTGTGGACGGTAGATTCCCCTTGGCGATGTCACTGCTTCTCCAAGTTCACATATTCATTATATACCGTGCACATATGTTGCTATTATTTCGGCAGCCCTACCATATAATTTCCACATATTCTTCCATGCACATTAAGTTTGGTTATACAGGACGGTGATCAGGTAAACCAAGTACGGTCAATGTTCCTCCACACACACACACACACAATTATTATCGCGGGCTTAACTTTGGAAAACTTCATCCAATCTTTTTGTGTTTGACACGTGAGATCCATTATTCACTTTCTTCACTTTACGCTTTCAAGAAGACGCAGCGTGCGTGAAACTCATGCCGACACGCTAAAGCAAGAGCAACGTTTATCCACCCGCAATGTACAATGCAACTGGCAAATTACTAGCGAAAGCTCCTCTAAACGTGCACAAATTGTTGTGAACAGAGACTTGAGAGTTGCAGGAATTATTCATATCACGAAGGGTGTGTTTTCCTTAAGCTTTGGTTCCATAAGTGTGGATGTGCCAGTTTCAGCAATAGACAATGTTTTGGTTCATTGGTACAGTCCGTCTGATTTAGTCGTGACCATCCAGGCTACTGCGCATGCGCTAACTGGGCGAGTCCACTGGTGCCATAGGGATGGCAGCTGCAAGTGGAACGCAGATGTGAAAGTAGGTTTCGTGAAAATCCTCTACTGCTGCGCATGCGCTAACTGGGCGAGTCCATTGACGAAACAGGGGTGGCGTATGCAAGTGGAACACAAACGGGAAGGAGTTTCCCTGAAATTCGTCTTTTGCTGACAGGGAAACGCATCAAATCAGGGTTGGTTGCACTTCTGGTGCATGAATTGACACAGTTAAGCATGTAAATTTCCCCTCACGGTGGCCGTGCGGTCTAGTTGGATGTCGGTAGATAGGCATTGTCCCCTACGGACTGTTGAGCCACGGGCTATTATTATTAAACATGTAAATTTGATGTACAGTAGAGCGTCGATTATCCGAACGTTGGTCAACCGAACGACCGCTTAACCGAACTGTGTACTCGCTCACTTTCAGATATCTGTAATGAAAAAAGTACGTGACTTAGCTGCTCGTAAGCGTGTAGGCTTGCTTAGACAGACCAAAATAAAGGATTTTTTTAAACGTTAATTTTGTGTACTGTGTGTATTGTTCATGCAAAATGCGTATGTAATATGTACATATTTTTGTTTAATAAACTGTACCACATACTATATATTCCTACTAAAGTTGCCTTTGTACGTTACTTTGTAATACATACTTAAAGAGATGCCTGTTTTTATGAATAAATTTACTGTACAGTACTTCTTTTTGGCAAATAAACATGTACAGTTCGATTATCCGAACAAACCAGTTTTCCGAACACCCATGTCCCCCAATTACTTCGGATAATCGACGCTCTACTGTATATGAAATGTTCGCGTCTGATTTGTTCAAGAGAACATGAACCTCAGGTTCCAGAATGTTAGAAAAAACCTTAACATATATATTTTAATAAACTTGAACATTTTAGGAAGCCGAGTGCCCCATTCCCTCGCCAAGTTACGCATATGTCTTTAGTCAGAATATTTACACATGTGTCAATTCTCACATTTTGTGTTCAGTGTGTGCCGGAGACGTCACCAAACGCGTTGGGGGAAGATTGACGTAGCAACAACTGTTATGTGCACAAACGCCCTTGCAAATGGCATGCTCCAAAAGGTGAAGAAGCAATTTTTGAATGGAATTATATAGGAAGTGTTAATTGGACTTAGTCTCTTCGTTAGCGTTTCTTCAAACAGCCGCTTGGTGGAGCTCATATCGATTTAAAAAACACCTGACCAATTCACACGTTCTTTTTGGTGACACGCTTTTTGTATGGCTTTCCCCTCCTGATTAAAGTGCATTGTTGTGGTTTCGATCGATGCCAAGAGTTAGTATTCTTTTTCCTGCTGTCATTTTTATATAAGATTAAACTCTCTTGTCGTTAATTGGTACCATAGGTAGGTTTCTGTCACGTGATGTACGTAGGTTCTAAGAAAGTTATATATATCCATGGGCGTCGTTGGGAATTTTTGTAGGGGTCAGTTCATTGATATAAAATTGACTTTTGTATATAATTAGATATTAATCATTAATAATTATTATTGACTAGTAAATTATTGTTATGTCTTTGGGAAAAATTTCTACGCGATGCATCATATGAGCTACAACTGTTTTTTATTTATAATTGTACTTATTTCAAACCGTTAATACACTTCTTAATCAAGGAACATCTTTAAAATTTTGGCTAAACTTTAGTCACCAAGTTTATTCTGAGACTCCTATGGGGAAAAGGAAGCATAATTTCAATTGAAACTAGCTGATAGTATCAGTGATGGGTAAAATGAACCAGAATTCCAATTGGAACTAGTTGATAGTATCAGCGATGGGTAAAATGAACCAGAATTCCAATTGGAACTAGTTGATAGTATCAGCGATGGGTAAAATGTAGCAGAATTCCAATTGGAAATAGCTGATAGTATCAGCGATGGGTAAAATGAACCAGAATTCCAATTGGAACTAGTTGATAGTATCAGAGATGGGTAAAATGAACCAGAATTCCAATTGGAACTAGTTGATAGTATCAGCGATGGGTAAAATGAACCAGAATTCCAATTGGAACTAGTTGATAGTATCAGCGATGGGTAAAATGAACCAGAATTCCAATTGGAACTAGTTGATAGTATCAGAGATGGGTAAAATGAACCAGAATTCCAATTGGAACTAGTTGATAGTATCAGCGATGGGTAAAAGGAAGCAGAATTCCAATTGGATCAAGCTGATAGTATCAGAGGTGGGCAAAAGGAAGCAGAAATTCCAACAGCACCGAGTGAATAGTAGTGTAGAGGCGATAGTGCCTCTGCTGCAGGTTGGTAAAAGAAAACAGGAACGCAATATGAACCAGTAGGAATTGTGTAAAAGCACGCTAGAGACAGAAAGTGATTATAAGCACGGATGAACACTAGTTCAAACACTCTCTATTGACATACGCTGAGTGCATGCCTTATCTTGCATGGAAGCGGGCAATGCTTTCACTGCGTGCGATCTTTTGCGGAACTAAACGGAACGGAAGAATGAACAATATCATTGTTGACTTTCTTCACATACCTTCCGTGCTTCTTTCACATTTCATCAGCGCAAATATCAGTGGCGTATTTAGCGGTGGAGGGGGGCTACTGGGCTTAAACCTTCTCCCATAAGAGTAAAACATTATTAATGCAATTGACACGTTCTGGGTTCTGTGTGTAACTATCAATGATACTACCAACCACTGGCGTACGCACGAGGGCTGATGGGGATACAGCCCCCTCCGAAATTTTGAGGAAAATAGACATTTTCAAATAAAAGCAGTGAAGAACTCAGTGTGGTAAATGCAATCCCCTTTAAAATGACCCCCGATTGTCACTTTTGAAAGTAGAAAGTTCTAAATATACGTAATATCTTATTGTTACCCCCCCCCAGAAAGTAGCTATGTACTATCCACCTTTACAATTTCAGCCCGTCCCGAGACGAAATCCTACGTACGCCAGTACCAACTCGTTGGTTATTGGGATTTATGCTATGAATTCATTACTATTGATGCATATGAGTCCTCATCTAGGATCACTATTTCGTATATACTAAAATTTTGACTACCACTTATCAACCTAGAGTTTAAGATGTGAACCTTTTTAAAGGTACCCACCCAAATGTCAACCTCTCTTCCAAACAGCACAACCTGGGCTGCATTTTGCAGACTAACGAAGTCCTGGCGCCTTGATCTGCGGACAAGTAAATCCTTTTTGGTCCTCGTTGCCCATTCATTCGTCTCATCTTATCATAATTAATCCTCATCTTCGACTTCGCGATTAGCCAAAGGTGGCAGAAAAGCGAAGTAAGTCAATAAATCAACCACATATCAACTTATTGCCAACGATTATTATACTGTGTATATCATTAGGTGTATGCTACATGCATTATGAGCATTGTGGGGGACTTAACAGGTTTCTAATGCACCATGTAGGTTAAAGTGGCGGATAAAATGACAGAGTTGGAATCCAGTTGCATTCGTTAAATATAATAGACATAGACTGCCTCGTGGATGACGTAGTGGTAACGTCGTCGCCCTGTAATCAAAAGGTCCCGGTTCGATATCCGCTGGAGGCATACTGTGCCAAAGGCGGGGGGTATAACCCCCACCAACCTCTCCTTGGTCACGCCACTGCATGGAACAGTGGTTCGGATCTCACTATAAACTGTAGGTCCAGTCCCGATTAGCCTTTCTGTGTACAAAGTGGACTTAAAATAACAATTCAATCAATCAGAAATATATGAACCATGGAACCTACGAATACGAAACAAGTTAACATCCATTACCTCAAAGCAACTTGTTCGAAATTTTGAGCATGCTATCACCATCAAGTTTGTAATCAAAAAATAATCCCTTCGGGCACTGTGAAGGCACGAAGTTTATACAGGACAAGGTCGCACACGGGAAAGGGGGTATTCGTCCGCGCCTGAAGCCTATATTTCTAATTAATTAAAGGCTCTTCCGCAAATTGCCTCTTTGTCGCCAGCATCGGACCAATTAGCTATATGGACGGTCGCCAGTGATGGATTCTGCTGAACTAATCAAACTTGCCTTCTCTCTGCTCATTTTCACGATTTCTTAACTGTTACATAAACCATGATTGCGTAATCAGAGTGATGATGAGCGTTTCATCTCCTTTACGTAGCATCCATGTAACTACTGTCGGGAAACCAATTTTTCAGCATGTGAACATGTATTTTTCACGTTGATGTAAAATTCCAAGAATTTTTACATGACTTATTAAATTAAATAATGAAATTAGTATGGCTGAGCCGATATTGGAATTCTGCTTCCTTTTACCCATCACTGATACTATCAGCTATTTCCAATTGGAATTCTGCTTCATTTTACCCATCACTGTTACTATCAGCTATTTCCAATTGGAATTCTGCTTCCTTTTACCCATCACTGTTACTATCAGCTATTTCCAATTGGAATTCTGCTTCATTTTACCCATCACTGTTACTATCAGCTATTTCCAATTGGAATTCTGCTTCATTTTACCCATCACTGTTACTATCAGCTATTTCCAATTGGAATTCTGCTTCCTTTTACCCATCACTGTTACTATCAGCTATTTCCAATTGGAATTCTGCTTCCTTTTACCCATCACTGATACTATCAGCTATTTCCAATTGGAATTCTGCTTCATTTTACCCATCACTGTTACTATCATTTATTTCCAATTGGAATTCTGCTTCCTTTTACCCATCACTGTTACTATCAGCTCGTTCAAATTGAAATTCTGCTTCCTTTTACCCATCACTGTTACTATCAGCTCGTTCAAATTCTAATTCTGCTTCATTTTACCCATTACTGATAGTATAAGCTAGATCCAATTGGAATTCTGCTTCATTTTACCCATCACTGATAGTATCAGCTAGCTCCAATTGGAATTCTGCTTCGTTTAACCCATCACTGATACTATAACTTGAAGTTGTTCAAAATATTTCCAGTGTATCACAATGATTTTCACCTGCTGCTTATATTTGACAATATCAACACTCTGCGGAACGATGTCAGGGTACCACTTGCACCACAAATTGGCAACAAAACCTGTAAAATGTTGTTCATAGTCTAGTTGTATTCTCTCAATATTGTCTAGTTGTATTCTCTCTCACATCACAAAAGTTATAAAAATAAAATATATTTATGATGTACACTATACTAATCCACCGTTTCATGCATTACGTTATTTCTAGAAGTACAGGGTGTAAACGATGAACCTCCTGGATTTTTTTGAACTGATGGGGAAATTAAAGCGAACACACCTGCACATTTATTGGTAATTTTATTGCAAAGAGCAACTCAAAATGTTTCTTACAAAAGATTACCACACTTCTATGTGAGCACTTTTAGTGACACGAAGAATGTCCAGCCGGCATTCCACTTCGCGCCACAGCACGTCGCCAGGGATGGTATCAATGGCGGCAACAATTCGGTTACGCAAAGCATTCATGTTTGACATCTTCGTTGAGTAAACTGCATCCTTAACATACCTCCAGAAGAAGAAGTCCAGAAGAGTGATATCTGGGCTACGTTGTGGCCAGGGGATAGGGCCACCTCGCCCGATAGCGTGTGCTTTCTCTTGAGAAGACGCCATTTTTACAAAAGCGACGACAGCGCTGCCAAGCATGACGCGCGCGAACTAAAAAAAACTGCACAAACTTGAGCGTATATGGCACCAAATACAAACATTGAATTGCGGTAACTTTATTTTCTGACTTTTAACATTGCGTCGAAACCACGGAGGTTCATCGTGTACACCTTGTATACTGTAGTCTTGCAAAGTACCCCTCAAGGACATAAATACGTTCAAGACATAGTGTTTGCTGTGGTCTACATAATACCTGTGATGTATTTATAACAAAAAGTTGATTTGCTAGAAGACCAGGGATAAATATTATGACAAGAATATTTCCATTAAAAATATTTAAAATTGTATAAAATGTTCTATTAAAACATGCATGTAAGAGTCATTTACTAATTTAATCCAACCACTACACTGCTTATTAATATTCTAATATTCAGTGTATATTCTGTGTATAAGGCGAACTCTTGTAAAATATACCAGAGATGGCTACACTGTTTCAGATACAAAGTTTCCTCTCAAGCTTGATAATGACCTAGCACCTCTGTACTCCAACATAATAGAGGAATGCATAAATATTTCTTTGTTTCGAATGCCTATGAGGTAAGGTTTTTCTCGTAGCTGAGAATTAATGTTGCAAATAGAACAATCCTTCCTTTTCCTTATGACGTTTCTCACCTGAAATGAAACACAAGTACGTATACTCGGAATTTCCCACGTACGACCTCATCGCTTGTGAATCTCGTATCTTTCAGGTCTATCGCTATTCTCTCTCTCACACACACACACATGCACGTCTTCAACAATGGAGATAGTGAGAACAGAGAATACATATTGAAATTTCTGCTTACTTTTACCCATCAATGGTACTACCGACTCCATGTTATTGGAATTTCTGCTTACTTTTGCCCATCAATAGTACTACCGACTCCGTGTTATTGGAATTTCTGCTTACTTTTACCCATCAATGGTACTACCGACTCCATGCTATTGGAATTTCTGCTTACTTTTACCCATCTATAGTACTACCGACTCCATGCTATTGGAATTTCTGCTTACTTTTACCCATCAATAGTACTACCGACTCCATGCTATTGGAATTTCTGCTTACTTTTACCCATCAATGGTACTACCAACTCCAAAAAGTAAGGTAAAGTGCTCCCCTGTGCATTGCACCACGCCATGAAGGCGTATAGGGGGTGTGGGGGTAACGCCCCACACTTTCGTGATCCGGTCGTGAGTGGGGGTGATGTGATCAGCATCACGCCCCTGACCGCTTTTACCCCCTAGGGTTTCCCCCAGGTACCCATGTTATTCGACGCTGGGTGGGCTCCGGGGCCGCTTCCATCGTTAGAAAAGTTCCCGGATTTAAACCGGCCGGGGATCGAACCCGGGACCTTTAGCATGGTAGTCAGACGCGTTTCCAACTGAGCCACCACTACCGACTCCACGTTATTGGAATTTCTGCGTAGTTTTACCCATGAATGGTACTACTACCTCGTTGCTATTGCAATTTCTAGACAAATCAATGGTACTATTGATCTGTTGCTATTGGAATTTCTGCTTCCTTTTATCCATCAATGGTACTACCAATTTCATGCTATTGCAGGGCCTCCCGTTGGCGCAGTGGTAGCGTCGTCGCCTTGTAATCGAGGAGACACGGGTTCGACACCCGGTGCAGGCACACAGTGGACTTAAACACCAACTCTTACCCATCAGTAGTATACTAATAATTACTATATTAATACTTACTATTTAAATTTCTGGTCCTTATACCGATCAATGGTATTATTGACTGGTTGCTATTTTTGGATTGATACTTCCTTTTACCCTTGAATGGTACTGCCGATTCTTTGCTATTGGGATTTCTGCTTAATTTTACCCGCAAGTACTAGTGATTTGTTGTTATTAGAATTTCTGGTCCATTTATCAATTAATAGTACTATCGACTCCATTATATTGGCATTCCTGCTTAATGTTACCCATCAATTGTAGCTTTTCTTGTATGTACGCATTGCTTGCATTGTAGAATTATTTTCCTGTAGTTTACGGTTATTACAAGCATAAGAAAACAGTTTTTCTTTGTGACGTTTCAGGAGAACACACGCTCCCTTCATCAGACATTTATTTTCATTTTTAATAAAGATACAGTTATAACAATTGTTAGTAATTTTTTAAACAAAAAGAATCCGTTATATAATGGATGTTGTCAATGTTACATTGTTGTAATATAGCAACTTAACTGTGGAAAAAGCAGTCTGTTTTATTTTTATTTCAGATTTTTTTTTAATTATGAATCCCAAATATCATCAGGTAATTCAAATTCATCATTGTTTTCACAAAGTCTCTTGATGTTTTCTGTTACATAAATTTTAAAGATGGTGGCTTACTCCATTTGTGAAAAATAAAACCCCATACTGGATCTATGTTACCATTTTCATTATTTAACTTATTCCAGCGAATAAATCCAGTGAAAAAATCTGAAATAAAAATAAAACAGACTGCTTCTTTTCACAGTTAAGTTGCTATAGTACAACAATGTAACATTGACAACATCCATTATATAACGGATTCCTTTTGTTTAAAAAATTACCATCCATTGTTATAACTGTATCTTTAGTCAAAATGAAAATAAATGTCTGATGAAGGGAGCGTGTGTTCTGAAACGTCACAACGAAAAACTGTTGTCTTATGCTTGTAATAACCGTAAGCTATAGGAAAATAATTCCATCAATTGTATTACCAAGTCGTTGCTATTGGACTTTCTAATCCTTTCACAGATCAATGGTCCTATTGACTGGTTGCTATTAGAATTGCTAGTTCCTTTTACCCCTACCGATTCCTTTTTAGCATTTCTGCTAGCTTTTTACACATCAATAGCACTACTGACTTGCTACTAATGAATTCCTGCTCATTGTATCAATTAATGGTGCTATTGACTTGTTGCTATGGGAATTTCTGTTCCTTTTAGTATAGAAAGAGAGGGGGTAACTATAATACATATTAAAGTTTTAAAGGTAACCGTATGCTTTAGTACTCTCTAAAATGTTACTGACTAAGATATGCTTTAGTGTACATATTATGGCATTTTAAAACTAGTTGAAATGTGTAGTGATTGACGTGGATAGTAGTATAGATGTGAGTTAAGCTCGTTCGGTGTTTAGTATTTAGAACTAATGTGCATATATTTAGAACTAATATACTTGTATTTAGAACTAAGTTACATATATTTAGAACTAAATCAGTTATATATATATATATATATATATATATATATATATATATATATATATATATATATATATATATATATATATATATATATATGTTTTATGAATATGCATATAAAAATAATTGATTTAGTTCTAAATATATGTAAATTAGTTCTAAATACAAGTAAATTAGTTCTAAATATAAGCAAATTAGTTCTAAATACTAAACACCGAACGAGCTTAACTCACATCTATACTACTGTGGATGTTTTGGTATTTGGATTTCAATCCCATTTCAAACTTATGGTAACTAGCATGGAAGTTTTTGTGTCTATATTATAGGATTTAAAGCACTAAAGGTTTAGTGACTAAGTCAGCTGTTTCAGTGCCTATATTACACGATGTAAAGCCTATTGTAACAGTTGCTTGCTCAGTTTAAAGGTGTTGTGCCTATTTAGAGGAACAAGTTTGTTACAAATATTTTTTTTATACTATATCGCATTTACCAGAGAGCTTTTTGTTAGCTAAAGCCACCATTATCTGTTTTACATATGGGAAGTGTAGAAACAAACAGCCTCAAACGACAACAATGGAAGACAAGGCATTGAGCCGAAACGCAGGAAGAACGGATGAACTTTAAATAATAGCATTGCCGTTAACCTTGAGACCAAAATACCTGAATATTTTCCCACAGTACATCATGCTCTTTCCCTGGCTAGCGAGCTTCCTTCCCATTCCAGAAATAATCACTTTTGTTTTCCAAAGGAAAACTGGAGGGAAAAAGCCAGTAAACGTCAGTAAAGATGAAATTAATGGATTTTTAAACAAATGAATATTCTTTGTTCAGCATCATGGGGCTATTCATGTGAAATATCAAGAAGAGACAAAGCCAAATAATAATGATATTAAATTTAAGAAATTGTTTTGGCATAAAGTTTCTATATATCTGGTTGACATCCACAGAAACTGTAAATGTACGTCTCTTAGACTGAGTACTGGACAATGATCATATCAGTTTAGCTCTAGCGAAAAGTTGTTCTTACTCAATCATTTCCATATTCACCTCAAATTGTCTTCTCCTTTCTTCTCTCATTTTTCTTATCTTAACTTTTATTCTCTTATTTCTCAACTCTTTGCTTCTCCTTTCTTCTATCTGCGCTTTCCTTTTCGTCTCCTGTTTTCTATTCTCTTCTTTATCTTCTATTGTCTTATCTTCCCTTCGCTTTCTCCTTTTCTATTTCCCTCTCGTTTCATATTTTCAATTCTGTTCTTTATTCTTGTTGCATTTTCTTTCTCTTCTTCTATTTCCTTCTCGTTTCTTATTTTCTATTCTCCTCTTTATTCTTTTGTCTTCCTGTCTCTTTCTCCCCATCTATTTCCTTCGAAACTCTTCTATCTTCTTCTTTATTCTTCTATTGCCTTGTCTTCCCATCTCTATCTTTTCCATTTCCTTCTTTTCTCTTTATTCTTCGCTTGCAGTGTATTCATTTCCCTTCTCTTTCGTCTCTTCACTTTTATATTTCTTTCTTTCTACTTTTCCTTATCTCCTCTTTCTTCTCATCTCTGTTCGTGCTCTGTCTTCTTTTCCCCGCTCTTTCACGCCTCTTCTTTTTCTGATTTCTCCCTTCTCCTGTACGGAGAACGAGATATTATACTGTGATTCTGTTCTCATTTCGTTTAATTTCTCCATGTCTTCCTATGTTCTGCTGAGTAGCGATTGTTTTAATTTCATTTTATTTATTTTACTTCGCTTTTGTGCCACTTTTGGCTAATTGCGAAGATGAGGATGAGTGATGATATGATGAAATTGATGAATGGACACTCACAAACATACATGCCCAGGTCAGGATTCGAACCCGGGATCCCTGGCGTCGTAGCGCGATGTGCTAACCACTCCGCCACGGGGGACGGCGAGCAGAGATTGTGTTCAAACACTGTGCCGTAACTTGTACGTTTATGCTGTGTTTTTTGTTTATATCTTCTTTTATATTTTATTTCTTACATACTTGTCTTTTCACCATTTTTGTTTATATACACACATAATATTTATTACAATTATTTGATCAATAGTAGCGTTGTGTAGCTAAATCGTACATTTTATATTGCACTGTATAATACTGTAACCGGATATCACAAATATGAAATTTAAATATGACACGTGTTAAGTAGCAAGACAGCCTCAGGCTGAACCTGGCCGATGCAAATAAAGAATTTGAATTTGAAAAATCTTAATTTCTGTAGCGTTCTTTACCGATTTGCTTAATACGCTCCATGCTACAATTCTTATTTCAAGTATTCCTACGGTTACCAGATGGCAAACTTTAGCAAAAGAGGACATTTTTAGATTTCATAAATTTTACACAATTGCTGAATTCTGATGTGATGTAACGAAACTCTAATCAAAGGAGCGCATATTCTTACCTATTGTCAGAAACTTGATCGATGTCGCAAATGTTTTGAAATCAAAACCTCACGCGACGCGGCGGCGACAATAAACATCCAATACATTTCTTTGTTGGAAGAAATGTTTCTTGTCATTGCGCTTGTGCAACTGAAAGTGTTGTGAATTCCTTACTTTGAAATTGAATACGGAAACAATATTAACAATTATTTACAAATATAAAAGTTTGTTACAAATCTTAAAGTTGAAGCAGTTATCTAAACACCAAAATTTCCCCATTTTCCTAAAAACTCGCCCGGACCATTTTTAGAACCCGAAAAGAAGGGCATGTCCGGGTAAAATAGGACGTCTGGTAACCCTAGGCATTCCTTCATTACTGATAATGTTCTATCATTTCCTTTGAGCATCATGAGCGTCGCCATAATTTTTTGCAGGTGGGTCGGGCAAATGATAAAAGTTGAATAGTAGAGAAATTATACGTAATATTACCATGGTTATAAATATTATTATACAATAATAAATATTATAAACTAACAAAAATAAATTGTATTCGAAATAATAATAATAATAATAATAATTATATATAGGGAGATTCTATCCGCCAAACGAGTGAATATCAGAACAACTATTTTCCATTATATCTTTTGCATTTTATGCAGTTAGTATCTGAAATGCATTTTGATATTAACG
Source organism: Lepisma saccharinum (assembly GCF_977018435.1). Lineage (NCBI taxonomy): Eukaryota > Metazoa > Arthropoda > Insecta > Zygentoma > Lepismatidae > Lepisma > Lepisma saccharinum. The sequence goes on from NC_139257.1 coordinate 29,976,120, forward strand.
TTTGTACGTCTCGTTCAAGAACAGGCCTTAAATATTAGGGGGAATTGTATTTCATAAAGGTTTTGTGTGACCTCTCACCAACAACTGTAATTATTAGTATTTTGAAAACTGTGGAACCATTTGTTCTTTGGATGAAATGGTAGAATATAACCTTGTTGCTTTATTTTTTACTCAATGTTTTCGTTCCAATACATTTTTACTTGCATTATTCTGTTCGAATACTAACTAAATTAACTTTATTTCTGTTCTTAACAATAAAAGTAACAAATTTTCGGCTTTCTTGCATCTTTAAATGAGCTATGTCAATTTCCAGGTGGGGTCCACCGACCCGTTCGACCCCCCTCTCCCGACGCCCATGTTTGAACTATCGATTTACACATTCTTCCCTTATGTGCGTGTCTCGACACATAGTTTATTAACAGACCCGAAGAATCTTATAGTAACCTTCGAATAGGCCTACAGAAATCCTGTTATGTAAGGCTTACCAGAAAAAAATCGAAGCTGCGTTTTCCTCTCGATGAATTTTTCATTGTCGAATCCCGTACGCGAATCAAGGACAACGACCTTCCTATTTTGGTGCTGGAAGCAACGGTACTCTCGATCTCCTCTGGTGAGGAATCGAAAAACAGCTGACGATCTCGCCTCGTAAATATGTAAGAAATGGTTACCGTTTGGAATTTGCCGTAGGGATAGCTTCACTCTTAACAAGTTAGGCATTGGTTGGACTTTGTAGATTAAGTCTGGGAATGTGGCAAAACGTTATGGATTTTTAAGCCCCTACTCACACCTCTTGAGAAATTATTTCTTCTCTCTCTCTCTGTGTGTGCGCCCCTGGCATTTCATATGTTCATATTTCATCCTCATCGTCACGACGTCACCATTAACCCAAGATGCAGAAAAGCGACGTAAAATGGCTACAATAAATGAACGTAGCTATACCCCGCGACAGGTTAAGTTTGCAGCAGGTTTTATGTATTAAACCGCGCGAGAACGGCGCTCAACATCTCCCGTGCGAGTCTTGCCTCAACTGCCGAGCCGTTCATATCACAGACATTGAGAAAATCGGCAGTATTGCAGAGGAACTATATTCTGCGCGCACGTTTGGGTCTACATGGGCGAAAAGTTGCTGCAAACTTAAATTGTCGCGGGGCTTAGGCTGGTATGTTTTGGGGACAAATTTGTACACACACGCGCATTTGGAGAATTATCGTTAAGAGTTATTATGGCTGGAACCAATTTTTGCCAACAAAAATACCCTGATTCGGAAACCAAAAAATAAGTTCTTTTTTTTTAATTTGAAGACGGCACAAAAATATTATATAACAAGAAAAACCATCATTTTTAAGTAGTTGAAAAGATTACTTTTAGGGTGGGTAAATACATACACACACATGCATATATATATATATATATATATATATATATATATATATATATATATATATATATATATATATATATATATATATATATGTATATATATGTATATGTATGTATATGTATGTATGTGTGTGTGTGTGTGTGTGTGTATATATATATATATATGTGTGTGTGTGTGTGTGTGTGTGTGTGTGTGTGTGTGTATAACACGTTGTATTCTACATGCAAAGCAGTGCTTCTCCGAAGTGCATGGTGTGGCGGCAAACATCGTCGCTTTGTAATTAAGGATCCCGGGTTCGATTCCCCGGTGGAGGCATATATAGGTAAGTCCAGCCCCGATTAGCCTAGCCGTGCACAAAGTGGACTCAATGCAAAACTCAAATCTATACGCAAAACTTTTTAAATGGATAATTTGGAGGGTTTTAATATTAAGCAAATTTTCCTCTAAGCCACGGAAAATTTGTGCGGGCCAAACAGAAGATTCCACTCGCTGTTATGTACCGTGTACCCAGCTCCAACTTGTCTCGCACAATGATAACTCCTGGATGAAGATTCACCACGTGCATGTTTGGACATCTTAAGAAGGCCATGCACAGACATCTTTGAATAACAATAAGACAATTACGTTCTGTGTTCTGTTTTATGGTTTTACTGTTGTATTGTTCCACTGGCGTCACCTAACCTTTCAGACTTACTTTTTCTTTATCACCGCATTACATTATACTGAATTGACATTCTTTGTTCTACTGAAACAAAATATGGGAAGAATTGTATGTGTCCACAAATTCTGCTGTCATGACAATGTATTTCGCTGCCGCATTATGAAAGATGGAGCCGCGGTTAGAGCAGCAGGCACAATACAGTATGTAGTTCTCGTTCTCGCATCATGACTCGAGAAAACTTTCAATACTGACAAATTATGAATCAGTAGAATCTAATGTGTTGAAGTATTTGACAATTTCGTCATTATTTATACATTTTATAATGCTGTACGAATGTTTTAGCAACGTTTGGACTTCTTGTAATTGGAATATGTATTAGCTACTGTTCTTTTGGCGCTGTCTCTACTAATTTAGGGTTTGGGGTTGGATTTGTATATGTATAGCATTTGCAGTATGTGATCCATGGGCGTAACTTGAGGGTGGGGGCAGAATCGAACTTGGAAGGCCTTCCCGATGGCGCAGTGGTAGCGTCGTAGCCTTGTAATGAAGGGATTCCGGGTTCGATTCCCGGTGGAGGCACATAGTGGTTCGGATTCCACTTTAAACTGTAGGTCCAGTCCCGATTAACCTTACTGTAGCCCACGTTTGGGGGTCAGAATGGAAATTGGGGACTGACTTTCGGTGAGAGCAGAATCGACCTTGGGACCCAACGGGGGCAGAATCGAACTTGGAGAGTTTTAGGGAGCAGAATCGAAAAATTCCCATCCCGTAAAAATAGCGTCCAGGATAATTTTGCTAAATGACTGTCACATGTGAGAAATCACAAAAATTTGTTACTCAAGCCCCAGAAGGTTAAAAAAACTAGTAAACATGAAAAAACAAATTGGGTGGGCGGGGGGAGCAAGCGCTGCCCCTTGCACTTGCAAGTTACGCCTAGTTTTAGTAGGCAAGAACATCGTTCTGGTAACCCAAGTGGTGAATGAAAAGTCCCTTGAAATGGCACCCGATTACAATTGTTGTCTTTGAATAACTTTTCAAACGCAGGTTAAGAATTGTAATTATGAAATCCCGATAGAGGCACACTGCACAATGGTTCGATCCAACTTAAAATGTAGATCCAGTCCCAATTAGCCTATCTGAGCAGAAAGTACAGTTACAAGTTTTGCTTTTTTTCTAGCAGGGTGCTCGCTTCATTGTTAGTATCATCCCATCATGTTAAGAAATCGCATCAACTACAGCTTTCCATCCATGTATCGGCAGGAGAATTGAAAGGTAGATCTCACAGCGCTGTAGAAAAAAGGCTTCTACAGCCATTAGTACTCGACAAACACGTCCTGTTCTTCCGGAACCTCGGCGCTTCATGTTCCACATAACCTGACGCCACCGCCGGCAAGGCATGCATACTAATGTCCCTGCCAACTTGTATAATTTCATGCTCGGTCGAGTGCGAAGAAGTTGATCAAAAAGTAAACGTTTTCTAAAGTGAAATTTTTTAAGGATAAGCTTCCCGCTAATGTCCTGTCGCTTTCCTGTACGGTGTTCTCGCTTGGAGACATGGGTTCGAGTCTGTGCAGAGAGAACGTTTAGGTTATGTTGTATTTCCTATGAATCTATTCTATATCCGTTGCAATATTGAAGATACATTTGGCTTCTGAGAAATCCTATTGGTTATTCCAATCAAGAACGTATTTATGGGGCGTCCAGGGGGTCCGGCCCCCTTCCGAAAATCCCAAAGACTTACAAAATACTAAAATGAAATTAAATGGAAATATAATTGTTTAGCATTTGTTTTATAACCGTTACTTATTTATTTCCGCCGAACGTACTGGAAGGCAAGAATGCATTGGTATCATACGGCTTTGAATGACAGTCCCGAATAATATTTATGCATAAAATATTAATCATAGCTTTACTTTTCGTCAACTGGATCTAACAACCTTTATTGTTATTCAATAGATATTCAATTCTTTGTCTTTTTGACATTAATTTCCTTGCCAGGACAATTATTTTATGCAAATTTTCGCGATCATAACTACACGTAAGCAAGATAAAGAGCTGTTATATCTCTAAGTCTTTTTACCCATTCATGTAATAATAATAATGCATTTTTAATTCATTTAAAATATTGACCACTGAAACTAGTCACTGTTTCTAGTGAAGAAAATAATACAGAAATATAAAAATATGAAAAATTCACAGTGTTCTAAACAAACAATAAACATTGTAACATGTTATGCCATATATTTAGAACCTCCCAGATAGCGCAGTGGTAACGTCTTCGCCTTTCAATCAGGGGGTTCCGGTTTCGATACTGGTGGAGGCACATAGTGGTCCGGATCCCACTTTAAATCGTATGCCCACTCCCGATTAGTCTATCTGTGCATAACACAAACATATACTTAAACTCATTTTGTCATGTTGCTTGGGCCAATATTGCTCTAGTATTGTTACGATCTTTTCCCCTTAACTGTAGCATTTTCTTGTATGTGCAATACTATAGGACAAACTTTTATCCGAAAGTTTCTGTCTGGAGAGTAAGATCGTTGTTAGGGGTCAGTGACGTACACAGAATTTTCGACAAGGCGAGGGGGGGATAAAGTATACCTCATTTTGCAATATTTTCCTTTGTTTGACGTTCTTTTTGGAATACTGGGTCAAAGCTCTTGGGAACGTTACTGTTTTAAGGTATGTTTAGCATCAAAATGGGTGTAAATTGAACATTTGTGGAAACGTTTGTTGGGCGTTGATGTAGTTATGGAGAAAGGCCTTAGGAAGTATTCACATTAGACACCTTCTAAGCACTGGAAGTTTATATGTGTTTTAAGAGCCTAATTATGCATGAAAACTCAAAAATTATCGATAAATTTAACTTGGTTACAAAACTGGGAAAAATGAGAAATTTTGTCAAAAAGTTGAGTTCTTCGATGAAAACCAAACTTGGGATCACAGCGATGAAATGAAAGATTATATTAGCATAGAGAGATTCGTACGCTGAACCGAAGCATTCTTAACCCCTAGGTAGATAAATTATAGAGGTCCTTTCCAGGAAAGTCTTGGGGTGGCTTATCTGTCGCGGTTAGCTTGATGATACAAATAATAGTTGTCGTTTCACTGTGACGCGAAGACGTATTGCTAAGGCTTCACATAGACTGAACCTCGGCAAATGCTCGAAGTGGTGTGGTCAACACCACGCTCGTGGTACTTTTTCCCCTCGAAAATCACCACTATCGTGAAATAGTCTACGCTCACCCTTCTCCCTGAAAGACAGACAGACAGAAGGAAGGAGAGAAATTAAAAGAGAATGACAAATACAGAAACAGGGCAATAGTGATAGAGAAAGAAGGGATAAAGCAAATAGAGGAAGAAATAAAGAGACAGATAGAAGAAAAGAAGAAGAAAAGAAACGTAAAAGAGTGAGCTGAATCCTATTGTTAAATATTTTGTCTCCTCCACAAGCTTATCGAAAATAAATTATCTGGAATAGCTGCTGGGTACATACTGATGAGATCCCGGGTTTGATACCCTGTTGTTGGGGGGGGGGGTCCCACTTTAAACTGTAGGTGCTGGCCTCCGTGGCGGAGTTGTTAGCACAGCGCGCTACGACGCCAGGGGTCCCGGGTTCGAATCTCGGCCTGGACATGGATGTTGCGTGTCCCTTCATCGATTTCATTGTTTCATTACGCATCCTCATCTTCGTGGTTAGCCAAAAGTGGCAGAAAAGCGACGTTAAATAAACCAAATCAATCACTCAATCAATTAAACTGTAGGTCCAGTCCCGACGGCGTAGTGGTAACGTCGACGCCTTGTAATCAAGGGTTTCTGGGTTCGATACCCGGTGAAGGCACATGGCACAGTGGTTCGGATCCCACTTTAAACTGTAGGTCCAGTCCCGATTAGCCTTCCCGTGCATAAACTGACTTGAAACCAAAACTCGCACTCAGTGAGCCTCGTGTCTCCCTTCAAATCCACCAATCAACACGGTCAGCACAAATGACGTAAAGAGTAAGAACGAAACAGAAATGTACTCACCTTATAACTGTCTCTTTCATGTTTGTCATCCTGCCAGGCTTATCTTTCCAAAACAAATCGTACACGAAAAACGAACAGAAAATTTTCTTTTCAAAAAATAATTTAATCGTCTTATCACACACTCAGTAACTGTTTAGTCTCGCTTAGAGCTTTCAGAACATGTTCCACACAGATAACAACACACTTGCACACTCACTCTTGCGCGCGGTACTGATTTGTGTCTTGCGTACAAGTCAGCAGGTTACTGTTGTGTGCGCGTGTCAGCAGATTCTTCGAAAGTCACCCAGTCCAGAGTAGGACTGGCCGGTCTATGCTGTAGGCACCTTGGCGCTCCGGTATACGTAGCGGACGCGAGTTTTACGCTGGGAGGTGTCGACCAATCACGTGGCGAGGCGGCTTTTTTCGTCCTTTCCCTCCCTTTCCTTCTCGTGTATCACTTCCCTTAACTCTGAGTTCCCGTTTTTCGACTGAGTTTCTGAGTTGTCTCGTTGCGATGGTTCTGTGCGGATTTCCAGGCCTGGTAAAACACGGTGGGGATTCATGTTTGTTAAGGGGAGGGTGACTCATCAGATAGAAGTGAACTGATAACGCGGAACACGATGCGTTTCTAGATGTTTTACCAGCTTTTTCTTTTGGGATGGGAGGGTGATATATCGTGTCGACAATTTATCGTCACGATATTTTAGCGCGATATATGTCGTGTCAGCGATATATCGTAACGATATTTGGCGATATATATCGTGTTGGCGATATATCGTCACGACATTTTAGCGATATACTCATATATTGTGTCAGCAATATATCGTCACAATATTTGGCGATATATATCGTGGAGAATATTGTGGAGAATATTGGAATATTGTATCGTTTCGAAGTTTGAGCTTTTGCTTTGGGGGGGGGGGGGAGACTCTGGGAGAACCATATGATGTACCTGAGGGTTTTTTATTATCCCCTAGTTTATAAGGGGTCCGGAGGCCTTCCGCCGGAAATTTAAAAAAAAATGAAAATGTTAAATTTCCTCGCTTAAGTAAACAAATATTAATTAGTATATTGGTTGTCAGTTTTAAAAGAAGCAATACAGTACGATTATTGCATTTTGCATTTCATTAATTTTTTATTGATACAAGACTCGTATTACTTTAAAAAAAAGTTACGGTACAATAGTAAGCTTCAGAAATTTTAGAAAAATTAAATTGAAAAGTTGTTTTGATGTCTCAGCAGCAACTGTTGACTCAACACAAAGTCATTTTACGTTTTTCTTTCTTCAAACTGTACACATCAATCAAATCGTCTAAGACCCGCTATTGCGGCGCAATTACCGCACATGACATCATGCCAAACGTCAAGATTTGCGGTATGGCTTCATAACAAAAATGTAGTAACTGAACTTAATCATGTGTTATTTTTTAATCTTTTTAAGTTGGGGGGGCTGGCCCATCCAGAACTCCCCCTATGCATCGGCTGTGAAGATATTTTCGTGACGGTATATCGCGATATCAAATTGCCGATATCATCCATCCCTAGTAACGAGGCATGGGACCCCCCCGCACCCCACCCCCAATTTTGCTGTAGAATCATACACACGTACCACTGCAGAGGTACTCAGTCGTTAGGGCGTGTGACTACTATGAGAGCGACCCGGGTTCGATCCCGGCGGGCGAGAACTTAGATTTTTCCCACCTGTTCAAGCGGCCCCGGCGCCCACCCAGCGTCGTATAAGTGGGTACCTGGAGGACACTCACCCCCACCTTCGGCCGTGATCAAGAAAATGTAGGGCCCTAACTCCACACGCCTTTATGGCGTGTTCCAAAGCTCAGGGGAGCACTTTATTTCTTTACTTTACTTCTACTTCCGTGGCAGAGTCGTTAGCACAGCACGCTACGGCGCCAGGAGTCCTTCATCATATCATCTTCATCGTCGCGATTTGCGATCGGCAAAAGGCGACGCTAACTAATACACACTCACACACATATGTTCTTTATGGATTTGTGAATGATGATTGATTTAATTTAATTTGCTTTTCTGACACTCCTGGCTAATCGCAACGATGAGGATGAGTAATGGTATGATATGTCCGGGTTCGATTCCCGGTGGAGGCACATAGTGGTTCGGATCCCACTCTAAACTGTAGGTCCAGTCCCGATTAGCCTTACTGTGCGTTAAGTCAACCTTTTGTATTTTTATCTTTTTTTAATGTATTTACGACTATATTCATCTTCTCTTAATGTAATATAAAAGGTGACGAGCAAATACGTTAATCACTGAATTGTTTACTCCCATTTTTATCATGAGAATCATAGAACTTAAGACCTTCTGTAAACAAAAGCACGTGTACCCTAACAGTGTTGCAAACTTATGAAAAGAAAATAATCCACATAGCCTACAAGGTGTAAAACATTCCATTTGTCAACAGATGCGGAATAAGCAGTGTATCACTGATGACCTGTTGAAAGTTATTGAATGTATGTAAAAAAAAAAATGTACATCTTGCCTGGTGACCGAATTTCAGACTCATCACCGAAGTTCCCTGGCTCGAATCCCGGCATGGGTGTTATTGTGAGTGTCCCTTCATCAATTTCATCTGACGATCACTCATTCTCATCGTCGGGATTAGCCAAAAGTGGAAGAAAAGCAACGCTAAATTAAAAATAATCAAATACAAAATTTACATCTTATCCCCCAGGAATAAGACTGTTCCGTACCAAAGGATTAATTTTCTCTCATATTTTACTAAAAAAAACCTTGCTAGAAGAATGTGACACATTGAGATAAATTACGTTTTGAAACCGGGGTTTCTTCATTAAATATATTTGATGTTTGAAAGTGTTATGATTTATTATTATAGATAATGAAAGTAAGCTAATACGTATGATTTGATTGACTAAATTAATAATTATTAATTAGATAAAAATAATGGAAATAACTAATTTGGTTTGATTGATTTGCTTTATTTTACTTCCCCTCTTGTGCCACTTATGGCTAATTTGCGAAGATGGGGGATGAATGATGATGATATGATGAAATCGATCAATGAACATTCACAAACATCCATGCCCAGGCCACGATTCGAACCCGGGACCCCAGGCGTCGTAGCGCGATGTACGAACCACTCCGTCACGGGGGCGGCTTACTAATTTGGAATTCAAATATCACCTATCCCTCATCGTCTCGTAACTAATGACAAATGTGCGTGTCACAACGTGGTCGATCTACAACCCAATGTCACACATTCCAGTATCCTCCAGTGTGTACTTCAACATCTCTGAAGTTACTTCATCCAAAAACACACTCGTGTGTCCTTTTCTTCCCGTTCAAAAATGCTGTATTATGCAGCAAATACACCAAGGGAAACTAAAACTTAGAGATGCATAAAAGTGGGGAAATAAGACTGTAGAATACAGAAATATTTTCAGGCAGTCACATTTTATTGTACGCTACATATAGAATATAATGCATATTTGGGGGTGAATTTTTAAATATTGTCACATTTTTCTTCTCTCTTGTTGAGAGGTGTTCATTTTAAATCAACCTCCCTCACCTTATGGCCTGCCCTCCTTCACCCGCAAAAGTATTCCTGAGTGCGAGGATGTCACCATCCGGATGGTAAACACCTCTGGATTATAGATCGACTTCTGCGTCCCAGCCCCTCCCCCATCCCCGGAGCATCGTCACTGACAATGTGAAATCACACTATCATATGCCGACATTCGACATGACACTTCCGTTTCTGTACTTGACTTAGTGAGAAGTATTGAGGTTGGCAACAGCCTAATAACGGATTTCTTCCGCATCATGTAGTCCGTTCTATGAAAGTACGCTAATGGAAGAAAAACGTGTAAATTACATTGGATTATACATTTTAAAATATATTTTCATTAAAGGTTTCTGTTTATAATAATAATACGTGATTATTGTATAAATTACAATCGATCACGTGAACAGCAAGAAAATAGCGCCAGTTTCGAACATGGCGACTTGCATGCGTGCAGGAAGGTCTCCCGTGTTTTCAGAGTAGTATTTCGGAAATACAGCCGTTTGAAAAGTGGCAAGAAGCAGGTTGTTCTTAACGTTTATGTGACGTTGTGTCGGTGCTATTCTGAGCAAGCAGTGAAGTTGGTGTCCAAGTGTAATTGTGTGTCTGCGTTTTTGTGTTTTCGGTGTGGTGAAAGAAAGGAAAACGACCGGTCAAGTTGTGATTCCCGCGAGAAAAACACGTTGTTGCTCGTATAAACAAGTACACCGATTTTGAGATAAGCGCAATACAACGCGAGGTGCTTTCGTATTCTTTCAATCAAAGAGCCGTCCTGTCCACTGTGAGGAAGATGTTGATAGTGGTGATTGATGACTATCTCCCCAATTTTAGCAGTCGACGTTAAATTTTCCTCTTGTGCCACGTTGAGTTCCTTTTTGGGAAGCAAATTTGACAGACAGGATGATGTCTAGCGCCGAAAATGACTCAAGTTCAAAAAGGAACTGCTGAATTAAGGTAAGAAAATACATTACTTGCATGAGACGTGCCTAAATAATGTGCTTATTATCGCCTTCTTGTGCACGAGGAGAAACCGAGAGAAAGATAAACAATCTCTTTTTATTCCCCGGCTTATCTTTGTTTAGCTTCTGCTAAAACTGGCGGTATATTTGTTGCACAAAGGAGAAAACAATACTCTACATATCAACAATGTTGGGCAATAAAGGCTTGAATTTACTGAAACGAATCTCTCACTCTCTTTTATAACTTTGGTGCTGTCATACTGAGAGAGGAGGGGGGAAGGGGGATCTGTTAACCCAGTGTCAGATAAATGGGACTTTTGGCGTAGAAAAATATGTTCATTCTTGAACAAGAACACGTATTTAATCACTTGTAGAAAATTTATTATACTTCAATGTGTAGATTATCAGTTAAAATAAGAATACGTTTTTCCATGTTACGTAAAATTAAAGGTTGCGAGTGAGCAGCATATGATGGCCGCACCATTCCCGAACAGCTGGCGCGGAGTGATACGTTATTCGAAGTGAGACGGTTGTTTACAGAGGGTCGGAAGGTTTGTGATTCTTACTTTACGTTCAACCGTATCTTCTCCTAAATATTTTAAATCTCGTACAATGTAAATCTGTGTAATCATCTTGTTGTTTAGGCAACATTATATACTTGCCTACCTTAATAACAATGGTACATGTATATACGTATGTTTGTGTGTGTGTATGTATATAACTTATAATATGTAATCACATAGTTATGTATCCATCTTATATACAATTTTATATATATTCATGTCATGAGAGTAATGTATGAATTATATGGTTGTGTCAATTACTCGTATTAAGGTATGTACAACACTATAAATGGACATTTGCCTGTAGTGTGAAGTTCTATAAATAAATAAATAAAACACCAAATCAATCCAATCCAGTAATGGTATGATTAAATTTATAAAGTGATGCTCACAAAGAACACCCAGCCGGCCTTCTTGGAGGAGTGGTTAGCACAACGAGCTACAGCGCAAGGTATCCCAGGTTCGAATCCCTACCTGGACATGGGTGTTGTCTGTGAGTGTCCCTTCATCGATTTAATCCCATCATCGCCCATCCTCATCTTCGCGATTAGCCAAAAGTAGCAGAAAAGTGAAGTAAAATTAACCAAATCAACAAAGAACACCCTTGCCCAGGCCGGGAATCGAACCCGACCTCTGGCGTCTTTGTGCGCTGCTCTAACCACTCGGCTACTTCGTAGATTAGGGCCTGCTCGAAAACAATTTTGGATACGCCACTGCTGACAACGCTTTTTCTCTCCTTTACGGTGAGGTTTAAACACAAGTATTGTATACGAAAATAGGGGATGGTATGTACAGTCACCGTCAATAGAAACGGGACACGTAGATCCTGAAATGCTCGCTTCCGTGCAAGGTGTTATGCGTGTTGCCTAACTGTCGACGATGAGGGGATTTTCATAGCAAATTTTCAATGGCAACTTCTACCACCGCCGTAAAGTTAGCCAACACACAACGCATTGCAGATAAACCAGTATCTCAGGATGTATGTGTCCCATTTTATTGCACAAACAAAGGCGATTCGTGGCGGGAGTGCGAGGGGAGGTTCTTTCGCACCCTTTGCATTCAAGTTGTGTCCAATTTTTGAAAATTAATAGGCAGATTGTTAAATTATAACTATAACATATTGTATAGTCCACGCGATTACTTCGTTAACGTCGAAGAACTAAAGAAAGCCGCCGCCACGAACGCGGGTGGTGATAAATAGCGGGCGAGTTGTTTTCGTCCAATGACACTCAACCTTCAGCTAATGGGCGCAGGCGTCATTCTGCTCGTCTACTCCACGTGAAGTCTCAGTCACATGATTGCGGATACGCTGTTGCCGTACTTTGCAACTTCAGTGTGGAGACCGTGGTTGTGCGTGGAGGGACAAGATGGCGTGGAGTAGATGTGTGGCAACACTGTGCGTTGAATGTGATTGTTGAAGCTGGTGGGCGCGCTCCGTCGACTTCAAAGCCAGCCGGTCGTTAACGTAGCTAGCGCGTCGACTATATGTGTTAATATAACATGTAACAGAGTGGCATTTTTAATATGTTCTGTGCAGACAGACAACAATGATTTGCCAGGGAAAGGATTTTAAGGTGAAAGGGAAAGGAGAAAAAGGTCTAACCAGTTACATTAACATTCTCTATTCAACCCTGTAGCAAATAACATAATTAGTAATAATTACATAAAGTAACAAGTATTTATGCATTCATGATGCACAGTATTTAATAAATAAACGTGGTATTTACTGGGTTTCAACCAACTTCTTATACTGGATTACGCTCAACATTTTTATGTTTTCGGATGAATTGCTGACGCTTTGAGCTCAGGAGATCCTTATGTGTGGAGAAATTTGGGAACTATTGGGTCTGCAATGATTATATTATACCACCTTATAGCTCTACAAAATGAGACTAGGATTCTATGTAGCTGCTCAGGAAGAGTGAAGGTAATTATTTTTTCTGTCCAATTTTTTAACAAAACATGTATTTTACTTGAATTCATGTCCTAAAATACATATCTCAAATGATCGGTATAAAAACAGCTATATTTTTGGAAAGGAGCTGCACCTTAAAATCCGTTCCCTAGATATGACAATCATTAATGTATGTACACCTATTCAACTTCGAATGTGGAAATTGTCATATACGTCAGCGTCATCTAATTTAAAAAAAGAAATCCAAAAGATTGATTGTTGCTTTACGAGTTCAAGCATGCCAACAAAGTATGTGTCTTCCTGCCGGACTGGTTCACTTTCATTCGACTGGTTTTCGCTTTTTTGGTTCTTTGTTTGTCGTGTTACATAAACTTGCCCCTCACCTTTTTTTTTTCATTTATGTGTTTGTGAAACGCCCTCCCTTCCCCGGGAAAACAAATGCTACCACTACCTAGATAGAGGCGGCAAAATCTCCCTCGGACAAGCGAAACAGCGTTACGGTCCAGGTTGAGTTCGTGTATAGGAACCGGTGACCAACAGTGCATAGCTATTAGCCATATCGAACAAACAAAAAGAAAACATATACTTTCTTTTACCACCTCTTTACCTGTAGCCGGGAAGCGGCTAGCTGCATACCTGAAAATCACGGGTAGCGACATGCGTACGAAATGATATAGCCCAAAGATTAACATGAAAAAATAAAAAGTATATTCTATTCATAACAAAACAAAAATCAATTAGTTACATCTCCCCCTCTTTCACTCACGCATTCTCTCTCAGATTCTCTCTTTACGGGGTCATCAACACAAAATGATACATGACATGTACAGGTTTTTATGACGACAAGCCCTAATTATTGCATTCATATTTAAATTTACCTTGAATTTTTGTCTAATCAGGTCATTTGTGATTTTGCTCCAGTGCTACTCAAATCCTAGCCAGCCCTTACTTAAATTCACCTTTTTTTAAAAAAAACTAGGTCGGTGCGGTGACAATACATTATTTGTCCAGCATAAACAAAGGCGTCTCAACGGCAATTACGCTCACGTGGGCGGACGTTTTCCTTTTACATGACCTCACGTGGTTCCAAACATAACAATAACCTCCGTTGAGTGACGCAACATATACTCTCAAGCAGGCGGGACTTCAACACTTCGCCGCGACGAGCAATTCATATTACCAGGCAAATACTTTAACAAACAATCACATACACGACCTGACGTAGCTAGCAGCGACACAGCGCTGACACATAAAAATGAACAAACCTCAAGTAGATTAAACAATTAAGCGGGCGGCGCTTTACTCTAATAGTACGCACTTTAAACAACAAGGAATTTAAGATCATTAAAAAATATCACAAGAAATAAGAAAAATTGACCTGAGACGAATAAATTACAAATGACAAGCGCGACGGGAGTTTGGTATGAAGTTCCGAGCGGTGTGGGCGTTTTCAAAATGTTGACGAATTTCAAGGGCGTTCTCTAAATCAATCGAGCCGTCACGTGTTGACATTCACACAGATGAATACATTACCATCTCTCAGATTCCAAGGTGCATCCTGGCGTCTTTATGGGCGATTGAAATCACATAGTATTCACACGAAAGGTTTTCCTATTCTTCCTTGAACGTGGCGACGAAGATGAGAAGAGCGTTCATACATCTGGTTCCTCTCGGGATCGGTGAACATCTCCGTGGTCTGGCGCAGTTCGGACGTCGCATCTGGGCGGTGGGCGGTCGTTCTTGGCTCGTCGGCGTCTTCTCCATCACCGTCGGACGATCTCGAGCGTCGGGACGTCAACGGGGCAGCGTTCGGAATCTCTCTCCCCCTCGTGGCAACTGGTAGGCATCAGGCGGCGTAGCTCGTCGTTTCTTGGCACGTTGTAGGCATGGGTCGTGGTGTCTCGTCTGGCATCAGGCGAATCGAAGGTAACGCCCTCATCTCTCTTCTTCTCTTAGCCCGCCATGATTTTCGATGTTCCTCGTTTCACAAAAACTATAAACGGCGTAAGATTAGCACGGAAACACTGTCACGCTTCGACTTCCTCCAGCGATTGAGATAAGCGCACTCGTAACGACTTACTGCCTATCACACACTGATGTTCGCAAAACAAAGCAAAGTCCACGGTATAGGGAGAGGTATCGCGGAGGTGCTCTCGCTATGAGAATCGCGATAAAACTGTATACGGAGAGGTGGCACGGAGGTGCTCTCGCTACAAGAATCGCGGTAAGACTGTGTGTCGAAAAAGCATGTCCTTCGTTTTATCCCGATTTAGAAAAAGGACGCTCGGCGCTCGTTGAAGGGACGCTTCCGAAGAGGTCATTCCACTTTGCCCTATTGTCTCCTAGGCTGAACGGGTCGTGCTCGAAGTTTGGTTTCTGCGGATTAAGCTTCCGCCTCGCTGTCGCCCATAGCTCAACTGCAATCTGTGCCCATAAACTGATCAATTACAACCAATTCGACCTGGCATCCGTAATTGTTGCTTGATCGCGACGAAACTCCACACATCCGTCCTTGCACACATGTTGCTGCGCTGGTAGAAATTTTACATAAATCTGACCGCTGGAAACCGAGATATTTAAATGGTTGTCATTGCGGTCGAATTTCCTAAGCTTTAGACGCATAACGTGACCTTTCAGGTGCTCGCCCGTCAGTCTCGGGACTTCCTTTCATTCTCCCGTCGGCTCGGCAAATCAAATATATATTCTTACAAATTAAGACACTCAACACTTTGATTCAACACATTTTTTACGGCTAATTGTTAGAGTAATAATAATAATAATGACGACGGTAAATCTGACTGTCACATGTTTCTGCTCGTAGAATCATTTGTTCGTCTTTTCGCGGCATTTTTAATGTGGAAGTGCATTCTGTGCTCCCTTCCTAGATTTTTAGTTTATTTTTTTACTTTATTTCATCTGTCTTTATTGGTTTGTATTTGGTTTGTTGCAAAATAAAAAGATCCTTAATTTTTGCATTTTCAGTTTCCACTTTTTGTGTTTATTTTATGAAAATTTCTTATACAGTATTTCTTTTCTACTTCCCATGCATTTTCCATTTTCTTTTGGTTCGAGTTTTCATTATACTTATTTTATTTTTTCCTAATAAATATGATTTTTTTTTACTTTTTTAAGAGTTCTCCCCCTCCTTTATTAATCATCATTTCCATGATTGGCTTCTGATTTCACCATTATTAACTGTATATCTGAAATCTACCAAATACAGACGAATTGCTTAACCAGACATTTAAGTACAGCGTGTAACAAAAGTCCGGGAACACTTTAAAAAAATTATTGTAGCCAAACGACTAGCATTACAAAGTGACCAAGTACATCATTTCAAAAAGTAACGTTGTATTTTTTTTTTCAAGATGGCGCTTTCTGGAGCTGAGAACGCTTTCTGCGTGCTAGAATTTGACAAAACAAAGAGTGCAACGGATGATTTCTTTTATGAGGTTGTGTAAAGAACCATGTACGTATATGTCCCTCCTCTTCCACGTGATGTTGTGGAAGTCAAAAGGAGAATTGAACAACTAACAGCCACAGTCTCCGAAAACATGTTGAGCCGTGTGTGGGAAGAGTTTAATTATCGCGTCGACATTTGTCGGGTCACACATGGTTCCCACATAGAGTGTTTGTAAAGTGAGTGTTGTTGAAAAAACTTACAACTTTTCTCTTTGAAATGATGTACTTTGTTACTTTGTAATGCTACTCGTTTGGCTACAATAATTTCTTTAAAGTGTTCCCGGACTTTTGTTACACGCTGTATATACAATTGATTGATTGAATTAAAAGTTTTGGGTGCGTCGGTCATTTTGCACCCTTCCACGTATACGGAGAAATATCCCCTTATCTAAAATTCTGACTGAAAAATTAAAATAAGGCGTGCCAGTCTATTACACTTAATTATTATACACTACATAAAATCGTCAAAAACATTATACATAAATAAAGTGTAATTTTTTGCAAACGTTATATAAGTAGTAGCTACGTATATATAAACACAATATTTCGATATTCTTGCACAACAACAATACAAACGTTATTTGAATTCATGTAGGTATGCAAATGCTCGGAGGCATTCCACGCGTTGTTTCTATCATTTCCATATTCTCAGCCAACTTGTCTCTCTCAAGTATCAGTTTTTATGTCCCTCATATATACTTTCATCTTACATTCACTTACCAATCACCTTCCTTTTCAATCGAAGATAAACACAGCTGGAGCTGGGCAACGTCAAAACACACGTCCGCGCGGCGGTGATGGCACTCTGGATTGTGTGAAAACCAGCCGAGGAAGGTCTTGACATATGTCACGGCGGAAATGAACCGATAAGAAGCCTCGGCGCAAGCGACACGGACTCGTGTAAAAAGCCCCTTAGAAAAAATTAAAAGTGCAAGGTTGTAAAAAGTCCTGCACAAAACAAGCACAACGCATAAGAAGCCAGAATGTATAAAAAGCTTCCCCAGTGGAAAAGACCAGCTTTTCTCAAAAATCTAAAAACATTGGATAAAACACTGTTGTCATCAAACAACAGGAATGACAAACAGCTGGGAAGATGAAAAGTCTGTCTGAGGATAGCAAATTCGGCACATTCAATAAGAATATGCCGAACGCTAAAAACAATGCTACAAACACGACACATCGGAGGGTCCAGCCCTTGCAGCACACCATGTGTCTTCGTGCCGGACTGGTTCACTTTCATTCGACTGAATGAACACAAGACACACAATGGGACATGTTGAACACCTAATCATTTCTTACATTTTTGTAACATTTCTCCATTTTGTGTGAATAAAAAGGCTGAGAACCGTTTCCAGTAGTGAGGAGATGCTTAAACACACACACACACACTCACATATACATGTAAACATATGAGTATCACCAGGTAATAAAAATATTGCTATACCTTCGAGAGTCGTGCGAGGAAGGACTCTATTCCTACGAAAATGGAGGATATGTATGCTCATTTGTATTGATACGACTCATTGGCGGTCCCGGGTTCGATACCCGGTTGAGGCACATTGCACACTGGTTCGGATCCCACTTTAAACTGTAGGCCCAGTCTCGATTAGCCTCTCTGTACAAAGAGTGGACTTAAAAAAATAATTCGCATCTTTCATAGCACCCGCCG
The DNA here is from genome assembly GCF_977018435.1 of Lepisma saccharinum. Taxonomy (NCBI): domain Eukaryota; kingdom Metazoa; phylum Arthropoda; class Insecta; order Zygentoma; family Lepismatidae; genus Lepisma; species Lepisma saccharinum. The sequence continues at coordinate 29,994,291 of NC_139257.1, forward strand.
CCGGACCCTGTGGCCGACTGGTTAGCACATCGCGCTGCGACACCAAGGGTCCCAGGTGCGAATCCCGCTCGGGCTTGGTTGCTTGTGAATGTCCATTCATCAATTTCATCATTTCATCCCCATCTTCGCAAATTAGCCAAGAGGCACAAAACGCGAAGTAAAATAAACTAAATCAATCAATCAATAGCACCCCCATAATTTGCATAGCAGAAGTTCAAGGATGACGAGATGATACATATGCAACCCCTAACACACTGCGGCTATTTCGGTTGCCGGTATTCGAGGATAACGAATGAATTCGTACAGCACACGTATTAAAACCGGTACTTTCATACATGTAACCAGATTTTGTGTTTATGTTATTTAGCGTCGTTTTTCTCTTAGCTCTAATCGCGACGATGAATGATGAAAAAACAACCAAAATCGACAATCCCCTCCCAGAGAATTTATGCAGGAGGAAATTTGTAACATCTCTATCGCTGGCACAGCCTAAATTTCTTCCATTTAATTTGGCAGTCATACTGTTAACAAGATTGGAAAACAAGTATATAATTACACTGCTAAAAGTCGCCTTAAAATGTGTTATCTCCTTTCCGTTCTATGGCTAGAAAGATAAGTAAACCCGTTTGGAATATTAATCACACACACACACACACACATACATCATACATACGTACATGATATTTAGACTTATAGTACAACATTAAGACAAGAAAAAGTTTTCAAATTTAAATTTGTATATTCTATCATGCATAAAGATAAATAATGAGGCCTCCCCGATGGCGCAGTTGTAGCGTCGTCGTTTTGTAATCAAGGGATCCCGGGTTCGATACCCGGTGGAGGAACATTGTGGTTCGGATCCCACTTTAAACTGTAGGACCAGTCCCGATTAGCCTTAGTGTGCATAAAGTGGACTTAAAACACCAACTCAATCAATCAAAGATAAATAACGATTATAAATAGCAGTTCTGTACATCATAATTAAATAATAGGGGAGAGTTGCCGAAATTCGACCGTTGCGTAAGTTGGACCACCTTTGTTTTTGCCTATAGACGAGTATTTGAAACAGGTGAGTTGGCACAACTGGTTGGCGTTAGTGCCTTGTACAAATGACTGAATGGTCAGTCAACTAGAGACATTAGACGAAATAGGTGTGCTGTTATTGTGTTTCCATTGTTCGTGTTGCAATTATTGTGCTTCGGATCTTAAGCCCCTGTGTAGACTAGGGGTAAGTAATCAAATGCCCTGTAGTATATTATAAAAGTGCCATTCATTAACCACTAACTACATGTGGTAAAACTATGGTTTAGTTGCGTATGTTCCTGTAGCGTCATATTTTTATTGACGGGGTATAATTGCCTACGTTGGACCACCACGTGTTACCCAAATTGGACCGGGGGAAAGTATGGGCTGTGGACAGAGATGGAATTGCAAATGGCTATAGCAGCATACAATAATCGGGATTATGGCTTGAACGAGAGTAGTAGAAGGTATGGTTTTTTTGGTTTTGCAGCTGACCGAATATTCAACGTGGACGAGTCAGGTTTCACCACAGTCCACAAACGTCCACAAAAAATTGTAGCAAAGAAAGGAAAATCACAGGTAGGTGCTGTTACAAGCGGCGAACGTGGAGTAAATAGCACAATGGTGTGTGCAGTGAGTGCTTCAGGTGTCTAGATACCGTAGACATACATACGTACATGCCTTTTGTGAGCGGTCCAACCTAAGCAACGTGTGGTCCAAATTAGGAAACCAGTTGCCTATAATGGACCGAGGTCACTACTTTCGTTTATATACCCTATTATATTGGTCCATGCATTATTTGTTGAAATACATATATGAAGTGAAAGCTAATAATTTGTGATTCTCATATCTACAATTTCTTTCTTTTTCTGTGTCTTGTTTTTGATGCAGAAGCAAAATAGTACCAACTGGTCCAATTTCGGCAATTCTCCCCTATATTTAAAAAAAATAATATTTAAAATTACATTAATTCGGATAAACATATAACACACGTTCATTCTTTAAAACCGGCCATCTTTATTTTATTTTACGTCGACCTCTGCGGTGGTATGATAATCACACAACTTCAACGTTGTTCGAATCCCGACCTAGATGTGGGTATACCACATCATCGTGGTTATCCAAAAAGCGACATAAAAGCGACGCTAAATAACAAAAAATGAAAATCAAAAGTTATTTATTTTACGTTATTTCAATGGGATCGGAAATTAATAGTCTTGGATTGTCTTCTACAGGGCAACTGTAAACATTTCGTTGGCATCGTGTAAACACTCACTACTTCTCTATTTCTGATCGTTAACAAGTTTAAAATGTTTGGAAATTGTTGCGCCTGATATGATCTGGCACGGGAGTACAATTTCAAAGGTTCGACCGGATATCGTGAAACCTAAGAATCTTGTTTGTATAGTTCAGAAAGACCACAAAATTGGACCCCCACGTGGTTAGCTGTTTACACCAGAAGGGTGGCGGATGTTATGCAGCCAGTTAGCGTGTGTGTGGTAAACACGGATGTCTCTTTTTTGGTATGCCAAAATTCTTAAAAGTGTTTTCGAAGCGTCTTCAAAAGAGATTTCCACATAAACTATTCATCAGGTAAGAAATCTCACGAAAGCTGTTGGGTTTCGGAATTCTTACGAATTGATTTTCGGTGTACCATCCCTTACTTTGGTTATTCCCGAAAGGGCTCTTGATGAATTTGCCTCTAGCACTCAAGCGACATTCCCAAGAAATAGTTTTCGCTAATTGTGATGTTTTAACTGGTCTCCAAAGATGAAGTTTAGAGACCCGTTACGTTGTCTTCCAAAGCGCTGCTGTAATTTCCAGCGCGTCCTCACGCTCGGAAAGTGATGGTTTCCAGGAAGGTAATTGTCTTTGGTGCGTGCTTCTGACGACGAGTTCAGAAACTCATGACAGTCAAGTGTCGAGCTCCATGCAAGGCTTGTGATTTACAAGGTGTTCAGGGAAGCAGTGTTGCCACATGATGCGAAATTTTCCTTTTCGAAGAGAACAAAATTGTAATCGAGAAGGGAAATTCAATGACAAATACAAAGGTTTCATGGAAATTTGAGGACATCAGACCCAGTGAATTATTATGAATTAATCAATAACATAATCCGGGTTAGTCTACTTATCGGCCATTAGGGCTTAAATTAAGCTATTTAAAATGGGGGGTTTATTTTTATATACATTTTTAAAATTAAACTTCCGTATCTTCCCTTTTATGGACGATAATATTACGTGTGGTAATGTAAAGAATTAATATCGTCCTATTTCAACATATACAGCGGAGTAAACACTCAATTTAGGTGCCAAGTCAAGGTTATTTATTGAAATTAGAATTCTTGTTATTACTCGTATTAATTACTAGTTACTTGTTAATGCTTTGGTTGTAATAAACTGGAAATTGAAAAGATATACATGTATTTGCTTGTAATTTATAATTTTTTACTGAGGTCTCTTCGTCTCATACCCTTAGGTATGTGGGATCTTTTGGGGAATGTAGCTCACTAATCATCATTCATCCTTGATGGTAAAGCACTCTCTGCTCGTGGTGAGCTTGGTGGTAAGGCGATAGAGGTACTAAATTTACACACTTGAATGGCAACACATGACACCCCTGAAGACTGGATCAGCATGGGTAATGTAAGGATATACCTGTCTCTGTACTCCAACTGAAGATCTGCTTCGAGAGGTTATGCTTGTGACTGTACATAGAGTCTGACTCGCGTTAACACACTCTCCCTAGAACCTCCTCCTCTCTTTCTATTCAATTCGTAACTTGCTCCTTAATAACTGAATTAGAACTGACTGCTCTCACTACCAGGTACGTAGTTGTATGGCTCTAGGAAAATGGGTGCCCAGTCAAACTATCCACTGCGTGGTACGATGTTAGCACGTAATTTTATTCCTATATAGAGGCGAAATACGTGGGGAGGTCATAATTTATATTTCTGTTATGTTTAATATTTACACTTAAAAGAAGTAGGGGCTCGATGACACAGAAGATGACACCCAAGAAAGATCCTCCTGGCAGGCTTTGCTCTTCGAAGGAATGTTGCCCCAGTTTTATTTTTTGAAAAATTTAAATGTTCGCGATCGGTTTATTTTCAGCATACAATGTTAATTAGACATTATCCATTGTTTAGTCGTTTAAAATATTCTTATCCTAATCATAGCGACAATACTCATGCCTGGACGTCAGGGTTCAAACTTGGGACATCTGACCCGGATGCGATGAGCCTGACGCTTGTGGCTAGTTTGTTTACTTTCGCTGAAGGGAAGAATTTTTCCAGAAAGGGGAATTTTGCCCCTTGGAAAGGAAAATTGTGCCCTCAGTTTGTGGCAACACTGCAGGAGGAATGGAGGTTCGTGCCGATTAGTGTTGCACGATTGGGAATCTACAACAACTGCACGTTGCAAAGCGAAAGGAAATATCGCAAGATTGGTTTCCGATAAGTAAGGCTTTTCTCCCGGAAGAGAATTCCTATTTTGGGGATTCTCGAGATAGAGGACGTTTTAGGCCATGGTCACGTCTTGATGACTTCATATGATTGGCTTCGAAGAACGTTTTCATTTGATTCTTGTTATTCGGCGTCGCTTTTCTGCCACTTTTGGATATCGTGACGATGAGAATAAGTGATGATTTCATGAAATTGATGGACACTCACAAGGAATACCCATCCCAGGTCGGGATTCGAACCCGGGACCCCTGGAGCAGTTTGCCCATGTTATGACGATTAGTCTCGTACATGATTTTTTAATCGTCTAATTGCGTAGTTTTTTTTATTTTATTTTTTTGGTAAATTGTGTCAAGTAACAGCTATTTGTGTCAAGTTCGCGTTTACTTTTCTCGAATTTTTGTTTCACTGGGCAGAGAGGTTAGAAATGTAGCAATGTGTCGTGGAATTGTTGACTGTTAGGGAGACTTTTCTACGTTCTGTGAGGGGACGCCAACTGGAGGAGAAACTTGTGGTCTTCTGAACAAATGCCAAACAGGCGCCAAAACCACCTCCCCCTACGGCCCCCACGCATGTATTTTGGAAGCTGAAGATAAATGGACCAACGATCACCCCTTCGAATTTTGGCGGGCACTCTTGCTGAAACTGTACTCCGTTAACCTACGCCACTGATTCTACGGGGCGGCACGGTGGCCGAGCTCGTTGTTAATCAACTTTCGATCTTGCTACCGAAGTTCCTGGGTTCGACTTCTTTGTGGGTGACTCTACATCAATTTCATGTGACCATCCATCATTCCCATCGTCGCGATTAGCCAAAATGAGAAAAAAGCGACCTGAAATACAGTACGAACCGCTGAATCAAATCGAAGACCCGGGCGTTTCGTTTTGGTTCGATTTGAGTTAGTGTCTTAAGTTAACTTCATGCACAGTAAGGCTTATCGGGACTGGACCTACAGTTTAAAGTGTGATCCGAACCACTATGTGCCTCCACAGGGTATCGAACGACGAGCGTTTTGTGGAAGAGACGAGGCAAGTATCTCCACACACGCTATGGCAGCGAGGTGTCGCAGCTTGTGCAGGTATGTGGCGAAGCCTCGTTGCAAGACGGTGTCATTGGCCTTTTTAAAGATCGAATGTACCGTTGCAGGAGAAGCCATGCGAACGCCATGATAGGAAGAGAGATGGGAACACTGGAGACATGCCACACACACATACGCGTCATTGATTATTTTCCCTATTGAAAATGGGTTTTCTTTTACAATCTTCCCTTTGATGGGAAGGGGCAGAGGGGAAAGGAGGAGGAATTTGTCAGTGGTTCACAAAGGAGAGACATTGATTGAGGATGCAGTTTTATGTCAGAGAGGACCAACGCATTATTTATAGCATTGTGGGAAGCGGAAGACAGGTTTTTTCGCGAAATTAGGTCCGTCAGATGAAAAGCTGGTCTTAGGTTGCCTTACGAACTGCTAAGCGCCAGATAAAGGAGATTGTTTTTTTTCTGGACCGACTTTAGTCGCGGCCATGAGGATGGGTGATGATAGGATATTTATGAAGGGACACTCACAAAGAACGTCCATAGCCAGGCCAGGATATATAAATTATGCTAGAACTTTTATTGCAAACAATTTCCTGTCGATTAATTTTATTCAAAATTAGAAACAGCGTTTGAAGTGCAAAATGTTAGCTGGAGGATGTTCGGTCTAGCCTTCGAGGATGCTCCTATGGTTTAACATGGTGACAATAAGACAACTGGGGGATACCATCCCCCGCATCCTCCTCACTTCGAGCACTGGTTCCATGGTAAAAAAAGAAATAGAAAATCGCCTTATCTACAGATTATTATTTAACCACTGACATTAGCGAAACATCAAACATAACTTTTTTTTGTACAGTGGGATCCACTAGTAATTCTTGGCAAATTGTCCATAACTATTTTCATTAATTTTTCACTTACATTCTGTGTGTTTTTAAGCGATGGATTTTTATGTATGCTGGTGCAGAAGTTGTCAACAGCTTGTTTTGAATTTTCTTTTAATTCTTGAAGCTCTTATTTGATCAAATAAAGTGCACTAACATGGTGATGGACAATTTTCACTGTAATACTCATGGATCCCACTGTACCTCACCTAATGAGAATCAAGACAAGAGTAAAAAAGATTATCTGCTCCCCACCATTAGTTACGGAGATATCGGACAGGAACTAAGGGATGTTTTGGAGGGGGGACACTGGGGAAAGGGAGGGGGGCTTTTGGAATTTTGCACTCCAAGTAGTGGTCTGACAACTGACCAAAATTTAGCTTTTAGGGAATTACTCCCTTTTTATCCTTCATTACTTTTGAAAGAAGGCCTAAAAAAATCTTCAAACTTTGACACACATCTACACTGGTCCTCTAGGGTCTAGGAAAGGTTGCTAAGTTACCCTGGATCAGACTTCTCAGTTAGCTATTGGGGTAACTAAATTGCAGGCCCTGACTTGGTCACTGGTGTGTATTTTATACCTTTCTTAAGTTAGAAATGAAAGGGTATGGGACTTCCTTCCAATAAAGTCTGGTTTATCATCGTTTATGGACAGTATACAGTAACACTTATCCACTGGCAATCTTGGATTCAAGTTAACTGATGCAGATCTGAGTGCAAATCTGCAACGGGTAACCCTTCCAACCCTTGCTTTTTGGTATCGCAAGAACCCAGAGCCGAAGCATTACCTTCTCTAACTGAAAGCCTAAAGGCTTGCTCCGGTCACGTGACTATACGTCAGCAACTGGAGGCGAGATAGCCGGCATGTTTGATTTGCTTCTTGAGAATCAATGTTGGACCTTTTTAGTGAATATGGAATTATAATGCAAATTTAAGAACTGTAATCGAGTTTACATGACGTGTAAATATGCTTAAATGTACAAAAGGTGGGGTGTATAAGTGTTGTGTGCTATTATGATGAAAAACGTAAGAGTAAGGTTCACAATTCTTCAACGTGTAGGGCAATTCCATGTGATTCGGTCCCTACGACAAACTGCAAGTTAAGTAACAAGGCTTTATATTCATAAATAAATAACATGATGTAAAACTTTCATGTGTCCGGAATAGGCATCTAATATACTCTTAGACTTGGTTAAGTTCTATCTTTTGTCAACGTTAAGAATTAAGATTAACGTTAAGATGCGTTGTTGCTTACTATTGCAAAATAATTTGTTTCAAGATTTAGTCAACGTCTAAAATATTACGGTCATGTCTACCAAAGCAGTTTGTTAGTGTAAATGTTATGCAAGCGTGTACATTTACATTCTTAATTTACCCCGCAATTAGGCTAATCGGAGGCTAATGGAATATATGTTATGCATTCAAATACAAGGGTGCGATGTGTAATAAGAACTTCGATGAAATATTCGTGTGTAAAATTATCCAAGATGTTTCAAACAGAAACGTTTTTACACAGAAAGCATTTTATTACCTAGCTATGTTAATATGAACTACAAATGTAGTAAATTTTATAAAATTGTTTCATGTGAACTGTTATTTTATTTTTTGTCTTTGTCTTTTCGATGTTCGTAATTTTGATTATTATTATATCTGTAATAATGTTTATTGTTTCATAATTCACTAACATTCTTCACGATTTTATTAACAGAGTGTAAACAGAGTGTATGGATATATTACAAATGTTAATTTTCCAAATGAACGCCAAGATGGAAATATTAATCTGCTTTTTTTTTTCAATGAAAATGTTGAAGCTCTTAAGTTATTGTCACAGATCTTACTAACAACAATGAAAAGGTTGAATTTGTTTATTTCTTTCGTTCAATAAAGTCAAAAGGGTCGAATTTAAATGTCTGTATTCACAGAAATGTAACATTGCCCTTGTACCAATTTCTTTTGATTTTGCTGAAAGGTTATAGAAATTAGTTTTTTTAAAAAAAATAAATTGTATTGCTACACAGAATATCTGCATTATCTGGTTGATTAATTTCGGGTAAAGTTAAATAAAATTTAATTGATTATATATCTTGGCAAGTTTAAGGTCGACCTAATATGTGAGGTTTTGATTTACTAATTCATTGATTTTTACATACGAAAGTTCATACAAAAGCTGTAACGAGTTTTACTGTAGCTGACAAATATTCCGGAAAATATTTTTCAAAGAAATGCAATGTTTAATTTTTTCCGCCAGGAAGTTTCTAACGGTTTTCAACTCTTTCTTTGTGCTATGGTAGGAATTTTTGTGGTGGCCGTGGTGACTTCCTGAATGAAAATTTTGGGGTAAATGTTCAATATTCTACTTTTTTCTTCTAACTATATTCGTCAAGGGTAAATGTCAAAATTTGACTTCATAAAAGAAATAGTAAATATACCTTAATTATCTACAATAAAAATGCGACAAGGGATTTACAGCGTTAAGACAATCGCCTCCAGATGACGCCTTGACTGAGCGCTGCGGCCTGAACCTCAAGATGGTCTTGGCCGAAGCAGCAGGTTTATGAGAAACTAACCCAAGCAAATTGCAGCGTCCACAAAGGACCGGCCAGTTCTCCCTACGAGATAGACTTGTGATAAGATAAGATAAGATCTTCGGGTAAGATATCCGAAATATACAGAAATCTGGTTCATTTTTATACTAAATGATTGTTTACAAAATACCAAGGAAACTTGGTCGATATTTACACGTTTCCATTATTACATCATGCAATTTAGACTTTTACAATATTTACATAAAATAATCAATAATAACATACCTTTCTAAAATATTTTTCCAATGCCAAACACGTTTACATAATTATTAATTTTGTTGTCTCTAAGAAATGTAGATTAATTCCCGAACATTCGAATCTCGTGCAAGTCACAGATAATTTATGCACGCGCAGATGTTGAACTCCCTATTTTCAAATGGAAGCATGACCAGATTCGACTGGGGCGACACAACTTTCAACTAATGGATTGAATTGAAATTTTACACTGTTTATTTGCTTGACGGATGGTATCAGTTGTAATTCAAGAGTTGTAAATTAAGGGACACCCTAATGCGCACCTAGACATATGCAGAAAATATAACAAGTGCAATGCATTTCATTCTCCATTTGACTTCATTTTGAAATAACTCATATGACCACTCTCTTCCATTTCCTCTGGTTTGATATATTACTTTCACTGAAAGAAATTACCTTTCTAGCGTTGCGTAAGCTTTCTCCTTTCCCTGGTGCATTCTTTCCGCTAAAGATTGAATTAACAATGGACTAGTATGATGCATTGTTATGAAATAAGTTGTCCAAATTGCTATATTTCAATAGCTTACGTGAGTGCATGTTACAGTGCACGAGCAAGCTTATGGACGAGATAACGGAATGGAGGCATGGTGGATGGTTTGACTTTAGAGGTGTGTTCACTTGTTTTTTAAAAAGACCTTTACTAGCTGATGATAAGGAAATCGATGAACTTGATTAATTAATTATATGAAACGCCAACTAAGCATTAATAAAAGTCAGGAGAAAGAGTGAGAGAACGAAAGGATTGAGAGTGTGTGTCATAGGGGGATAGACACGCACACACACACAATGGGTAGAAAAATACATGGTACCCAGTTTCCATATTCAGTTCTTTGTTTTTTTCGTTTTTTTTTTAAAAAAAATTGAGTTCCCTAATGGAAATTTCCATTACTTTTTTTTTTAAAGTAACGAATTTAGTTTACTTTAATTTTTGTGTGCTTTCTACATCATGTGTATCATCAAACCACAACTCACTAACACTCTACACTTCTTAAACCCGAAGGTTCATGGCTGCAGCAACACAAGCCTTCCATCTGTCTCTATCCTGGGCAAGATCAATCCAATCTTTTCCATCCTTACCGATTTCCTTTAGGTCCACCTCAACGTTATCTCTCCATCTTCGTCTTGGCCTTACTACAGGTCTCTTACCATCAGGTTTCCCAGCAAGAATCCTGAATGAATCCAAGAATGTTGTGGACATACATGTGGTTTGGAAAATGAGAAATTTGCACAAAAGTTCTTTTCTGAAGTTTCTTTATTCCGATTAAGGCTTTCGAAGCATACGCGTAATTCAACGTTCGTGTACACATACCTAGGCACATCGTAGAATCTGATTTGCATAAATCTGTTAAAATTATTATACTATTGTTATTCAGACCGTCCTCATATTATCTGCTCGTTGAATATGACGCAGATACCCTCCGATCTTGACTCCAGAAAGAAGTAAGTGGGTATACATAGAAGGAAGGGGTGGTAATTTTTTCTGGTGGGGCAGTCATACTTAGTATACCTCCAAATAGCAAGAAAAAATAACCATATTTGAACTCAAAAAGTTTTTATTTTTCTATTTGTACTGCTTTTCTGAAAGATAGTACCGCCCCCTTTCTTTCATCTCGCACATCGCCACTGGTACCTGCCGAAAACATTCACCCTTGATCCAAACCACACAGATCATCAAATAGATCTAGCATGAAAAGAGGGCATTCAGGGGCGCCCCTTTCGGTTAAGAGCGGAAGTAACCAAGGACAATGTTGCAAGGTAGATCACAATTACTTATGCGTGCGTGTAACCAAATGCTATTATGAATGTCTATTGTGGTTTGTCGAGATTAATTGAACTATAAACCGAATTAGTCTGAGTTCTGTCAATTTCAGAAGGTGAAATATACAATTGTATATTCTTATTGATCGAACTTCTAACCAATGTCAACTCTTCATAATGTAAAGTATGGCCGGAAAAGAAGTATACCGAAAGTTGGCAACATTGTACACAACTTTTGGTATACTTCTTTTCCGGCCAAACTGTACAATTGGTACACCTGTCATTCAGCAAGATTTTATATATGTGTGGTCTTGATTACTGTTGGCTAAAGAGGCTTTTTTTAGTTGTTCAAACCGGTACCAATGCATTGTAATTAAAAATTCCTGAGCTATTAATATGAAATCTGTTCCACACAGTACATTACAAGCTTTCTCTTTTAATTAGTGAAGCAAATATTATGTAATGTGTACTTAATTTATTAAAATTCATGTAGTTTCTAGGTCGAAGTGCAAGGGTCTATCCGTGCTTTGTAACTACGGATTCTGTGTTTAGAGTCAGAGAGATTTAAGACCGAAGCGATAACTGACAAGGGGCACTTCACCTCAAGATGTGCACACTTGACTAGCCACTTCTTTTGCCCGCCCTGGGAGAAAAATTTCAATGTGCATATGCAAACTAACCGTGGCAATACCTTGTACCATATAGAAAAACAATGATTTTTTAAATGAAAATTAGATCAAGGGATGCAGCTAATTGTTTTTATTACGTTACTGGATTAAGATCCGGATTAAAAATACGAAGTAGTAACTTGGAAATTTTCTTGAAGGCTTCTGCCGGTAATTCCACTAAGTCTGGCCTATAGGATGGGTGTTGTACAGAGTTTTATAAAAGTCGCGGAACTCTAACTTCCTAACGCGTAAACCGTAAGTGATATCCCTACTAGTGTCTCCTTCTTCCGTTATTAGTCAAATTCTACATTGGGATCTAAGTATAGGGCGAAGAAAATGGGCTAGCGAGAGGTTTCTGTAAATAGGCTCATCAGACCATACTCAAATCGGAGTGACACCTCCGTCATGTAGAGGAGAAGGTCTAAATATGGGCGAAGGTTTAAATATGGGTTTTGGAGTTATCAGCGCTGTTGCGTGCTGTAGCCTGGCAGAGGCTATTGGAACTGGTTATCTGTCAAGCACAAAGGTTGCGGCGCCAATTTGCAAGAGAAAGTGGTGGTTAGTTTCGGCCTTGGACGCTGTTATAGAATTCCGACCTCCGAAAACTTTTTGCAGGTATGTTTTAACTCAGCGTTTTCTGAATTCTCATCTGCTTTGTATAGGTTATGATATTAGCGGTACATAAAACAAATGTGGGCTTTTAAAATGACATGATTTGTTTGTGAAATATGTACCACAGAGAGCGAAAATAAATTGAAGAAGAAAAATAGCGTGATGGTCTAAATATGGGCTATGACATGAGGTCTAATGCTGAGATCACATTTTCAACAAATATTTGGATGCTTTTTTCAATTTCGATTTTTCCCATTCCACGTGATTTTCAAAACAACAAATTATTCATAAATATGAATTTTATAATGTTTTAAGCGATAAATGACTGTTGTTTTAAAATTGTAATTGCTTTTTGTGATATTGCCACTAGTAGCCCATACTTAGACCACAATTTTTAAATACATCATTTTACCATTTTTTGAAAATTGCTTCTTTTTAAAAAAAAATCGAGATCTTCTATACTTTAGCATGCTATTACATTTAAGTATATATTTCATAGATATGCGTTTTAAAAGCAGGTGCTTGATATATTATTTTTTTCCTCCGAAAATGACAACATAAAAAGGGGGCCCATATTTAGACCCTTTCCTCTACTACATGAGACCACTTTCGTTCGCCCATATTCGTTCGAATCTCCAACCCTCGAGCATATAATTTTAATGTGACAATAATAGTAGACACATATATGTAAAATATACGCCTTAGTAGTTTCAGCCCACAATCACCTTTTTTATATCCATATATCAATGCGTATAGTTAAGATAGACTAAACTGAATCTTAACATGGATATGATGGCTATGTTCACTAATATTTCAGTTTCACTGCGTCTTTATTTCAAGGGTTCAAGGGTACATATTAATTAACGTATAAAGTTAAAATGTCCCGTATCGTGGCCGTGCAGTCTAAAGGCGTCTGCTCCGACTACGGGACGGGCGTAGGTTCGAGTCTCCTAGAGGAAGCGTAACAACTTTTCTCCTGAGATTTCGGCCTGTGTATGCACTCAGAGAACTAAATGCATCATATCGATTGATGCACCAAAATGCATCGCTTGATGCACTAAAGTGTGTTTTATGACTTCTTCAAAGAATCAGATTCACATTTGATGCATTTGGGTGAATTCTTTTATGTCGTGAAAGAAACAACAAAGTGCATCATTTGATTCAAGTAAGGATTCCTTTCAGTCGAGATGCACTTCAATGCATCAGTTGATGCGTTTTGATGCACCAGAATGCATCTTTTTTTGATGATGAACTTAAACGTTTCGTCAAACATTTAAGTGCATCATACAAAATGATGCAGGAAGGTGCATCAAATGATGCATTGAAGTGCATCTCGACTGAAAGGAATCCTTACTTGAATCAAATGATGCACTTTGGTGTTTATTTCACGACATACAAAAATGCACCCAAATGCATCAAATGTGAATCTTATTCTTTCAAGAAGCCATAAAACACACTTTAGTGCACCAATCGATATGATGCATTTACTTTTCTGTGTGTACATAACAGAGAAGCAAACCACATGAAGATTCATATGAATGCTCTCGAGCAGTGGTTCTGAAACTTTTTTCATTGTACCTTTTAGTCGTAACTAAACGTATAATGTACCCCCCAATAGGTTTTCTTCGAAATTAAGGGAAATTTTTTTGGCTGCCTGATTGGTGGGGTGTTTTTGATATGCTGGAGCCGTGAATTCTGCAAAAGTGGAAAATGGCATTCGGCCTGTTTCTGGAAAGATGGTGAACAAATAAACATTAGAATCCTACGTTTATTATTTTACTGGGTGTTCCAACGTTTACAATCTTTCATGATTAGTTACAAAAATAAAAATGTGAAACATGCATGCTGAGAAGTACATAAAAACTTTAATTTTCATACATTTCTTCAATAGTTATTGGAAAGAAAAGTTTGAAAACGAACAGTCAAGCAAAATTACAAGGAAGAAAACAAAAACACAACAACAATGAAGTCTGCTCTACACACTTGTACAAAAATGTTCTCGTGTGGGTTTTCTCGACATTCTCTTCCGAGCTGATCGCGTACCCCCTTCAAGTCGTTCATGTGCCCCTGGGGGTACGCGTACCACAGTTTGATAACACTGGGGAACAGTGAAATTACGGCACAGTGTTTGAGAGCTAATTTAGGGCGATTTCATGCTGCTGAATAATGATATAATAATATATTTCCTGAATTGGCTCTAATTTATGAAATAAATGCAACTAAACCAAAATGGCGGAAACCTAAGACGTACATATAAATGAACTTCCAACAACAATTTAATATTTCTTTTTGTGATTACAATCATTATTATAAAAATAAATTTATATAGGCCTATGATCATAATAATTAAGAAAATATGTACACAATGAAGTAACAAAGTATGTGAAACGTTTTCTATACGATTTCCAATGTATTCACATTAAACGCATTTCGCTTACTTATACTAGGCCTCCCGCACTGGTGCAAAAATCCGAATAAGGTTAATTTCGGAATTCATTTGTTCGTGCATGAATTAACCAGCTACCAGTCGGCACCACCATCGATGCTAAATCCTAATTTTCTCATTAAAAATTTTGTTTATGTATCTATTAATCAATGATGATCACTTGTACGTGATTTTGTATTTTATTAAATGCCTTTCCCTTCTTAAACATGTATAAGAAAAATCGTATTTTTAAAGTCACTAGTTCTACATGACGTAACATCGTTCCATATGATCTGTCATGGACGTACACTAACTATTTTAATAAGGATGTAGAAGAACAAAAAATAAAAACAATGGCTTATTGTGCAGATTTTTATTGTAAAAACTGTCAGAAGAGGAATCCAGAGCTGTGTTCTGTCATATCCTGAAAGGTTAGTTATTTATGAATTCTGTTCGCTCTTTATGTAAAAATAATTTCCATAAAGTTAGTTTCCACGGAGAATAATTCCTAGCATGTCTTCGTATTCTGTATTTTGCTTCATTTAAGTAAAAGGACATGTGTTAAAAAAAAACGTCTAAAAGATTAAAGGTTCGATTTTGTAACTTAATGTTATTTATAAGTTACACAGGAGGATAGGAAGCCAACGAGAATAGTAGGAATGACTTGAAGTTTGTTTGAACTTCGGAAAAGCTCATTTGTGCATGTTATAATGCAGAAAGTTGCAAGTTATCGCGCTCCTATTCGCTTCTGCATGAAGTTTATTTCTTCTAGCATTTAAAACTTTGTCAACATGTACAGGAGATGAAAAAAAGCGTGTAAATATTAAAGCAATGAAACCTAAGGTAACGGTTCCTATCGTTCTATGATTTTTTAAAAAAATCTCTTAGCAGGAAGACTAATTATCGTAGAATTTTAGCAATTATTGTCTCACGAAATTTGAACCTTTCTTAAAGTAATTAGCACTCTTTGGATTTTTTAAAAAATATTTATGTTGAAAAAACAACTTAAAAATTATCTTACGCAAGCTTACACGCTTCCCAAGGACAATGTATTTTCCATTGAAAAGGGACTGTAAGTATCGTAGACTAGTGGGAATTATGTAGAAGTAAATCGGAACCTTAGTAAAATGAATTTAGGTAATTTATTTATAATGCTAAGAGAACCAAACCTGGCCTGCCTAACCTAACTACGAAAGCATACATTGAACCAAATCATAAGTAATCACTAGTTTTGGAAACGAAATGAGTGTAACTAACCTACATGTGCAATATATGCAAAATATTTTACGAACATTTAGACATGTGTTACTGTAAAGAAAAATCCTTTCTCACTGGTGCCACGGGAGGAAGATTTTGTGTTTCAAATCGCATTTTAATCTATGTGCTTTAATCCAACCCTACAGAATTATGGATGTTACTCCTTTGATCTACTAGATGCTATGGGTGATTTTGATTTGTTGACATATTTCCTGTCCTGGTATCTTCTTCAGAAATATGTTGTGTCATAACATTTTTCTTGAAAGCACTCTCGGGAATAGATTCCATGATCCATTTAATGACAAAAATTGCATTGTTAGCCAGTTGTAGGTTAGGCAGTAAGCTTCAGGGACTCTTTCTAAAAGATAATGTGGTAAAACTTTGCTTCATATGTTAGGAAGTTTAGTGCAATATCTATAATATTTTTTATTTGCATTACCACACACTGTATGGTGCCATAAGAAGTAGTTACGATGAGAAATAATGTGAAAATTGAGTAAAAATAAATCAATTGAATGGTGACAAGCTCATAAGATTTTGCGCAATTGTTGAAGGAGCTATCATAGAATGGACCCTTATACATTTGACTCTACTTTATTCAACAGATACAGATAGTGATCTAATGCATATTCATTTTCAGTAACTTTTCTTTGTGTTGACACGCTTTGACCTTAGCTCACTAACAACTCTTGCATCTTGGAATTTATCTTTTTTGAGTGACATAAAATGCAGAATGCTTTGTCTTGCATAGTTATATGTTTCTAAAATAATTTTTCGTCTTTTATTTTTCTCGTAGAGCTGAGATATAGTTGGAGAAAATATGGCGAAAGGACTTGAGGCACAAAACATACAAAAGTTACAGAGTTTGTGGAGACAATTTTTCAGAGAAAATGTTTATGAATTCTAATAGAAATAAGTTAGTGCATGATGCATACCCAGATGTAGAACCAAGTAAGTATATTGCATTTCTTATGGAATAACATTGTCATCAGTTACGTGGCTCATGCATAAGAAATTGTATTTTCCCTTTTCTGCATTAAAAAAATATATGCTTTAGAGATAAATTTTGCTTAAAGTACATAACACCTAACAACACGATACATTGCTTGAGGATGTTAGAAACAAATGTATTTAATGTTTGACTAAATATTCCAAGCAGGATGGATGAAAAAGATATGATTTTCAGCTAAACAGTCCTGTAAAATATTTGAAAAGTTTGATTAAAGGAAATAAAATGCACATATTTTTCTGTTTGAGATTGTACATATGTGAACCTACTATGGAAATGTTTGTTGAGTGTGTTAATGATGCTTTAATAATTTCAGTAACTTTTATTCCAGTGAAAGTCTGTAGGACCTCAAAGAGATTATCATACCTTATGCAAAATATATGAATTACTAGTGATTCAATAAATATATATATATCTGAATAACAACGTCTTTGTTTATTTTCCCTTACATTTGTTATTAGCAATATAATATAATGTTTTACATTTCCACAGTATGAGTATTAAATCATTAAGAGTAATGTACTTAGTCTGAAACTGTTATCTTCTTCTGGAGTATTTCAACATGTAAATTCAAGTATAACATGTCACCATAGTGAGTGTCCGACCAATAAACCTATCAGTATGACACAATGGTTTGTCTAATGGAATTTCATTAACAATATTATGATAATATTCAATACAGTGGAAATTATTTGATGTAGGGTTTTAAGGATTTCTTATAGTCTTTTACTTTATATTCCATATGTTTAATGCTAACAATATAATTTATATGTGTAATTGGAAGTAAGATGCTTGAAATAAATTTTGGGACTTGTAGGCATAATGACCATATTGGGCCATTCAATGTATGTGAGGAAGAATCCTCTTATCTAATATCCTTACTTGAGTTTGAACTGTTCTTTTAGGTCTACTTTATGCACAGAAAGGCTAATTTGGTTGAAACTACCGTTTAAAGTGGGATCCGAAACACTATGGGTCTCCACCGGGTATCGAACCCATACCTGAGTTAAAAAATGGGTGTGAAGAGCCCCTTGAGAAAGGTTGAAAGTGAAATGTTATAAAGACTTGCAAAGGATATACACAAAACTACGAACTTCCTCAGAGACAATATAAGAGCCCAGCTCTTCTCAAAAAGGTAATGACATTTTTTAAAGTGCTTTCATTATCTCCCAACTTGGTCAATAATTGGTAAGATCAAAAGTTTGAGGAAAGTATAATCTACACATTAGGTAGGAATAAGTCAATCACTTAACATTTAGACATGACACATTGGATGGTCTAGCCCTTGCAGCAAATCATCATGAGTTAGACACCTATGTTCAATACGTGGCCAAGTTAAATTTACTTCTTGATGGAAAGGATGATATGAGAAACATGCACCAATGATCGACCTGATAGTGTGAAGCTTGAAAGAATGATTATTTATTAACTCTTTATGTTCACTTTCTTTTAGACTGACTATAAACATGTGTGACATTATTTAGAAGTAGCAGGGATTTTGTCAATATGGCATCCACTATGAGTGAAATGTTGCTGTTCATTGGTTCATTTCCAAGTGGCATGTCACATGTCACTTTGGTGTGAAATCTATCTAAATTGCAAAAAAATACTGTTGGTTTATTTGTCATCAGCTGGAAATTTGCACATTTCTTTTGTTTTTTAATTAGCTTTAAAAAATTCATGTGCAATATTTATTCTGAATGCATGGATTGTATCATCTTCAGTACTGTATTAAGTATATGACTTTAGGCCTATCAGTCTTTTGCCTGTGCTATCTAAAGTACTCGAGAAAATAGTGCATTCGCAGACGTTAAACTACGTTAACACGAATAATTTACTGCCCCCGCTGCAATCCGGATTTCGTGAGAAACACAGCACAGCCACTGCTCTTGCTAAAGTTGTGGATGATATTCTCTATGCCATTGATAAACAGCAAGTCACTATTTTAGTACTTCTGGATCTCAGTAAGGCTTTCGACACTGTGCAGCATGACTTATTATTAGCCAAACTTAAATATTACAAGTTTTCTCCTTCAACATTAAACTGGTTTCAAACATATCTATTTAACAGACGTCAAAGGGTCGTATTACATAATTCACCATCTCACGTGTCTCAACCTATAACGCTGAAAGCAGGCGTGCCGCAAGGATCGATATTAGGCCCCCTCCTCTTCACCCTTTACACTGCAGATTTGCAGCAAGTTATAAAATTCTTCACTCCACATTTTTACGCAGACGATACCCAGTTATATTTCTCAGATCATTACGCTTCGTTGGAACATAAGCTTCAGTCACTAAATTCTGACTTGAACATCGTCAGTAACTGGTGTGTATCTAACGGTCTTAAAATAAATCCAGAAAAATCCACTTTCATAATCATTGGTTCTAATTATTCAAGGTCGTTAATTAAAAATATTAAGTTCGAGCTCAAAATAAACAATTTGCCCATTGTCAGGAATAACACTGCTAAAAATCTTGGTCTGATTTTTGACGAAACTTTTGATTGGACAGAACATGTAAAGACGCAATGTAGGAAAGCTTATAGAACACTTAGGAATCTGAATCGTTTCCGTGACTTCCTCCCTGCGGAATGCAAGCTAAGACTCATCCAAGCATTAATCTACCCATTGTTCGACTATTGTGATAATGTTTACGGCCCTCAACTCTCGCAAAAGCTCAGTAAAAAAATACAAATGGTGCAAAATGCCTGCTTCCGATACATTTTTCAAGCAAAAAGATCCGATCATATTCTTCCATTCTTAAATAATAACCAGGTTCTTACCATGGCAAACAGAAGGAAGTTGCACTATCTCTGTTTCATACGCCGCATACTGACAGAAGGTAAACCGCAGTACCTGTTTGAGAAGATGCATTCCCGTAGGGAAATCCATCAGTATGTTACACGTAAGCGGAACAACTTCGATTTACCCCATCACTCTACCACGGCCTACAAATCCTCTTTCTCCTTTTCGGCTCCCAAAGCATGGAATGCATTGCCTGCAAATATCGCTAGTGTAAAAAACCCATTATATTTTAAAGGTAAAATAAAAGATCTGCTGTTAATGGAACAATGGCAGAGTCGGGGCACATACTGAAGGTATCAAGTCACTCACTATAAGGAATTGTATTATTGTATTATTATTACTATTGTCTTTTTTATTCCTAGTTACACTTTTTTTGCAACTAATTCCTATGTATTTTTTTCTTTCTTCATTTTTTATTTTTTTTATTATTATTATTATTATTATTTTACGTTTAGCTTACTGCTCCATAAGTTTATAATCATCTCATATGTATTCTCATATTGACAAGGGTTAGGTGGCAGAGCAGCCCTTGGCTGAACCTCGCCCGCTGAATAAAGAAAATTTATTATTATTATTATTATTATTATGAATATATAAAATACATATCTGTGCAGGATAAGATCTTTCAGTGGTGTATTTTAAATTCCATTGTGTGTGTGTTTAGGAGTGGGGGGCTGGGAGTGTGCTTATCTAGCTTGATCCTACATACTCAATGACTGCTTTGTTTTTTATTCTAAGACATTCATATTTCGAGTCCAGATTTTTGTGTAACTATGAAATATGTAATGACATATGATGAAATTGTAGTCAATATGTAGAGTGGTTCCAGTAAGTAACTTCGAACAAAACTTGCTTGTATGACATACTCCTACTCCCATTCTAGATTAAAAATTAGGGATTTTTGACAAATACTAAAATGAATAAGCATGCAGTGATTACTTAATAATATATCTTACAAACATTCACACGTTTTTAGAAATGGGTTGAAATTACTCTCATGCAAACCAGAAAAGTGAAATTTCATACAACTTCGATTGATTGATTAATTTGGTGTTTTAAGTCAACTTTATTCACAGTAAGGCCAATCGGGACTGGAACTACAGTTTAAAGTGGGATCCGAACCACTATGCGTCTCCATATAGGTACAACTTCGAGATGGGGTGGTTGCTATATAGGCATTCTAGGTTAACTTGTGTAAGGTGTGACCTTTTCTTACTCTATTTTCCTATAACTATTCATTATCACCATCATAGTAGTTTTTACAGAGAAATAGACTGATAGAATTAAAACAATTACAATTTTATTCCAGAAATTATTCTGTTGGATAACTTCCCCAATGAGCTGTGTCACTCATAACTATTATTTTATTCTATTCTCTCATGTCAGATGGCACTGAACTAGTTTCTATGTCGTATTGTCCAAAATACTATTTCATCTACAGAACACTGAATGTAAGTTGTGATAGAAATTAACTGTAGTGTAAAATATTTACTTTCATCTACAGCATAACATAACCCATGGTTCTACAGAATAGTTTCTCAACCTATAAGGTGCGACCAACTCCTGGGTCCTGAGGGGACATTTGGTGGGTCGGGAAGTTGGGTTCGAAACTTTGTTAACTGGGTCTTAAAAACCTATTACCTTAAATTACTTAGAAATAGTGTTTTAACAATCTAAATTCAGGCCGTGTTGTTGTAAAAGAGCAAATATATGATTATAGACTAGGTGCACACCCCTACAAAGTAATTCCGCTTGTTCCCATCTTATGGGTCCCATGAAGTGTAATATCCTTCAAGGTGGGTCCCCGGCTGAAAAAGGTTGAGATCCACTGCTCTACAGCCCTGGAAGGTCCTTGGCCTATCAACTGACTGCCAGTCTGCCTCCCACAACCCTACCTAGAGGTGTGGAGATCTTCAACCAGTAATGGGGTGACGTAAGGTCAGCACATCGAACCCTCAGCTGTTATAGGAGATTTCCAAGACTGGGTTACGCTACTCACTTGTAGGTCCCCAATTTTCTTAGGATGGTGGTTAAGTTTGGAAAACAAGTACTGACTGACTATATGTATATATCTTTTATTCCAGTATATTTCATACCTACAAGCCGCCAGCCGATTTGTAATAGTTTCGTTAGATGAATAGCGTTAATGTTCCATCAGTAGTTTTTAATATACGTTTTATGATTTATTCTTATTTCGTGAGACAAAACCTTCGAATCCTGTCTTTTGTTTCCCTGGTATTTTCAGCATCAAATTCTCTCCCCCCTCCTCTCAGGGTACTCCACTGATATCAATTGCAGAGAAAGTGGATGCATTTGTCTTTCGTTTTATGAGGCCATAGACAGATGAATGGAATTTTCTACGTTGGTAAATCAGAAGTGTCTACATCTTGCGATTGAATATGGTAGGCCTACACAAGGGAGAAAATTACAGTGACGGCACCAGAAACAGTTGCTGGTATTAAGTATGCTGTATCCTGCAGATTGCCACCCACGTTAAACTGTGCAGCAATTGTTATGAAGAGAAAGAGACAATTTGGGAAATGTTGCAACATGGCTCGAGCGCCTTTTAGAACACTTTGGGTAGCGCAATGATCCGCTCACCCCACCCTTCCATTCCTGCTTTTATTTTCTGCTAATAATTCGGACATATCTCGTAAGGTCGTAGTATTTATTTTATTTAAGTGCATATAAATGTTCTACAAGGATAAATACCATTGTTCAGTTAATGCAGGGGTCCTGGGTTCGAATCCCTGTTAGAGCTTTCTTTGTGTCATCAATTTTTCATAGCATCGTCGCGATTAGCCTAAAATTGGAAAAATGCGACGCTAAATAAACAACGACGAGGGAGGGGTAGAACGCATTGATCTACGAACAAAGTAATCGCCGTAGAGTTCACACAAGATAAAATCGAAAAGCAACGCTAATAGGGAGAATACGAAATAAAAATACTTATTACCACAGATAATACACGGACCATTTTTCATGCACAACGGAATGATTTACGTGCTGGAATTTCAGGAACTTGAAATTATTTTCGTATGTTGTGCTTCTGGGCTACTTATTCTGTATATCTCGTAAGTTAGATGTAGAAATCATTCAAACGTAACGTGCATTAACTGAACAATGGTATTTATCCTTGTAGAACATTTTTATGCACTTAAATAAAATAAATAATACAACCTAACGAGATATGTGCCGAATTATTAGCAGAAAATAAAAGCAGGAATGGAAGGGTGGGGTGAGCGGATCATTGCGCTGAGACGCATTCAATTGTCACTGCCAAGAGTAAGATATGATTGGCGGAGAGGTTGCTATGACAACGCTTTACGTTTCGAAACAGCCGTAGGGTGGCTCCACATGTCCGGTTTGGTATACGCACAGATTACAAAGGAGAGATAGGAAGTAAGCGATCTTATTAATCTGTGCTTATACTACAAAATTCAACATTAAGAGATTCATTCATTCATTCATTCATACTTTATTGGTTTTAGCTGTTATACCAGCTCTACACCAAGTGTCCTAAAAATATGTCATGCATGACACTGTTACACAAATTACAAATTTTGAATATATACAGTTTTCTTATACATAATTTATCTACATCATTATCATACAAATTTAAAGTTGATAATAAATACAATTGTTATATCTGGTGACTATATCAAGTTACACATTTTGAATATTTACAATTTTCATATGTCTATATTAATATCATGAAAAAATCTACAAATGATAAATACAATTGTTACATCTGGTGACGATATTAAACAGGATAAAGAAGTTGGAAGAGGTATTCCTTTCTTTATTAGATTCTTGAATAACATCTCCCTTTGAGTGGTATAAAGTGGACATTGAAATATAACATGATGAGCATCTTCCTGATCTAGATTGCACTTGCACATAGGTGAATTTACTAAATTAATTTTATATAAATGGTGATTTAAACGTATGTGACCTGATCTCAATCTTAGTATTAAAACTAAAAACTTTCTGGGTATATTAAATGTATAAAACCACGGAGTCTTATTGTTTAAATTTAGTACATTTTTATATGAATGACCCATATATGTAAATTTTTGTTTGACCCATATCTCCCAATCTTGTTGAATTTTGTTTTTAACTCTTGGTAACATATCTGTATATGATAATAATATATTCGTTCTGTGATCCATAAGTCTTGCTTCTTTAGCATTTTTATCTGCCAGTTCATTATAATGAAACCCTGAATGTGCTGGTATATATGCAAAATGAATTGTCCTTCCCTCTGTAGTTAACTTAACATACAATCTTATTATGTAAAGTACCAATGCTGATGCCTTATATAACTTTTTATATGAAGATTGCACACTGTACAAAACACTTTTAGCATCTGTTAATATTAATATCCTTTTATCTGGAATATTATTAATGTACATCAATGCACGATATATTCCATATGCTTCTGCCGAGAAAATAGAACACTCTCCAGGTAGTCTAAACTTTTTAATATTTCCATTTGAAGAGTCAATAAAAGCACATCCTACTTCTTCTTTATTTTTTGATGCATCTGTGTATATGAATCTATAATTCTCCCAATTTTGTAAATATAATTGAATATTTTCATAACTTGTTAATGAAATATTCCTTACCGGTATTTGATCATATGAAATTTCATAAATTGGATGTTTGCTATGCGTTATTATTGTAGAAAATAAATCTTGAAATTCTATTTTACATTGTAGGAAAGTTGAATATTGTCCCTTTATTTTGTTCTCTTGATATAAAATCCATTGGTCTTGCATAAGTTTATTTACTGGATGTTCTTGTGTTTCCCAGCACTTGAAAACGAATTTATTTGTAATCCATTTGCATCTATACTTAAAAGGTTTTTCTATGGATTCTAAATAAACTCCTACATTGGGAGCTGAATTCATGAGACCCAATGATCTCCTCAAGACTTTTCTTTCTAAACTATCTATCTTAGATAGAATTCTTTCTGTAGCATTTCCATATATACTGCATCCGTATTCGAGCTTAGGCCTAAAAACGTTTTTGTAAAATAAAAGCATTATTCTTGGGTGAGCACCCCAATTAGTATTTCCTAAAATTTTAAGCATGTTGAAAATTTTTTCACCTTTAGCTTGTAAATACCTTATATGATCCATCCACATTAATTTTCTATCAAAATTAATTCCTAAATATTTTATTTTATTTTGAAATGGAATACCAGCAATTTGTGTCAACGTATTTGGATATTTATGTTCACTTTTGTTATTAAAACATACAGCTGCTGACTTGTTCTGTGATATGATAAAGTTCATTCTCTCCAGCCAACATTTCACTTTATAAAAATTATTTTCTATTTTCTGAATACCTTCATATGGAATACAAAATGATCCTAATATACACAAGTCGTCTGCATACTGAATTATTTTTATTGTAGAATTATGAAATTGAAATATTCCTCTCATATATATATTAAATAATAATGGACTCAGTGGACTTCCCTGAGGTAATCCTTGTGAAGTGGTACGGGGCCCACTAAGTGTGTCCTGAAACCAAAATAATATTTTCCTATTTATCATCAAGTTCCATATTATCTTCATAATTATTTTCGGAGTATTTGTCTGATTTAACATATCAATTAATATATGAGGATCAACGCTATCATATGCACCTTGTATATCTATAAAGTGAGCAAATGTATATTGTTTCTTATGCATTGCATTTTGAACATGCAATGTTAATGTTGATAATGCATCAATACAACCCTTGTTTAGCCTAAAACCGAACTGATAGGGATAAAAATATTGTTCTTTCTCAAAATACCACTCTAATCTTTTTAATAATAATCTTTCAAATATCTTCTCAATTGTAGGAGCCAACGTAATAGGTCGATATGATTCAGCTTCTTTCGGATCTTTAGTTGATTTAAGTATAGGTAGTATCAGATGTGTTTTCCAGTTTTGTGGCACATTTCCACTTCTCAGAATATTATTATAAATATTTACAAGTACTTTTAATGCATTGTCCGATTGATGTCCTATCATTTCATACGTTATTCCGTCGTATCCTGGAGCAGTTGATTTTATATTACTTAGAGTTTCTCTTAATTCTTGCAATGTTATTTTTGAATAAATTTCATCACTGGAACTTATATTATTTATAATCTCGGGTATTTTATTTCTTACATAACTAGGTGTAAACTTTTTTTCAAAATGTTCTTGCCAAATTGTTGTTATAGGTGAAACTCTAATTTTATGTCCTTTTTTAAGAAAATTTATTTTTTTCCAAATTGTGTTTGTTTTAACAGATGGTGATAATGATTCACAGAATTCTTCCCATGCTTGCCTTTTTGCTTTATTAAAGATACGTTTTGCTTTAGCAATTACTTGTTTTAAATTTATCCAATTATTTGGCAAAGGTTGTTCAGCAAATATTTCAGACAATCTTATTCTTTCTTCTTTTGCATCTTGACACTCATCATTCCACCAACTTATAGTAGGAAAGTTGTTTTTATTATTAATTTTCTTCCGTTTAGCTACAATATCCATTGCATATGTTATTAATTGTAAATAACGTTGACACGTTATGTTTTGTTCCTGTTTAATATCTTCCATTGAGATATAAGAGTCCAAAATTATAGAATATAATTCCCAATCGATGTTTTTAACCTGCCACCTTCTAATTGGTAATGAATATATTTTAGGTACTGAGTGTGCATCATTTAACAGTGTAATGAAAATTGGCAAATGATCACTACCCCTATTCACAAAATCTACTTCCCAAAACAATTTATTTATTATATTATTTGACACAATAGTTAAATCTATGGCTGTTGGTGATTTACCATTCCATGGATAATGAGTAGCTGACCCATCGTTCATGAAATGTAATGATCGATCACTAATCCAGTCCAAAATACTACATCCTAATGCATCTCTATAATTACAACCCCATGCTTCATGATGAGCATTCATATCACCTGTGATAATGACATTGTCATGGACATAATATAATAATTCATTAAAGTGTGTGACTTTAATATGTTGAGATTTATAACTCGATGGAATATAAATTGAAACTATTGTACACTCTAATGTGTTCATCTTAATTTTCACTGCTATTAATTCTACATTAAATAATTTTATCAACCCTAATGATTCTGGTAATGTTACTCTTTTAAATTTTATACTTTCATGTATATATACACCTACACCTCTTGTATCTTTAGTATGTAAATTAGATATTAACTCGTAATGAGGTATTTGATAATATTGATGCTGTCTACCACGAAATTCGGACAAACTCAATATACCTGGATGATGCTCATCTATAATTTGTAATACTTCTAATCTTCTAGCTGTAAATGAATTTATATTCCATTGCACTATAAAAGACATACCTATTGATCCTCTTCTGCAAGTTTAACTTTCTGATAATATTGCAATTATCTTTCCTATAATTTGTTGCATTGAAATTAAAATCTTCTGTTTCTTCCTGGAATCATTTAAATCACGAACTGATTCAATCATGTCTGGTAAAAGGTCCAACAATGACTGATATATTTCCTTTTGTCTACAAGAAACTGATTTACGATCCGAATATCTTCTGCAATTTATATTGTCCATATCTTGTTCTTGTTTACTATAAGGGGATTCTCTCAAATATACTGGATATTTGTATTTTATTTGTTCTTTTTCTGTGTCTGATGAGGATGAAGAATCCACGTTCACATCCTTTTTGTTTTCCCGTGGGAGTTGTACAATACGTCTTGTAGCCGTTTTCATAATCTTCTTTGGAGGTGATGTAACAACTTTGCTGTATTGTACTCTCATTTTTTGACCACTATTCTCTTTTGCTATTTTCTTTTGTTCCGCCATTTGAGTTACAAAACTCGCACAATAACTCTCTCTGCCCTCCTTGCAACTATCACTTGTTGGTGCATTCTTCTCATTCACATAACTCTTTTTGATGGGAGGGAATTCCAATCCGCTTCTTCGAACAGTTTCATGTTGAAATTGATCCCTAAATAATTTAATTTTTTGTTCACATGATATATTTTTTGAATTATTTCCCGTCACAATACCTTTTGCTTCATAGTATGAGATATTTTTCTCGGCCATAATAATTTGAATTTGCTTTTCATCCTGATATTTTGAGCACATTTTGTTGCAAGCATTATGATCTCCTTTGCAATTTATACATGTTTCACTCATTTCGCAGTTTCCTTCGTGATAATCTTGGCCACATTTATAACACAATTTTTTACCCTTGCACTGTTGACCTGTGTGAGCAAATCTGAAACATCTATTACATTGCAACACTGGTTTCACACGTGGCACTACCTCAACTATTTGTTTTCCAACTGCTATGTATTGTGGTAAAACTGTCCCCTTAAAAGTTACACATAAGACTTGAGTAGGTTCAAGCTTAAATGACCCATCATTCCGCCATATTTTCTTCTTCATTCTTTCCATCTTAGTCACTAGCACTGGGCTTTCTATACTGCTTTCCAAATACTGCATTTCAAATTCTGTGGGTATTCCAAACACAAGGCCTTCCTTCTCCACTAAAGATTTAGGAATTCTGGCATTTACTCCTAACTTGTCTAATAACACTTTATTTTTCACAAAATTATTAGCTTCTTGTGACGTGTTGAATAATGCTCGAACTCTATTTCGTCCACTTTGATCTACATACTTTACTTTCACATTATTATCCATCAACATATATCCAACTTTAACTGGATGCAAATTTCCTAACTTTTGGTTTCTACTTTCTATTATCACTAAATAGGGTTCGTTGGCACCTATGTCATACTGGTATATTTTTTCTTCATGATTGGTAGTGTGTTCCATCCTAGAACTTTTGTTACCCATTTCATTTTGTATTGTATTGTTCTTTCTTTTATTCGGCCCATTTACTTTGTGTGAAATGTCCATGACATCATTTACATCATTTTCTTCCTGTTTTGAATCAGATGATATTATATCAATATTATCACTGGTTATAGTATTATTGCATATAGCACTATGTCCGTCCTCAACAATATTGCTTCCCTTTTGATCCATTATGATAAATAAACGAGACAGTTAAAGCACATCTCTAATACAATCCAAAGGGATATTGAACGTCTTAAATTGTAATAGATTTGATTATTATCAATCAACTTTTGTCCTTTTCTATCACAATAGATAATAATCTAAACACTACTTAATCTTACTACACAAGTCCTTCAATTAAATCCACATAACATTCGATTCAATCTAGCGAATAATCTTGCTTATTGAACCAATACGCCATTTTTTTCAACATTAAGAGATATATTGCCTAGCAATGCTTCATAAGTTGCCTAGCAAGATTTTACAAATATATAAATAAGTTTCTTAATGGGAATTTCAGACCATTATCAAATTTTGATATTACCGAGAAAAGCGTGGAGTAATTTTACCTCCTACATTTTCCATGGAGTCAATTCAACTGAACCAATCATACAATTGGCAATCACAGCTGTTTTGTGTGCTGAAACTGTTATTAAACTTTATGCCACAAAATAAAATCTTATTTTGTTCCCCAGTGTAATTACAACTAACTCTATATGGAATTCTAAGTAGATTCCATTTTTCAGGTTTTGGAATATCATAGCGGTTTTTCAAGGAAAGATAAAGTTTCGACAAACTCTTCAGTGGCACACAGGATAATGCCCTAGCAACACCTTAAGGATCCTTGGTTGTGAGGGTACTCGCTTCATCTTTCCCGGTACTGAACGTTTTCTCCATTTACAGCCTGGGAAGAGGGCAATCCGTGCGGACAATGTTCTTCAATATGGGGAGGCGATTGGCGAAAGCAGCTTTTATTGCGAACTATAACCCCGGGAGCGTCCAGAACTGTGAACGTACGTACAAGAGGTTCTTACAGCTGGTTGAAAAGAGAAACGGGAATTAGATGCACTAAAAGCCAGCTTTTATGATTTTCGCCTGTCTTCGCTTTTATTGCGCATCTTGCGTGACTACAGCATCCGATGGCAGTGTTGCAGACTCTGGTTAGCAACACTGAGGCAGCGAATGGGACTTGGTATTTCTTCTCCTAGGTTCGTTCATTCAATGGTACCGAAAGGATTGAGACTCAATGACACGGAGACAGAGGATTCCCATTTCGCCTAATTGTTTATCGGCACAATTGAATCAAATTTGACAAGCTTTGACCTCGTCATGTTGTAAGGTTTTGATTTGATTTGATATTTAGCGCCGCATTTCTGCCACTTTTGGCTAATCGCGACGATGAGGATGAGTGATGACATGATGAAATTGATGAAGCGACACTCACAAAAGAGCACCTCTGCACAGGCCGTGATTCGAACCCGGGACGCGCGTTTAGAAACCCTCCAGTGCTGCAGAACCAGACGGACATAACGCTTTCTTATTGGCTGTGCGCACCGAAAGTGTTTATGTTCCGTGACCAACACTCCTTGTGTGTTTGTTTACAGGATAAGGATCAAAATATCAGTCTCGTGATTATTTAGTAATAAAGTTTGTAATCAAATTGTCGAAATTATGTGAAGAAATATATGGAGAAACAGTAAGAAAATACTATTCAATCGTTCTCTGGTGATAAAAATTAATACGAAGCCATCGACATATAATAATGTTGAATATCTCTGAAAGCACTGTGAAGTGATTACTGCATTATAGAATAAATTTCATACTACTAAAATGCCATTTCTGCATAATCAACAATGGACATGACATATTAAATATACAATTGGGGCGTAATATATCAACCTGCGTTTAAAGGAGTTTCTTATCGTGTTAGGATGGATAACTGAAATCTACCATGTAAATCTGAACCCTGCCCTCTAGCGTTAAACGCATAAACTTTCGGAATGACAGCCAATCAGAAGCCAGGTATCGATGGAGGTTCTGCAGCACTATAGGGTTTGTAAATACGCACCCGGGACTTTAGCGAGCTGTGCTAACCACTCCGCCACGGAGGTTAGCTCTAGGTAGAATGAAACTGTAGGTCCATTCCCGATTAGCCTCTTTGTTCATAAGGTGGACTTAAAACACTAACTCAATCAATCAATCAATAACTCTAGTTAGAATGGAAATATTTTTAAGTGAGGAAAATGTTGGTCACTAGCTGGAGAATGTTTACTATATTGATAGCATCTCAACATGATAGTTTTAAGCTCTTCTTTTTTAATGTCAATATAATTGTTAAATTTAAGCCTATTAACAAAGCAAATGTATGAAAATTGTAAATTGTATAGGTAAAGTTCTCGGTGCATTTTGCACTGTGCACTGAAGACATATGTGGGGGGATGTGGAGGTAGACTCCACACATTCTCGATCTCAGTTATTATTGGAGATGACTCCGACTGCCTTTAAGTCCCGAGGCTGAGTGACCCAAGAGCCGTTTTGTGCGGAAAGGACGATGGAAAAATCCTCACCTAAGTATCGAACCCTGGTCTCCGATCTGATAGTCAGATGCCAATATATATATATATAAACCCTAAGCGGTAGGGTATGTAGGGGGAAATCGGATCATGGAGGAAATCGGATCGGTCGAAAACAACTGAGTCGTATAGACACAAGAACTGAAGTTTGTAAGTTATTTCTGTGTGCATTGTGCTGCCACGTCTCAGAAGAAATAAAAATTGCCAGAACCCATTCTTTGTTTGGCGCCTGAAAAGTTCCCGATTACATTGTTTGAAGCAGTGTATTTTTGTGACGACCAAAAAGCAGCAAATGTAAGTTTTCATTGTTGTGGAATAAGCTTCTTTTAATTGCTTGTTAAGTATATTTGATTTTCAGTTGTAAAATTTAATTGAATTAAGCATGCCCCATCAGATGTTGTGATAATTTTAAACAAAGCACATAAATCAGTGCAAACAAAATAAAGGTTTTTAATAAGGTGTATTTCGGGGTAAATTGGATCATTCAAATTCTCCTGTCTGTTTGTTTGCTTTGAAATAACTGGAGGGATCCAGTAGGCTATATTTATATTTTCATAAATCAGTCTGTCTATCTATGATCATCAGCAGCCTAATTTGTAACACAACACATGTGTACGACGTGTGTGTGTGTATGCTTTAATGTAGGCTATACGTCTTGTTTCAGATGCCTCGAAACTACATTCGGAAAACTGCTCATAGTCCTAATAGTTCTTGGTCAGTTGTTGCTATGGAAGAAGCTGTTAGAGAAGGACAATATTCAATACGGAAAGCTTCATACGTGTTTGATACACCAAAATCTATTCCATCACTTCGTCTGACATGAGTTGAAAATTATCCTAATCTCAACCCTAGGGATAAGAGAAAGAATGAGAAGGATAAGAGACAGGTTAGGCAAGCAGGAAAACTCGCATAAAAATGTGCGAACAACGAAGCGTGGAGGTGTGGATTCTTACATATTTTGTACTACCATGAAAAATGTCACCAGGCTGGAGATTGGATACAGTGCCAGGCTTGTAAAGAGTGGTTCCATGAACGCTGTGTAAACGCCTTTACTAAAAAGCAGTTCATTTGTGGTATTTGTTTATCAAAATCTGTGTGATTCGATTTACCCCACAGCTGAACCGATTTACCCCGCTGAGGTGGGGAAAATCGGATCAATGCTTCACTTGCATTAAAGTTATAATATCTTGGTAAATATTACGAAATCAAAGTAATTTTTATATTAGTCTATTAGCTGAAGGTTTGCTTGTTTTTATGCATATAATTTCAATTGTAATAAAGGCACTGATATCCCATAAATAGAGTTCTTTTTAAACAAGTGATCCGATTTCCTCCTACTTACCCTACTATTCCCTGTCATTCTCTTTATCTTTTTCTCACATAAGTTTTTACTCAATGTTCTCAATGTTTTCTCGTTCACAACACAAACATCCTTCACGTTTGCCATTTCAAGAAATTAGGTTCTCGTATTCATCGTAATCGAATAACACTGACCGAAATACATTTATTTCGCCTAAATTTCCGGACTGCCCACGGACAAGAGACAAATTTAGCGCAAGAACTTTCTCATTTCCTCTTCATCTATGTTTTACAAGAATTAATGTAATAAAGATGGACTTTTCTATAGTGCATTAAATAATATAATGGATCTCCAATGTCGCAGTAGGAACTGATTTGTTCGAACGGAAATCCGGTGCATTCCGGCTCACTTTAAGCCTTGGATACAGGTATCAAAAGAAGATATGATGTATCTTGAGTCATTAATGCTCTTCAACGACCCCCCACTTTTCCTCCTTCATTTCTCGTTATCTTTGTGATCTTTGCATTTTTTTTCTAGTCAGTTCCTACCGTTCACTTTCTCCATTGCTTCCTTCGTTCGTTTTGTCTTCTTGAATTCAGCACCTGTATTGTCGGCTTAGTACATTTTCTCTTTGAAAGGTACGGAAGTGTACAAACGCATCTTGGATCTTGATATTGTGCATCAAGGGAAGTTACAAATTGGAACTTCTCCCTGGTAATTCTTGACGTACTGCCATAAGATAATGGTTAACATAAAAGAGACGAAATAGATTGCTGAAGAATAGTAAACAAAACAATATTATTTGACAATGCCTCCTCTTATATATCTAACTATCAAAAGCTAGTCTGTGGCCTCTGACTTTATAAGCCTTTTGAGTCATGTGAATCTAGATTACTATATTACTATTGCATTTTTATTATTATGTATTACTTTTGTAATTTATTATTACTTATTATTTTGTATTTTGTATTTGTAGTTAATCACTTTGTGTATTCATTTAATTTTGTGTATCTCTTACAAATATATATGTATTATTTTACTTGTAGCTCACTGCTCCACATGCAGTTTATTATACGAGGGTGGGCTGAAAAGTTTTGCCTGTTGATTAATACCTCTGGTTATAGTGAACAGAATTTAATAAAATAAAAGACAATGTGTACATTGACATCTTGGCTTCAGTTCTGGAACATCACTTCTCCACATAGTCACCATCCACTTCCACGCACTTCCTCCAACAGCGCACCAGTCCTTCCATGGCGTCACGGTAGAAATCCTTGACTTTGGAGTGACACCACGATCGCACAGCACGCTGGACGTCCTCATCTGATGAGTATTGGTTTCCCTTAAGGTGTTCCTTCACTTTAGGAAAGATGTAGAAGTCACAGGGTGCAAGATCAGGGCTGTATGGGGAGTGTGGGAGGACAGTGTATCCAAGCTTCAATATTGCGTCGGTGGTCAACTTGCTGGTGTGGGGTCTAGCGTTGTCATGGAGAAGAAGAGAGGCTCCATTGTCAGGCCTGATGCGTCTCAGTTGAGCCCTTAGCTTCTTTAGGGTTTCGATGTACCGCTCTGAGTTCACGGTCGTACCCTTAGGAAGAAACTCTGTGTGGACAACACCATTCACATCAAAAAACAGAGTCAGCATAACTTTTCCGCAGATGCACAGACCTTGATTTTTTTCTGTAGTGGGAGAACTTTTGTGACGGTACTCCATGGACTGCCTCTTCATCTTTGGGTCATAGTGGTGGACCCACGATTCGTCGCCTGTGACGATTTTGCACTCCTTCCGCCGTCAAGAATTCGATTACGGCTCTCTGCTTTAACCGTACGTCCATACCAGTTGCCATCTTGGCCACAACTGCTGATCACGTGGGCAGATGATATCAACTCCCGCTACGTGGCGTTGTAGGTAAGGAATGGAGGAATGGATCTCTGCGTATAAAATAAGAGGGATATTAATCAACAGGCAAAACTTTTCAGCCCCCTCGTATATGTAACATTAC
This sequence comes from Lepisma saccharinum, assembly GCF_977018435.1. Classification (NCBI taxonomy): domain Eukaryota; kingdom Metazoa; phylum Arthropoda; class Insecta; order Zygentoma; family Lepismatidae; genus Lepisma; species Lepisma saccharinum. The sequence goes on from NC_139257.1 coordinate 30,028,801, forward strand.
ATTGACAAGGGTTAGGTGGCAGAGCAGCCTATAGGCTGAACCTCGCCCGCTTAATAAATAAATTTATTATTTTATAATTATGTATAATTATGTATTCAATTTTTTAATTTTGTATAACCAATTTTGACATAGTGATATACCTGGTTGTTTAATCGTGATCATCACTTCAATAAATATTATTATTATTATTATTAGAACAATTCACAGTTATTTGCAAAATATTATATAACAATTAACAATTATTAGTATCAGAGATATAATAGATCTCGTTGAAAACTGTAACACGAAGTATAAATATGCTAACTTGTTATGTTATGTTATTCTACAGCTTATGTATTAGTGCTGTATTAGGTTTCATACTGTGCTCAACACTTAAAATAAACTATTATTAATATTATTATTAATAAAAAAATAACGCCCCCAACCTACATATCTTTTTTTATGATAAATTTTAAATCTTTTCTTTCAACTGGACATCGATTGGATAACATTGCCATATGTCGCCCTCTGACACGACCAATGTTGCCAGTACACCTCGTAATTTCGAAAAATACAATTTTTTATGAATATGCCATAATTAACACCATAAATCGTCTGTAATGCATTATATCCTTAAAAATGTATCGCTCATTTATCAGTTCGATAAATGCCCCCAGAGACCATAGATACACATCGATTTTTTTTTGCAAGCGACTCGACAGCTGTATTTTATTCGTTTGTTTTCACTTCGTGCAGAAAACTCTTTTTACACCTTAATACATTCTTCCACATACTGAACGTTCATGTAGATCATGATTTTTCTTGTTTAATGTTTAAAAAATATCCACATGGACAAAGTTAATACCCAGCGTAAGTTTCATGTCTAGCGCTTTTGTGCAAAAGTTACGTAAGTTCAAAATCTCGGTTGCGTGTCTTTTCGGACATCCTGTAGATAGTCACACAAAGATTTCTGCATTATGAACGTCGTTCATTGAGATAATTTTAAAAGGAAAAGTTAAAAAAAGAAAAAAGTTATATTGCCAGTTTACTTTATCAAGATTAACTCTTGGCTTCTAAAGACAACCGTAAAACCATATTTTAAAATTGGACTCTTGTGTTACCAACAGCAAATGCCATTAAATGATCTTTCAGGTTTCTATATCTCCATACACACTTTCAGAACTGCGGGAATGAAGCAGCTAGTAGAGAGTTAACAATATTGGTTTTACTCCTCTTGTATTGTTGCCAACATTTGTAACCTTTGTTGTTGTGTATGTGTGTATGTTCGTCTTATTATGCTATCTTTCAAATTAATAATAACACTCTCATTTTGAAAACATTTCAGGATATATTCAAGATTTATATATAAATACACACAGACACACAAACATGTATATACGTGTGTGTGTTTATTTGATAATAAATGTTATGTCACTGAGCATAAGACTGTATTTACCATTTTTCTACAATCACAACAGTAACCAGTAACAAAACAAGAGAACATCAAATCTATCTATATATATAAAAATGGATGTATGTGTGTATATATGTATGTTTGTTCCGGCATAACTCTCAAACGCCTGGAGCAATTTCAACCAAACTTGGTACACATATGACTTACAATCTGGAAAGAAATACTGTGGGGGTAAGACACCCCTGGCACCCCTAGGGGTGGGGGTGGGAAGGGGTTGACGTAAAAATAATCGAAAACGACCGATATTAGTGTGGAATCCATAGCTTTCGGGGTCGCTAAGATGAATAGTGACACTCCCAATGCCGTTCAATTTATTTATTCTTGCTCCTGGAGGTGAAACTAAAAGTGTTGTTTATAATCAAGTTTTGAGTTAAATTAATATTTATAGTGAATTTATAAAACATTTTACTTTATAATTTGTATACTGTACTTACTTTTAAATACCTGTAAATAAAATTAGTTACATTTTACACTATAGTTAGAATTCATTATTTTCCTGTCTAATACAAGATTGGGATAAGTAAGTACCCGGACAACGCCGGGTAATCAGTTAGTATTCAATAAACCTTGTACAACAGAACTTGATTTGTTCTTCTCGGATTATTCAAAGAATTAATAACAATATACAATTACAAAATATCTTTCAATTATAGAACTGTTGCATGAGGAACCTTACAAATATAATATGGGAGGAAAAGTACCAAACTTAGGCAGAAATATCCGTGGATGGGAACACTGCAAGAAAGAACAAGCGCAAATACGATCCGATTAAATGTGAGTCGAAATCGCAGAGAGTTTACTGTAGGGTTTTGTCGTTCGCTGCCGTAAAACAAGAGTAAAAAGTAGGAACTTGAACAAAACCAGAGATATAAATTATCTTCCGTCTCTCCGAAACTTATCGCTGTATAAGATGGCTCTCATCTGTTAATGTCTGCCTAATTACGAGGTTTTACATCTGTTACGATATTAGCGTCATTGTGAGCGTTAATATCGGGCACATCAGATCTCACGATAGCGCGAAGGAAATGCAATGGTTAGGAATCGTAAGTTTGCATTCGGTGAGTTCAAGCAATGCGTGGTATTGTGTTGTTTTTGCTGTGGAATGATTGCTAATGAATGAGATTGGCAGGTGGTCGGGTTGACGGTCGCGTGTTTGGGAGGATGTGGGTTCAAACACCGGGAACGCCCATCTCAGGATTTTCTTTCTCCTGTGAGCTTTTACTCAGCCGTTCCAGACACACGCTTGGATGTCTTCAGTACACGAAGGACAATTGTTTTTGTTGTTCTATTTCCACCTTTCTTGGTTTAAGTTGCTTTTCTGTGCAAGTGTCGCTATTGCCGTGAAACAGTGTTGCCACAATCTGAGAGCACAGTTCCTATTTTTTTTAAAGAAAAAATTCTCCCTTCGTAAGTTTCTCCTTAGAAAACTTGAAATCCAACATCAACTATTATTATTATTAGTCTTATTTCACATCAAATTAACCAAGAAAATTTCATAATGACACCCACCCATTCAGATTTCAATGAAACTTGGTGTATTTGTTAAAACTAGCAAGACATGAACACATGCAAACAATTATCTTCTGTAGACCTCATAGGTACTGAGAAACAGGAGGCTAAAGTTTCAGAATTTTGCACGGATCGGTCACTGCCGATGCTATGGTGGTAGCCTGTAGCGTTTAACATTAAAAGTTATGCCAGAGTCAAATCGGTATATCACTTTGATTTTTTTTCTAAAGTTCATAGTCATATGTAAGATTCCTTTGCACTGAGAGTCAGAAAAAAAAATTGTATTTCATATAATGTTGATTTGTCAACGTCTCACGTTACCAAACCTGCATTATCACTATGGCAGAGCAGTTTTCGTGTCATTTTTTTCTTTCAAAGTGAAGATTAAAGTATGTTCTGAAAAGCAAGGCTATGCAATAAAATTATAACACTGTTGAGCCTTGTGTCCATGTTAATAAGACATTAAAATGCTGACCACGGCAAAATTTATTGTATAAAAAAATATACACTAAAACATAACGTTTCCACCCTGTCGGGGAGAGAGACCCGTTCCGGTTTGTATCCAAAAACTTTCGGTGGTTGGCTAGGTGTGAGTTTGAAAAGGACACACTCACCTTATGTAAAATACATGTTTAACAACGCACACATATGTTTAGACACATAACACATTTCTTGTCGAGCAGATGACAAAGGATAATTCTGCATACACAAAACGACATCATGCAGCCATGATTGCTGCGCACTCGAAGACAAGTGTTGCCAACACCTACTTGGCAAATATCATTCAGAAAAATGTCTTGGCCGCCATGTTGGATCCAAGGACATGGTGGGGGCCAACACACCCTCTAACAGGGTTTTCTTCAGACGATGATTCCGAAGAAGATCCTGTTAGAGGGTGGAAACGTTACGTTTTTAGTGTATAGTATTTAATTTATACAATAAATTTTGCCTTCGTCAGCATTTTAATGTTTTAAATAAAATTAGCGTGATTTGGATTGCTTCTGTTCATGAATCTTCTTAAAAACAAGGTTTATAGTCATGCATATAGGTCATTGAATGCCAAATCATCACAAGAAAATGAACTTTTCAATCTGAGCATTTCAGATTTTCATGAAATTTGGTAGGATGGTAGAGGACATAAAGTAACTTACATATGTAAAAGTTTAGTCCTCAGTGATTCACACAGTTAATAACTGCTCTGTCTTATAGTGATAATTATTAAATAATAATTATTAACATAGAGAACATGTCTAAATGTGAGTTATCCAAAAAGATAAACATTTTTGCAGCACGACAGGGATTAAAAAGAATGGACTATCCCGACTAAATAGGGATGTCTGGTAGCCTTGCATCAATGATTATAAAACTAAAATTACTCAGTATTGTAGACTGCAGACTTCTGGAGTCTGCCTCTCTCCCGAAACGAAACAACCCATTCATTTATGCAAGGACGAAATTGACATTTTTGCGACATCTGAAAAATCGTCAAGGTTATTTTCGTACGATTTTGTAGCATCATATTTTAATATTTCGTAGTTCGAGGAGAGAGGGGCCCCTCCCCTGGGTACGGACCTGCTTGTAACATATTTGTATCAATTTGTACATTTTGGGTTCATTGTGTAGCAGATTCAGTTCCCATAATCGTGTGTTTATTTTGTCTCCCTCGGGTCTACCTTGGGTCATGCTTTCCCATTACATGTGCTGGTCCTTCGATTCTTTATCACTGGGTCTCGAATCGACGAGCAAACACAATTCCTAAAGGAGAATGGCCTGGAAGATAAACAGTGTGTTGGTTTTCCCGCACGGACCTCGGTGAAAACGTCACTCGGAGGCGCGCGTCAGCGGCGAACTGGCTGCCTGACCTTGAAACCTTGTTACCTTTGACTGTTTGTGTTTCCCTGGGAGCGGAAGACCTGGACTGGAATCCCAGGAACGTCTCCATCCGGGTTTTGAAACTGCGGCCGGCGATTTGCGTACGGCACGAACCTCGGAAACGTACAAAGTAGAAAACTCGTTGGTAACGGACGCCTTCAGTAATATCTCAACGTTGGAGCAAAGAGAGGTTTCTAGGTTGGCAGGGGTGCCCATCCTCCCCAAGGCCTATGACGCACCCCACCCCAAAAGTAGAACATTCCCCTTGCCCCCACCCTGTATGCCGAATTATTTACTCAAATTATTTTGGTCAGACAAAATTTGCTGAATCAATACAGACATATTTAAGCAATATATGTTTACTTTAGAAGTCACTTTCATGTTTGCTAACATAAAACGTAGAAAACTGCTCAGGCTACTGTCATTGTTGGTGTACTGAACCTTAATCTCGACAGTTGTCTGCTTGACCAACCTTGTATTAATGCGAATAGCATTAACCGTTTCAAACCGTTTCTAAAGGCATAGGAGGTGATTTTTCATTTCAACCCCATCGCTGCGATCACCCACATGTAGGTAGGAAAACTGTACATATTAACCGTCAATAACAAGTCAATCAAAGAAACGAACCCTTCACCCCATTTTTGTTTGATGATATATACATACGTAGGATTGGTGTAAAATCTTGTCCTCCCCCAAAATTCCCATGACGCAGGCGCGTCATGAATCTCCTCTGTGTGCACCCCTGTCGGTTGGCAAGGACATATTTTTTTGGGGGGAGGGGGGGTCGAGGGTGACCATCACTGAAACACTTGCTAAATACTAAAATTATACACTACAGGGTGTCCACATTATGAACCACACATATATGGAAGTAAGGTAAAGGTAAAGATCCCCGAGCATATAGCATCGGCACCGTGCCATGAATGCACATTTAGGGGATGTGGGGGTAGGACCCTACATATTCTCGATCTCTGCCATTTTGGAGGTGATGTGATTAATACCATGCGTCGACCACCTTTACTCCCAGGTACCCATTGATTTGAGGCTGGACGAGCCCCAGAGCCGCTTTGTGCGGGGACGATGTCGGAAAAATTCAGAGCTTAGATCAGCCACCCCGGGTATCGAACTCGTGTCTTCCGCGTGGCTGTCGGACGCCCTACTATATATATATATATATATATATATATATATATATATATATATATATATATATATATATATATATGTATGTATAAAAAACATGCGCGTGCATTCCAGTACAGGAAGACCAGCAGTGCTGGCCCACAGCATTACAATTACGAAATACTTTTTTACTTGGAATTTCCTAAAATTAATTTCTACGATCTTGAAAAAATGAACTTGCAGTCCTCCCTCTTGCTTTCGAGATGGAAACCCTTAGCACCATCTTGTGCCAATTTTACAAAACATCTGTATATTTTGGCCACCAACACCACCAACACCCAGGGCCCAAAGGGAAACGGACATAATTGATTGAGTTGGTGTTTTAAGTCCACTTCATGCACAGTAAGACTAATTGGGACTGGACCTACAGTTTAAAGTGAGATCCGAACTATTATGTGCCTCCACCGGGTATCGAAAAGAAATCAGGACATGAAAATTGGACTAGGTGACCTTGAACCATCCAATAACGGGCCAGGCTCTATGGCAATACCTTTACTCTCCAATCGGCAAGAGCTAAAATGCAATGCTTGTGCCATCAGCAAAGCTTACTGCTGTATCTACCGCAGTGTTGCAAACTGCACGTTTAAATATCTAAGAACCATATAATGCCACTTCAGCTTTTTAAACAACGAAAATATAATTCAAACCTTTGGAGCACAGAAAACACACAGAACTATGATTTTTGACAGAAGAATAACATATTATGCATCAAATTGATCGATTGAAAAATAAATTTTGCAACCATTGAAAACAAAGGATTTTTTTTATCAAGAAATAACTAATGATCAGGGTTGGCCGATATATCGTTCAGACGATATATCGCGATATTGAAAAAATATCGTCCAGGCGATATGAACTAAACGATATATCGGCGATATATCGTCACGATATTTGGCGATATTTATCCTGTAGACGATATATCGCCCATATCACCACTAATGAGTTGCCAAAGGTAGAGAAAGAATACCTTACACCTTCACACAGCCAATAATTAAATATTTTTCACTTTTTAAATTTTTGTGGAGCTGCTTGTCCAAGCATCAAAGTCGCCCCTTCCCCAAAGCCGCATATGAAGGAGACGCTATTGGTTCCCAGAGCTGCATTAGACCGGCTTTAGACGAAAGCATTCTCTTCAAAATTTTTGCTATCATAAGAGCTAAATAAATGCTTCCAAAAATCTTATAGCAGATAGTTCTTTACACGAAAGCATATCATGTAACATTTCGGTTAGCTTTGCGATTACAATGTATAATATATACACCATGAAAGGCACATCGAGCTAAAATATTCTTCCATACGTGTACAGTAAACGTTGTAAAGCATGTATTTAAACAGCGCCATTGTTTTGTATCTAATAACGTTTATAACGATACGTTATTCCTCTCGGTTGAATAGTTATCGTCTTTTAAAAATTTGAAGTGATACATTGTTTACATCTCACGCGGCCGCCATTACAACTGCACTCGTGACCTAGAGGTCGCTTCTGATTGGTTACGCTACGAAAAATGATTCGGACCGAGCCTATCCTTGAGATTGCATCTGAAAGGCCACAAGATTTTTCACTTTACACTGTAGGAGCAGAGCCCTTTGCCGTGACCCGTGCCTGTTTGAAAAATTAAGTTCTCAACGTAAAGTACGCTTGGGGCCGGTAGATGGCAGCATCTTACAGTTCTCAATACCGCAGTATAACTTCGTGTGCCGCAGTGTCTGACGAGTTGAAGGCCCCTGACATAAATGTTAAGAAAATTGCTAAGGAAAATGCAATCGCACGGGCTACACAAGCATTATCTTGCTTGACTGCATTGCAACTGTAGACATTACTTTGCATGACATCTTTACTGGAGTTTCCAAATAATAGACAACGATACCTGAAGGAAATAGATTCCTTGAAAAACGGTTCACAGGAAACGAGAAATTAGTTAATCCGTTTCTGTTATTCCTTCCCCCGTTTGCCTTGAGAGCACGTTACGAATTTCCTTGTACTAAGGCCTTCATTACTTTCCTGAATATTACGTGAATTCGTACTTCTTAATTGCAAAAATGTTCACAGGTTATTATTGTAACTCTAAGTTCTCTGAACCAATAACGGATGAAGGTTTATGTAGCTGAGACAAAACGTTTAAGTGCATCATCAAAAACGATGCAGGAAGGTGCATCAAAATACATCAACTGACGCATTGAAGTACATCTCGACTGAAAGGAATCCTCACTTGAATCAAATGATGCACTTTGGTGTTTCTCTCACGACATACAAAAATGCAACCAAATGCATCAAATGTGAATCTGATTCTTTGAAGAAGCCATAAAACACTTTAGTGCATCAATCGATATGATGCATTTAGTTCTCTGAGTGAGACACATAGCACAGTGGTTCGGACCCCATTTCAAACTGCATGGCTAGTCCCGATTTCCCTAGCTGAGTAAGAAGTCAAGTTAAAACAAACGTGTAATACTTAGAGAAGGGAATGCAACATTTCTATGCTTGCTTTTGTTGATATATTTTCCTTGTGTTATTTTACGCGGCAAACACAATCTGTCAGAAACACATGTTCGAGTCTACGGATAGCTTGTGGCTGTCTGGACTGAGCTTGGCAGTTAAGCTAAAAGTTGTGAAAAAGTGAGCATAAAGATGTGGAAAGTGGAAAGTGTTCTGTGCTTTTGTTTTTGTTCTGTGTCAATCAAACTATTTCTGCCGCAAGAATTTTATTTCCTCTGCCTCTACGAACCTCAATTCAGATTAATTGATTGATCGATTTCGTTTATTTTAGTTTGCTTTTCGTGCCTATGGTTGTCTAATCGCGAAGATGAGGATGAGTGATGACTAGAGCCCAGAGTTGTATGTAATTAGATATTCTATTCCCTTCGAGTTACATACTTTCGACAGGAAAATGTCAATGTCTTATAACTGACATGATTTCGCATAAGTTTTATGTTACATATTTGCTAATTCATTTCGGTATTTTTTTCCTAACTTGATTCTTTTTCCTATATTTTGATTAAGATAATTTGTAGCTCATGTGATGTCATCATTTCTAATCAATGAGATGCATAGTGCTTATGGTCACCTAAAATTGAGTCGAAAGACAGGCTGAAGAAAGAAAAGAAAATTACGGGAAGTGTTATGTATCGAGAGATGCTGGAGTCCTCCCCCCACTTTTCTGGTTACATATTTTCGTTTCGCTGTACGTAGCGAGTTACACAATATGTTCCCTTGTACAAAAAGTACAAAAGTAGCTACGTAATTTAATTCGATTGTTATTTCTGTAGACGCTTTTTATTTACAATTTGTTTCGAAAGTTGCAAAAAGCTCTCTTCTAAAATAATTTCCGACGTGAAAAGTAATTAATAGTTGACACAATTAGTTTCTTAAATATGTATACGTTGCTGTGCTTTTTTGAGATTATAAATTTGATATAAATTTTAATTTGAGCCAGGGTTGTTAAAGGCCCACGAACCCATAAATTCTATTGGGTTCTGCTGTAGGACCGGAATCTTTTTTCTAGCACAATTTAAATTCGGTCCAAGTTGCGTATTGTTACATTGAAAAAACGTTCCTGGACCGAATTTAAATTCATCCGGAAAAAATGTTCCTGGACAGTATTTAAATTGATCCGGAAAAAAAGGTTCCTGGACCGGATTGAAATGATTTAAAGATGAAAAGGTCATACACTGTCTAGAACTCATTTACGTTTGCTGATTTTCTCTCCCAGTCCGGGATTGAATTTATTTACAATTCCTGGACCAGTGTTGACCGATTAAAAGTTGTCTTCTAAAAATATCCGCAAGTACGTTTTACATTGGAATGTCACGCTGCTGTTGTAGAAAGCGTAGCACAGGGAATAAATCATAACGCTGTTGTTCTCTCGTGGGCCAGCTTCAAAACCTCCCTTGTCGAAGAGTTACTGTACATAACGCAATGGACTATATTAGTGTGGCCTCACATTGAGTTCAAACAAACCCGTCACGTGTTGCTCCGGCATCCGATCCAGGAACCGCAGCCAATAGGAGCCGTCGATGAGGTAACGTCAGGCTGCTGTGTTCCCAGCAGATATTACAACAGGTAACGGCAGTGCTGCTACAACCAAGCGAAGGAACGCGCGAGAGAGAATGGGACTACATGGAGAGGGGCAACGTGACTGCAGCTTTTGAGTTTCGCCCATTTCTACCTTGTACCTTAGATTCTTAGCCAGCACCTGGATTAGTCTTTCATGCTCGCAAGTGGATAATTGTTTATCGTCAGGTCCGTATTCGATCCAAGTTGCGTATTGTTTCATTTCAATACGGAACTTGGACCCTATTTAAACAGATTCGGAAAAAAAGGTTCCTGGACCGAATTGAAATACTTTACAGATAAAAAGGTTCTTTCCGGGCCAGAACCCATTTACGCTTGCTGATTTTCTCTCTGGACAGAAATTGAATTTATTTAAAATTCCTGGATCTTTAACAAGCCTGATTTGAACAACTTATGTCATTAAAATTAAGATGAATATGTTCAATTAAAATAAATATCTACCAGAATTCTTGAAATTGCTTGGATACTCCATTATTATTAATATTACATATTCTTTGATACTACATATTTAGCTACCCTTTTTGATAATACATATTTAGGTACATATGTTATCAATTATATTGTTACATATTTATGTACATGTTTTGTGCATTGATATTACATCATAATCCGGGATCTAGTGATGATATGATGAAATTGATGAAGGGACACTCACAAAGAACACCTATGCCCAGGTCGGGATTCGCATTCGGGACCTCTGGCGTCGCATGGCGTTTACTTACAGAACACAATTATAAATGATAGTCAGCTGTAACGAACCTGGGCGTTTATTTGTAAGATATTAAGATTTTAAAATGGTTGTTACTTCAAATAATGTGCAAGCTGTCACAGACAACTATAGTTAGATTGATACAGTTGTGTTTGGAACTTGTGTATATGTTTAGAAATACGTCATGATCTGTTCGTGTTGACGTCACTTTCTCATCTCAGCAGAGGAAGTGAACCCACTTGAACATTTTTCACCTGACGACAGACACAGTTAGAAAACAGGTGAAGGTGAGAAATCATCAGAAACGTGGAAACGGTTAATGGAATGCCCGAATAGTGTAATTGGTTTTTATTTTCGTTTCATTCTGGCTATACTCGGAAATAATAATTAAGTACAGAAACTTTCGTGTATTTACGTTTGTCTTGTCCAACGTTAATTCTATATGCAAGTGTGTTTAGTGAGTGTGATGTGATTTAATATGCTATAGAATTGTTCCTCTTCAGGCAGAAACTTAAGCAAATCTGTACCTTGCTTGTAAGTCTACATACGATAGGAAATATAAGTGATTATGAGAGATCAATGATTATAAAACTGCGTTTAACTTTGAATACCGAGTTGTGTTTCTTTTCTACCCAGCAAGCCCTGATGAGTGATAGTCTCATGTTCCCGACACAAGGAGCAGCGGACTAACTTTGTGACGACTAGTGTCCAACTGGAGTACGTTGCACAGCTGACAGTGGCGTGCCCAGGATTTTCGAAAGGGAGGGGTTATGTGTACTTTTTTTTTTATGTAGTCAGTCCTCATTTTGCCATATTTTCCCGCCTTTGACGTTCTTTTTTTAGAAATGCTGGGCCGAAAGGCGGGGGCACGCCACTGTCAGCTGATAATATAACAACAATCGGCCGAAGCGGGGAGCGCCAATGAAGTGTAAAAATCTGAGATTAGGTCCGTAGTTCCTTGCTCCGCGGTTGGTGAAAAGGCCGAAGCCCCAAGAAGCGGGTAAACAGCCCGAAAACAATGCAAGTGATGCGTTACATGCTTATCCCCTCCAGCGAATTTATCCGCCTGTCGCTCCGTCTCATTATCCCCATTAGCGACTTGCTCGAAAGAATCAGCTTCGGCTCGTCAGCCTCGGCAAACTTATCGCACGCCGTATCGAGCACCTTCGTCTACTGACGTCAGGACAAAATGTCCTTGTTAGGTTAGGCATGTTAGGTTTGAGGCTCTTAACATACATAATACCTTTTTGGTGAAGCCCAGAAAAATTGCAGTATATTTATCATTTATTTATGCTGAGAGCCTTGAACCTAACGTGCCTAACCTAACAACAGTAATCCGTACTGTCAATAGCAGAGTTGTTAAAGGTCCAGATACTTAAATAAATTCAATTCCGGTCCAGGAGAGAAAATCAGCAAGCATAAATCGATTCTGGACCGTAAACTACCTTTTATCTGTAAAATATTTCAATTCGGTCCAGGAATTTTGTTACGGATCAATTTAAATACGGTCCAGGAACCTTTCTTTCAATGAAACAATACGCAACATGGACCGAATTTAAATTATGTAAGAAAAAAGTTTCCGGTCCAGTTACGGAACCCAATAGAACCCATTAGAATTTATGGGTTCCCGGAACTTTAACAACCCTGGTCAGTAGACGAAGGTGTTCAATACGGTGTGCGTTAAGTGAGACCAGCAAAGGCGTTACGTCACGGGTTCAAGGTGAAGCAAACTTCGAAGGTTGGATTGGGGAACTTCCTTTTCGGCGAGCCTGTAACATCGCTCCCTCCAAGTCTTTTCTGGGAAATACCGACTCCTTTCTCTTTCGAAGCTGAGATTGCAAGAGGATTAACTCCAGAATAACAAAAAAGGCAAATGAAAGTCCACTTCTTCTTCGGCTATATTTAACACCCACTTTCGGTAGCGGATCCGAGCGATAAGGTAGCCTGCTTCCGGAAGCTCCACACGCAGATGCGACTGTTTATTGTTTTCGCAAAGAAGAATGGCCTGTTCCTTAGTTAATGGGCGTAATTAAAACCTTTCCCGGAGTGACCTTGACCAAGGAACGGTTGAACCTTGAACCTCACTCGGAACGCCACCGTTATTCGTGGTTTTCAAAGCAAAAAATAGATCCGCCTGGGAATTCTTATTGATTACCTCGAGTGTTGGTGAAGATTTGTAGTCCCGAATTAGTGAAGATGTTAATTGAAGAATAGCATGTAATGTGGAACCAGATACTTAAGGGAACAAGGACTATGATGTCTAGGACACGTGTAAGGAATGCCAAGACCGGATGCCCGGAAAAAAAAGTAAAAGTTGTGTCAAAGAAAACGAAACTCAAGGATGTAAGATGTTGTTAAGGATTTGAAGACGTTGAAGATTAGTGGCTGAAAAAACAGGATGGAAAATAGTAAAGATTGCAGATTGATTGTGGAGAGGGTTGATTTTCACCAATAGCCACAGATATTAATTGATTTGATTTATTTTACTTCGCTTTTTTGCAACTCTTGTCTAATCGCGAACAAGAGGATGAGTGGGCATAAGATGGAATGGATGAAGGGACAGTCACAAACACAAAACTCTACAGAGTATTATACTGGCTCCAGGTTCTTTCGCCAGAGCCTCGTTAGTCTGCAAAATGCAGTCCGGGGTGTTCTACTTGGAAGTGAGGTTTACCATTGGTTATCCTCTGAAGGGGTCAACGCTTACACCCAGCCACAGTGACAGAGAGAGAGAAGATTAGATTAGGCAAATGTTCCCAAAGAGGGCTAGTAGCAGTAGAGGGGGGGAATACGCCCAACTTTTTTTTTGGCGGTATATAACTTCGCTAAATGAAGGAGTGTTGCAATGAAAAGGATGTCAAATGAAAGCTACATGTTTTGTTATTGTTACCTATAAGTTTTATTACTGTAAGTCTTATAGCAAAAGAACCAAAGAGAAATAAACAGATGAACGTCAATTTGGGCAAATCATCCCATGTTCAGGGTAAAATGCCCACCCATTAGGGGTAAAATGCCCAATACAAGAAACAATTGTTGTAATACTTGACATGACATATTTAAAGGAAAATTATACACAACATTAACTGGAAGATTATTAACGATTGTTTTGTAAACAGAACATGATTTGTACAGACAAGCATAGCGTTTCTAACAACATTTATTTTGAATTTACCGTAGCCTCTTTTACTGTTTACATTTGTGAGAAATTGCATTGCCCTTTGGACACATGGACGTGAATTTGGTACATATTTCATGCATCCACATACTACAACGAATACGCTGGATCCAGTCACATTGTGGTCCTTTCTTTTCATAATAATGTCCATGGGCATAATGTACTTCAATTCTGTGGGCATATCATCCCACAGCTACAAGCAGAAAATTGAATCACTGGGTTGGCAACTCTGAGCACCATGCGGCAGTTTCACTCTGCAGATATGTTTCCCTGGCTCTTGATCTTTACACCAAATATAATTCAGTTTCTTTCTCTCTTGGGAATATTATTGCACACTGTTAATACAGCAACGTCCAAAAAATTATTATCTCAAAAATTGTCTTCTTACCTCATGAAATTAACCCTGAATGGCTTCAGATTCGTCTCACAAGCTCCAAACCTGCTGCCTCGTCTCACCACGGAGAGCGCTTTCAAAAAGAGTGGCAGAGTTGCCATAACATTAACGTTGCGAGAGATACGAGGAGGTGGGCATTTAACCCCGATGGGCATATTCCCCCGAGTGACTCTATTCCAAGTGAGGTGTTTGAAAACTTCTTGTGTATTCGAATGTATTTGGTTATTTTGCATTGCTTTTCTACAACTTCTGACCAAAGCGACGTTGAGGCTGAGTGATGATTGGATGAAATCGATAGATACTCAGAGCGGGACTAGAACCCGGAAACGTCGTTGTGGCTTGTGATATTGTACCTAGGTACACGATCCTGAAAATATTGCGACAGAGAAAATATTACCTTGTGCTCTCCTCCATGGATATATATTCGCAAGCAGATCGTGGGATGCTAATAAAACCAAAGGCGACAATCCGCTGATTATTCCTAGCAAAGTTGTTTACACGCATGTGCATTAAGATTACACATATCAACAGTGCGAGAATTAAATGTGTTTGATCATTCATTATTGGATTCGCATGTAATCAGAAAAGGCATGAACTCATTCATAGACGGGTCTAATCAGTGGCAACTGTGGTAACGATGGCGCAGTGGTAACGTAATCAAGCGGTCCCGGGTTCGATACCAGGTAGAGGCACATAGTGGTTCGGATCCCACTTTAAACTGTAGGTCCAGTCCCGATTAGCCTTTCTGTGCATAAAGTGGACTTAAAACAACAGTTCAAGCAATCAATCAAAACTCTAACAAGCAGACACCTAATTGCTTCTAAGGGAAGATACAGACACCTTTCTTTTTTCTCTAGTGTTGTATTTCTGTTATTTAGCGTCGCTTTTCTTCTTTTAAGGCTAATCGCGACGACGAGGACAGGTGATGATTCGGTGAAATTGATGCAGGAACACTCAGAATAAGCACTCATCCCTAGAGCGTGATTCGAACCCGCAAACTTCGATGCCGGGATCGACTACAGAGCTTGAACGGGGTCTGGATTGTTAAATTTTCTTTAGATATTTCATCGTGCAATATCAATAGTATCTTACCTACCGTTCGGAAAACGACAGAGACAAATTAAATGTAGTTGTTGAGTTGAGTTGGTATTTTAAGTCCACTTTATGCACAGTAAGGCTAATCGGGACTGGACCTACAGTTTAAAGTGGGATCCGAACCACTATGTGCCTCCACCTGGTATCGAACCCGGGACCCCTTGATTACAAGGCGACGACGCTACCTCTGCGCCATCGGGGAGGCCCAGAGACAAATTAAATGTAAAAAGCACACATTATACACACACACACACACACACACGGATGGGAGCCATAAATCAACTAGTATAACTGCCACTGGGTGCATTTTGCATTCAGGAAAATTACACTACATGTTGTAACGATTGATAAATTTTGGTAAATTTCTTTATTATTCAATTTACTTTTCAATAGTCCTCGTATATTTTTTTTTTTTTTTTTTTGTCTAATCTTTCTGAATGTATATTTTATCCTTGTTAAAATTTGTAACGCAGTTTCTGCCAAGCGAAAAAGAACGCAAAGCAAGTTGAAGCTTGCATTCTTTTTCTTTCTTAACAACAATGGGTTCTTTTTCGTTCGGCGCTGCACTGTTTTGTAAGTTTTGCTGCATTGTGTTTCCCGATATGCTTTTTCAACGGGGTAATTGTTGAAAGCTAAAAATAACTTTACATAGGTCTAAATCTTTTGTTCAGGGAATAGGATTGCGTAATCCCGCTAGTATAAATACAAGCCGTTTCGCTGGCAAAGAAATCAGTATAGCAGTAGATTCCGGAATCTTTAGGTGATTAAATCGCTTGTCGAGGTCCAGGGCTGGGAGAATACGGGCGTTGTGTGGGGAGTGGCTGGTCAGCTCTCCCTTCCACAATGTCCGAGGTTTTCCGTAAGCCACCTTTCAGGATTAGTGCTGGTCAGCATGATCCTTAAAGGGGATTTTGGCAGGCTTATAAATAAATTAATTCATATATAATTATTTAATCTTAATAATTTAAACTTTGAAATTTTTCATTAATTTTAAATCCTGTCGAAGTTGGCACTGGTCAGTGTGGCTCCGATGTAAATTCAAATTAAATAAATTAGGCTCACCAAAGATATACATCCTTCTCGTCAAGTTCATTTTTATTCTAAATCATTCTGAATTCTCCTGGTCAGGAGGTTCATTTAAATAAATTTGATTCTTTATTACATTAATCCGAGAGCATACCTCTGGTCAGAGGGTGCCTTTTAAATCTGATAACTTATATAGTTTACATGTCCGTTTTAAAGTCTGAGTATCCGGAACGTTAAGGAAAGTTTATTGGTTTCTCTTATTAAGTTTATATTAGATATAATTTTGAAACAGCTATAATAGGTGACCGGTCGAGTATATGTTTTTATAGAAATTAATTTAATGTAAAAGTCTTTGTTTTGCTTTTGCAATGTGAGTAGCGAAAAAGGGTAGACATAGAGTCCCCTATTATGTTAAGGAATTCCACGTGGACATTTGTAGTTTGTGGCCGAGATATGGCTTTGATATTGGGTAGAGAAAGGCTCCCCTTATATTTTGTTATGAATGTTTTTGGAGGTTGACCCTGAAGATGGTAGTTTACCTCATGAGTTCTAGAGAACATAATGCAGATGTGAAAATATGACAGAAGCACGAATAGAAATTTACGGAAAGATGTTATGCAATTTTTTTTTGGTTTTGGTTAATAGTAATTTTGTCGACCTTTAGTTAATAATTTGTCACCCGTTATTTGAAACCAAGTTAAAGCTGTGTTAGTTCTATGATGGGATATGGACATGTTATATAAGAGAGAGCTCTCTGGGTTTTATGTTTACTCTATAGCAAGTTTCAGTCTATGTTACGGAAGTCGTTATTGATCTAAATTTCATCTTGGCATTGTAGTTTTCCTTTTGATCAGAAGTTTGTATATTTTTCTTTTAACTTAACTATGTTTGAATTTGTGAATAAGTTGATTAAGGTTTAAACGGAGAACCTTCTCTCATGTTAATTTTGGAAAGTTTATTGGAAATTTGAGATGTAAATAAATCTGTAATCGTTAATGAGTATTTCCTTATAGTAAATTTGGTTCATAAGTACAAATTAACTGGCCTCCTTTTGGTTTGATGAGGTGTCCCGCCGTCACTGGTCAGTGAGGCGGAGGCTTTATCAATACATAAGAGGTCAGTTTAGATTATGCTGATTTCGCTCGCGACTCGCATGCGTATCCTCACTGGTCAGTGGGATGCGGTGCGATCACGATGGAAGTTTAAGCGTAAGGAAGGTTACCTACTTTAGAGTTATTTTTTTTATTATTGTTATTCAAAAGCAGACCCTTACCCGAACCTTGAGATGCGGACTCTCATGACCCGCAGAAACTGAGAATTAGTCGTGGCATATATTATAACAGAAAGATAATTGATACGCAGCGATGCCCGGTCTTGGTCTTTCGAGGGGACCGAGTCGGTGTGCCGTGTGCCTTGGCAACGGGCTGACGGCCTTGATTGGTGCATTGTGAGATACGCTATTTGTCACATTATAACTTTTGGACCTACCAAATAGGTGTCGTCTTGCAATCAAGTGCTCCCAGTTGATTTTTTGTAAACAATATTTATTCCGGGTAATTTTTCTACCGTTTGATGGATACATGTTGAGGGAATTTTATTAAATTAAATTAAAGTTTCTGAGAGTTTATGTATTCTTTCGTAGATATCTGTTTCCTCTTGTGTTTCTGGATTCGCGCGGGAATCGTGTTTCAACTTCCTCGTAACGTGTGCGTTGAATAATAATGCAATGCTATAATTCCATCCAAATTCATATAGGCAATACATACGAGAAACCCCAAGTGGCATATACTTTGTCAGGTATTCATGGAAGCTTTATGATACGCGACTGTGTTTTCATTCGTGTTGGTATCTTTGTCAGACAATTGCGTTGGTCTCGTTGTCGGTCTGGAAGCAATTATCACACAGAACCCCCAATTGGGTCAGTTGACACAAACATGTTGACTCCAGTAACACATGCTATTTATTGATTTGAATTATTTTACCTCACATCTCACATATGCTTAGTCATTTCAGTACATTAATTTTCTGAAAACTTCTCTCGCCGTTGCATCAAGTTATAGAAATCAGAGATGTTATGGATTCGAGCGTCCCTGAAATACAGTCGATGCAATAATACAAAAAGGCTTGAAAATTTAGCAACATTTAAATCGCAAAGCTGTTCTTTCTTACCGTATATACAAGATGTGTGTGCGTGTGTGCACGTGCACATATGTATGTATATATAATACATTGTATTATATGGACGTCATTAAGGTGCTCAGGAGACGTTTTTTCCCTTAAAGTTTCCGTGACTTTAAAGCAATTTACCTTTAAAATTTGAAATAAAACTTCAAATTATTTTTGAATAAACTTTGCCCGTACAGTATAACTGGTTTTATCTTTTTAGTTATTGTTGCGAAATAGTACACGTTCAATATATATATATATATATATATATATATATATATATATATATATATATATATATATATATACTATATACGTATACAGTAGACTCGCGATTATCCGAACTAATTGGGACCGAGACTACCTCGCTTACGGAAAACTCGGATAATACGGAGATAATGTGCTAATAGGTCGTAAATGACGAAATAACACTTAAAACTGTATAGTGATTATTTATTATTAGTATAACATAAATGAGAAGATTACTTTTTCAAAAAGTCTTTCATAGTTTTTTGGACACACCTTTTCCGTTTACCACTCATACTACACTACTGGCTTAGAATAGGCCTATACACAGATTTAAACACCACCGTAACAATCGGATACACCGACAATGTAACGAACACGTGCAGCGTGGACCGTGACTTGACTCCAACTTACTAGTAAACAAACAGGGGCTGCGTTATGAAGCGCGATGTTTTCCAAACACTCCCTTGGTTAACCCGGAGCCTCGGTTAATCGCGAGTCTACTGTGTATATATATAGCCTATATATGTGTGTGTGTGTTCAAATCCCCCCCCCCCAACACATCAGCCAGCTACGTCTATATCCCCTTACAATCAAGGGGAGGGGGGACTCACATTCAATACGCCACTGTCTACACCCTGGTTTATGAAGCACGCTTCGTAACATAGCAAACATGATTCCGTTCCGAAGGGATTTTCTCAAGGAGATGAGCCGTGAAGTCGTGACTCATTTAGTAGGCCGCGTCAAGGTAAGGTCGGACAGTCGAATAGGGTCAAGAGATACGACGCTGTAACATGTTACGTCACTGATACGTTGCACTCGATATTGTCTTTAAAGTGAAAGCACACAGCACGTAATCTCAGCCAGGTGTGGAAAGAATTAATTCATGCATATCTTCAGCAAGAGAGAAGAAAATATTTTTTCCGAGCTCTGACAAGTTAAAGTGCCGTTCCGGAGTACATTGTTTCAAGTTGCGACAAAAGTGGTGAAAGCGGTTAGAATGTCTTGAAACAATCCACCAGGGGAGAAAATCCGCAACGAAATAATTTTTTGCCTCATTATTATCACCGGCAAAAATCAAGTGATTTTTCAGGACGCTCTGCTTTTTCTTTAACAGTTTTCAAAATCTATTCTTCCGGAATCATTTAGTCTGTTCTTACTTTCGCTGCATCCGTTGAAGAAATGGTTAGTAAGAGTTGTTCTGTTAAATTACCAAACACAAGGTTGTAATTCAGGAAAATGTAGGAAAGTTAGCTTCTCGCTTTTTCTTTTCCGGTTATTTTACTTCGCTTTTCTGCCTCTTGGTTTAATCGCCACAATCAGATTGAATGATGACAGTGTGCGAATTAACGGGGGGATGACGGGGATTTCCCCTCCACTAAAAATAAAATTATATTTATCCCTACCATGTTTCTATCCCCCTCAAAGAAAATGAAAATGAAAGCGTGTGGTATACCCAGGCACGTATCCAGAAATACATTTCGGAAAGGGGGGGTCCGACAAAGTGTCTCAGTAATAATAACAATAATAATAAATTAGAACAATTATATTAAATGAAATATGTAAATTAATTAATATTGCATTGTTATTATTAAATGAATAGGTAAAATGATGGCAAAAGAATAGTTACGTAACAGCACATATTCATTATCTAGCTTACGTGTAATTAATATGTCTAAAATTTGTATAAAAACAACTGCCCTGGCAAGGAAATTAATGTCAAATAGATTAAGTATTGAATATTTATTAATAAAAAAGGAAGTTATATTGTGCGGTGATCACTTTTAATTGCCTATTAGAATTGACAAAAAGTAATGTTTTTGATTAATATTATATGGATATTATCATAAGTTGTAGAGTGCATTGCATAAATCTTTAGAACTGTCGTTCAAAGCCGTATGAGCCAAATTCCTTGCCTTCCAAAAATAAATAACCATCAATTAAACAAATGATAACAGTTATTTTTGTTTATTTAATTTTTGTACTTTGTAAGTCTTTCGGGGGGGGAGGGTCCGGATCCCCTAAATATGTCCTTGAGTATACGATTTCTTAACTATGTAACAAAAATAATTGGAAAGTCATTTGTGTCCATTAATATTCTAGTCATCAAACATTTCCCTGCCTAAAAGTATGCGTGCGGCCTTGTGGATTAAAAAGGGACATCATTCTGTAACTGATCAATTTCATCGGCCCGATATGTACTTTTTCATGGCATAATGCTTATAGGCAGTGGCGTGGCGTGGATTTTTAAAAGTGTTACCGGTTATCAGTAGGACATTTAAGGGAGACTTGGGCGCCTCCCCACCTCCTGCCCCCCCCCCCAATGTCTTCCAAGTAGTTCATATAATATTAATCTGGTACGTATGCAATTCAATATTATTTTGGTAAAGTTATTAATCAGAAAAAAAAATGTTGACATAAGGACTAAAGTAAAATCGCAAACATTGGTTGTTGACACAATAATACGTAATTTGATACTTACAGAAACATCGAAGGCTACTTATAGAGCAGATCAATCCGACTTTGAAAATAGTTCTATGATGCTGGGATCCCGGGTTCGAAACCTAGCTTGGGCATGGGCGTTTGTGATGTCTATTCATCAATTTAATCATATCATCACTCATCCCCATCTTCGCAAATTAGCCAAAAGTGGCACAAGCGAAGCAAATTCAATCAAATCAAATCAAAAAACTTCTATGATGCTGTCATAAAGAGAAGTTTTTCATTTGAATTTGAATTTTTGGGTGCGTCATGGTCATGGTCCATGTTATCCACATCTGAATTCGACATGTTTTTGTTTTTTTTTCATCCGAAAATAGAGTACATGGCCAACAAAAGAGTTTAGAATACTGCACACATCCACATAACCACGGATAGTCGTTATACCACGAAACATTGAAATGTCGGTCATATCCAGCAGACGACTTGGTTTTTAAATCGTTCAAAATAGGCTTTGGCCTCCCTTTCGCCACAATTTCGATGTTTTCTGCAAAATAACGAACCGAAAGATTGCTTCAAAATATCTTCTATCGCACGATTATACATACACACTGTCCAGATAGGATGAACCCGCCACCTCGGAACTCGGAGCAAGCTTCATAAATTAATTGACAATGCCCGAAAACAACATAAAGACGAAAGACACCAGTCACAAAACTCCCACTGCACAGTCCCTCCCACAAACCGTTGTTTACTTTTGTAACACGTGAAGCACCCTCCTTGCCCCCTTCCCTCTCAGCATCGGCCCTTCCCCAATATTTCCTTCGGAACCTGCAAGGAGTCCAGTTCTACTAATGTTGCCATCTTAGTTCTTTTGAAACCAGATTTGCCCAAATCGCGAAACTTTTCGTTTCAAATAAGACGTATGTAGAGTAGATGTAGTCTTCATCTGTTTCCTAACTACTCCCACTCCCATGTTTCGCTAAATCCACTGAAATCTCATTTCTGACACCACTACCATTTCGTATATTTTACGTCCTTTGCTACCTTTAAGGCTTTCGCTTTATAGGATAATCGTGACGATGAGGATGCGTGGTGAATTATTGAAATAAAATTATTATTTCTTTGTGTATGTTATTATTAATTTTTATAATTATGTAAGTAAAATAATAACAACGAACATTGAAATAACCATTTCTTGCTGAGGATTCGAACCTGCGACACCTGACACTTAAGAGCGTGCTAAGATAACAATCGGGAAATTATGCTTGTAAGTATTGTTTTCACCCAAAAACAGTTCTACCACCTCAAAAACATTGCTTCAATCCCAAATTATTGCATTCCTGAGACAACGTATGTCAATGTCAATCAGTATTATCAACAATTATCACAAATTCCTGTAACCGAAATAATATTATATGTGTGAAATATAGAATTTTAGGTTGACATTTTTAGAAGACCCCTTGACCATACCCATTCCTCTCCTCTCCTTCTCGCCCATGATGTCGAAGAAGGACAAAGAGGACTTTCATAATCGCTGATATTTAGTGTAAATACAAAATATCACTTTCTAGTTTGCTTTTGCCCCAGTGTGATTTGATTTTTTTAAATTTTGATTTGGCGATTTAAGTCCACTTCATGAACAGTAATGCTAATCGGGACAGTTTAAAGTTGGATCCGAACCACTTGTGCCTCCACCGGGTATCGAACCCGGAATCCCTTGATTATAAGGCGGCGACGCTACTAACACTGCGCCATCGTTCCCCAGTGTGACTGGACACCTTCAGAGTAAGATTGACCCGATTAGGCGACTTAGCTCTTTTCTGTCAATTGAATATGGCAACACTGGTATGTTTCCTGTAAGGATCACCGGCAACTGCGCCGGCTAAACAGCCCGCCTCCTCCTCCCGCCATAACAGTCTTTACCGCTACGCCAAGTCTTCCTTTGGTGGGCTCAGGGTCCTTCCCTCATGTTGCCTGTGGAGGGTACCGGATCAGTCCTCCTCTTCGCTTTTGCCGGTGTCAGAAAAAATATCAGTCTGCAATGTTTACTTTACGACAATATTACCAGTTTATGTACGTAATAATATTTTAAGACAGGTTCTTCAATTCTTTATATTTTAGTGTTACCTGCGGTAACAGCGGCTACATGCACGCCACGCCTCTGCTTATAGGACATGTATTATAGTGTTCACAAGAAACTTGTAGATAGGTTAGGTGGGCGTTAAGTTTGAATTGAATGATTGATATATTTTACATTGCGTTTCTGCCAGCTTTGGCTAATTGCGAAGATATAGTAATCGTTTCTAAATTACATGTGGGCCTCCCCGATGGAGTAGTGATAGCGTCGTCGCCTTGTAATGAAGGGGTCCCGGTAGGGCGCGAAATCATTGAAGACTGTTGGGGGAGAAAGATCTTAATTTACAACTCCCTCTCCACACAAACATATGTATAAATTATACGATATACATATTTATAATGTTATTAAAACTAAAAAATGCTAAATTAAAAATATATTGTTATTATTATTAATTATAAATAAAGAAATCAATTTGTTACCTTTATATAATATATCAGATATTATAAACTGGCAAGCTAATTCCTTTACTAACTTTGTAAAGATGTTAATAAATTATGAAATAGTTGAAGTGGTTTTATTATGTGTAAGTTTTTAATTAGTTTTCGCTTTATGTTAATGCAAATTACTGTCTTGCATTCTTGTTTTACTTTTATTGTGCATATTGATATAGATATTGATTAGATCTCTTGAGAGAGAGAGAAGGATTTGACACTCACAACCACACTAATTTGTGTGTGTTTTCGAAATTATTCTTAGTAAAGTATATTTGAAATTAGAAGTAATTCCTAATTTTTTTGTTGTAACAAAAACTCTCCCCCCGGATTCTTTTGATGGGGGGATTTTTAAGGTCAAGATCGTTGGTGGGGTGAAATGCCCCCACCCCGTCAATCAATCTAAATTACATGTAAATGTTATCATAAGATCTGATGACCTATAGGTTAGAAGCCATGTTCTAAGGTCCTTAAAACCGCAAGGCAAAAGTTTAATTTACTGACAGGTAACACATATACAAATTTCAATACCCCAAACATTCCTGATTCGCCTATCTGTGCAAAACAAGCAGAAAGTTTAATTCGCGCAGTGAATGATGGGGCAGACATGTCTTACCCACGGTTCGAACCTGGTACCTTTGACTTCGTAGACCACCCCGCGACAGAGACTCTTTCTCACTCTCCATATTTTAATTTATGACCAGTGGCGTGCCAAGACGGGGGACTAGAACCTTTCCATTTTCCCAGGTTTCCATTCCAAAACAGTCACATGCGAGGAAATGTGGCAAAATATCACTATACGCATGGCCATGAAAATAGGCGGCTGGGCAGCATTGCGCTGGTGCCACATGTGGGAACAGCAAAGCGAGAGCGGGACAAAAGCCGCTGGTTCCCGCGCACTGTGTGGCAACGTTTCCTAGTTCGGGCGTCAGACCGACCTCTCTCAGGGGCATTACTGGTCTTTCGAGCAAATACTGTCAGTTTTTATCACATGCACTACAAAGGCCAACTCTACAACGAAATATTTCATTCTCTTAAGCCTCAGAACCAGTGCCGGATCTACAAATCTTGCTCTCCCCCCGCAAAATATTACCAAAGGGCCTCCCTACCTACCTACCTTCACACACAAACACACACACACACAGATATATATATATATATATATATATATATATATATATATATATATATATATATATATATATAAAAATATTGTGTAATTCTTGATCTCTTGTTGACAAAGTCACATATAAGGCCCTAGAGGGTGATTACCTATAATAAGTAAAGGAGTTAGGCTGGGTACAATTGGTCATTATAGAAACAACAGGTTAGGCTTATGGCCTTAGGGGGAACCATATTGGTGTGTCCCAAGCGGACGTCCGCCATACTGGTGGCCGCCATATTGAGTTCTACTCATTTTTTAAAAAAAAATGGGAAAGGGTTGATGCCCGTTTCAGTGCAGAATCCTGCGTAATTTCCCACTTGTTGTGTGCAAAAGTTATGTATTATGTTGAAAGTTATACATTGTGCCCCTTATAGGCACGGAAGGGTGGGGGAGGAGAACTGGAGGGGCCCGGCCCCCCTCACAGCTGGAAAATGATACATGTGTTACAATCATGCAGCCATAACTTTTCCTGATTGAAGATAGGTTGAAGAAACCTTCACCACTTCATTTCTCGTGAAATTCTAACCTGACTGCCACGCGGGAGACCCTAGGTGCGTGATCTAAGGTCGGAATTTTTCCGGCTTTTTCCCCGCATAAAGCAACTCCAGGGTCCACCCAGCCTCAAATCAAATGGTACCTGGTGGGGAGTAAAGGCGGGCAGAGCGTGCCGCTGATCACATCACCTCCAAGATGTCCAACATCGGAAATTTGTGAGACCCCACTCCCACATACCCTAAATGTGTCGTCATGGCACAGGGAACTTTTCCTTTACCTGTACATATTGTATTCGTTTCTGCGCCCCTGAGGAACTACATTTATCTTTTACATACGCGAACCCTCTACTGTGTCAATGGCTGAGGGCCCCCTAAAGGCTAAGTCTCCGCCCCCCTCCCCGCTCTGCGGGGATTTTGCGGGTTGTAGATCCGGCACTGCTCAGAACACACTGCAACACGCTGGCAACAATGCAAACTTCTCCCACACGCTAAATTTCATGGCCATGCGTTTAACTACTACTACTACTACAAAAAAAAAGCCGCAGTGGTTTAGTCTGCAGGGCATCTGACTGCTACGCGGAAGACCCGGCTTCGATACCCGGGATTGTATGTCGGAGTTATGCTGCTCTTGTCACAGGACCGTATTGAAACTACATGTACTCTTCTTGCCCATGCTTATTCAATGCTCTAAGAACGGACACACTCGAGACACTCGACGCGAGTTAGCTTAAACAGTAACGACGTTCTCGACGACAATGGAACATGTTATTGTCGTTCTTGAAACGTAATCCAGCTGTTTTGCCACAGTGTTGACGCTATAGCTAAAGCCATGAAAACAGTCTAGTCAAGGTCACGCCTCCCACCTACAGTGTTGCCAATAAGCAACAATTTCAACCGACGTAATCAACCGCATACGTACAACGCGCGAAGTGTCGACTGAGAGTGGCAACCCTGGAGGGCCAGGAGTGTGGAAGGAAGCAAGGGGAAGCTGCAACTTGACTGATCTCTTTTTGTGGAGAGAGCAATATTTCATAAACAATTTCTATTTTAGCATGAAAGGTCTCTCAATTTTAGACTTGGTTTTGAAATTCCTAGACATTTATAAAACGGGGCAATTATGTATTAATAATATCGACGTGACACGTTCTGAAAGGGGACTGCCTCGGTCAAAACGGGATATAAGGTCACCGTACAAATGGCGTGTTTCGCCTACTCTTGTCATAATCCCCATAAAACAGTGGCAGTGATTGGGTTCCAAAACCGGGAGGGTAAGGAGCCAAAACTAGGGGGTGGGGGAGGAAAGACAGTATATTTCCCTTTGCAGATAAGGTGTAGCATAGTGCGGGGCACTACAGTAGATATTTTATACATAAAATGTACAATCATTTGAAGTAAGAAAGTAAAATGTTCCGAGAATTGCAAAAAAATTCCGGTTATGTAATGTAAAATATCGTCGCTGGCTAACTTGTGTTCTATTTGATCACGTAAAAACTTTCAGCAAGAAAATTGAAATTAGTTTTCAAAACACGTACAACGTCTTTAGCGTCACATGTCAGCTATATTGGGCCTCCCAGATGTCGACCTCCGTGGCGAAGTGGTTAGCAGAGCGCGCTACAACGCCAGGGGTTCTGGGTTCGAGTCCCGGGTAAGGCATGGGTATTTGTGTTCGTCCAGTTGATAAGAAAGAAAGAAAAATGTAACAATTGAAAAGTGTAAAAGTGAGAAAAAGTGTGAATGGTGGGGGATACCTCCGTGTAGGGGGTATTTCCTTTTGGAAAAAAAAAGATGGCGCAGTGGTAGCGTCATCGCCTTGTAATCAAGGGGTTCCAGGTTCGATACCCGGTGGAGGCACATAGTGGTTCGGATCCCACTTTAAACTGTAGGTCCAGTTCCGATTAGCTTCACTGTGCTTAAAGTGGACTTAAAACAACAAACCAATCAATGTCAGCTATATTTTCTATTTTATTTGAACGAATTTTTCTGCGAATTGCAATTTGCGAAGAGCGTCAATAGATGTCAGTGTTACTCTAAAGCTTTCAATTATTATTTTTGCTCAAGTAGTCTTTAAGCAATTATAAAGCAGTTACCAGTATCTTTTGTATCTAAATGTATGCTATAAGAAAATATAAAGGTGATTAGACTTTTGAGTTATTTTACAATTTACCTATAGTTTGTCGCACCGTCCCGCAATAGTTTTATGTACGAAGTTCTTTATATTTAAGGCCGTTCTGTCCTCTAGAATCATGATAGATCCACAACATCCTCACGATCAGCTGTATAATATCCATCATCCTTCGGAACTACGGCAAGTGATATATCCTACGCATGCCGCACCATAGCAAATTATTACTTTCCTCACTGAATAAATAAGATCTGAATGAAATACCCTCAGAATAAGTAAATATGTACCAATCCTAATACAGAAAACCACTTAGACCATCACCTTGCACAAGAAAAAAAATGAAAATAATTCACTTACCAAAGAGAAGGTGTACCCTTCTAAATGGAAAACTAGGACAAAAAAAATCCTCTAGAACCCCCATATATTACAACAAATCACTTATGCCGCTAAGAGCATATTTAATGTTCAATTTCATGCTACCGATTCTGAACCGTATGTGCCCTTTTACTCGAACCAACATGAAACTACAGTTTGAAGCTGTTTATAATACATTGATAATGGATTTGAAGGTTTTATTTTTGAATATGCGTTCACTTCCATTCCATAAAATTCTATTTGAACAACTATTAGTAGAGGAAGGGATAACGGCGTTTCTTTTGAATGAAACCTTCCTCACACCATGGGCACCTTGTCGTATACCATATCATACGCTACATCGATGTGATAATCGACAACCAGGACTGAGGGCAAGTGGAGGTACTGCAATAGGTTTCTTCCCAAAAATCCCCTTTCGACATCACCAAATTCCACGTATGAATATACCAGAACATAATGTAACTACATTGTATCTAAAAAGTATGAGTATTACCTTGGTCACAATTTACGTGCGACCAAAACATCCAATTCCTTACGACTTTATGCAGCATGTATCACTAAATTTTCGGAATTATATCATAATGGCCGACATCAATATACATAGTCGACCTCTCCTAGAACGAACGCAATTCTCTCAGTTCATTACCACTCAAACCACTGGAATAAAACATCATATTCCAGAGCATACAAGACCCATCTCTCAGTCAACTCCAGATATTGTTATCACTTCTGCAAATCTCGCGCAGAAATGCACTATTAAAGTTCTTGGTACACTAGGTAGTGACCACCTGCCAATAAAACTTACACTTCGCTGCAGAAACAATGCAACCACTGGTCCATCACGCTCTCGATATGTTCTCCATTACGATAAGGTGAATTTTCCAGCCTACAGAGATCATATCCAAGAAGCGACATCGGATTTAATAATCCCTACCACAGAAGGAGACCTTACTACTGTGGTTGATCGGATTACTCAAGAAATTCAAACCTCAACTTCTCTGCATGTGCCACGGACTAAAGTTCTTCCCAACAAACCAAATCTTCCTCCTCGATATCTAACCATGATAACTCGTTCCCGTCAGCTGTACAGGGACTATATTCGAACCGGTAACCTTGATTCCCTGAGACACCATCGTCAATTACAGCGCACTGTGCACAATTACATCGTTGCTTACAAACGGTTAAACTGGACTCATGCTTGCAACCAGCTGAATAGATCTTCAAATACAACCCAATTCTGGTATAGACTCAAAGGTCTAACTGGGCAAAAATACATCCACCTCATACCCTGTATTTCTTCACGAAACACCTCTGCAAACTGATGAAGAAAAAGCTGACGCATTCGCTGGCAATCTGCAAGACATATTCACTCTGATTTCTCCAGAACCACCAATACGCCGTCACCCGGTGGATTGCTTTCATTTCAATGATGATGATTTAAAACCTGCAAATACTCACACTCGACCAGACGATAATATATTAACCAACCCCATCAGCGCCGGAGATATACAACTGACGCTACAACACAGACGAAATACTGCCCCTGGATTCGATTCTCTTTCTTACCGACTTATTAAAGAATGCCTCATTGCTGTCCTTACCATCTTGGCAGGGATATACACATTCATCCTTCGCACTGGGTTTTTTCCTATAGCATGGAAAGCATCAAAAACCTTGATGTTTCTCAAACCCAACAAATCCCCACAATCGATAAACTCCTATTTACCAATACAACTTACCTCTGTGTTCAGTAAAATTATCGAAAAGATTCTGGTAAAGAGACTCCATGCACACTTGACTACAAAGAACTTACTTCCTCTGCAACAAGCAGGATTTAGACCTTTCTTTTGTATTAACGATCAACTCCTTCGGCTTACTACTATGATTACCAATCAATACAATGCCTTAAAACCATCCTGTTTATTGTTATTCGACCTAGAAAAGGCATTTGATAAGGTGTGGCATCCAGGCCTCATCTATAAACTAACAAAATTTCAGTTACCTTCCTGTTATATTCGT
Source organism: Lepisma saccharinum (assembly GCF_977018435.1). Lineage (NCBI taxonomy): Eukaryota > Metazoa > Arthropoda > Insecta > Zygentoma > Lepismatidae > Lepisma > Lepisma saccharinum. Next base: position 30,058,885 of record NC_139257.1, read on the forward strand.
TTGATTACAATAGCTTATCACACCCAATATTTCTCCACTCGGGAGTCACGCAAGGTTCAGGACTCTCACCGTTGTTATATTTACTGTATGTGGCAAATTTACCTTGTCCCCCACCTGATGTTCATACATTCCAATATGCTGACGATACAACCTTTCTGGCGTTAGGGCGAACAATCCATCAACTGAATCAGCACCTACAAAGAACAGTCGATGTCTTCGTTTCCTGGTGCCGCCGTTGGAGACTCCGAATAAATTGTAGCAAGACAAAAGCAATAGTATTCCTGCCAAAGGGTTGTCGTTCACGGGTCCATAGAAATCCAGATTTGCTAGCTATCAAGGTTCAAAACTCCATAATAAGATCTTCCAAAACATTGACGTACCTGGGTGTTGTTTTCGATCAACACCTCACTTGGAAAGCTCACCTTGACATTTTAACCAGTAAAGCCAAAATAAGACTAAACCTAATGAAACGAGTGTGTGGGACAACCTGGGGCTTGAAGGCTGAACTGGTTATCATGACATATAACGCTATGCTCCGTCCAATTCTTACCTATGGTTTCACAGCCTGGACATCTGCAGCACCATCCTTCTACGGAAATCTTCAAATACTAGAAAGACATGCTCCTCGCACTGCCTATAGGATATCCTTACCCAGCCCCACCAGATTATTGTATGCCAGGATGACTTTTCCACACATCCTGTTCCATCTAGAAACACTTCGCATCCGCTACATAACCTCACGGGTCGCACAGGAACATCCACTACTGCAGAATACAGCCTATTATGATGCTCTTCACGACACTCCACCCCGTTATTACCATACTCCGTTATACTCCGTTATCACTGCTCCTCACGCTTTATCTTAATACCTTACCTCCAAATCATCCTCATAGAGACCGCTTCGAGATATATAATGTTGATGCACCTCTTCCTCATATATACCCCACACTCGCCTAATATTCCATACGCCCTGTCTTCAAACCTGACAGACTTAATATTTTTCCTGACTCAAATACATAAAATTACACATGAACTTACGATGCACAGTTTTATATTTTTTTTCACTCAACCACGTATTATTCAAAATACACATAGATCAACAATCGTATTTTCAAACACACTATCGCTAAATATCACTTCCCTTACAGAGGGCGTAACCCTCTAATAGGTAGCAAGGGGGGGGGGAAACCCTTTCACAGCATCTTATAAAAATAAAACTTCATGAGCTAACACCACAGACTGACACAAATAAGCAGACGAATCCATCTATTTATGGATAATAAACCTTTTCGAACAAATTTTCTTTTTGTAAGGGCATGTAGGCATGCTGTTCGTGCTCTAAGTATACATTATCAAGATCCTGTATGTTTCTCTAGTGATGGAAACATTTTCTATTAACTAGCGGTCTAGTCAGTAAGGTATCATACCACCACGCGGAGGATCCAGCTTCGATTCCCGGCAAGTGGGCTTTGGATTTTCACCCAGTCCAGTCCATTTATGGGTCCCTGGAAGAGGAGATGGGGAAGGCTGTCCGAGTGTGGTGTTGATAACATCACCTGGAGAAGAATGGCCGAGATCGAGAAAGTGTTAAGGCCCTATCCCCACATTCCCCTACAAGCGCCTTCATGGCGTGGATCAAGAACGTCAATAGATGTCAGTAGTACTCCAAAACTTTTAATTATTATTTCAGTTTAAGTAATCTTCAAGCAATTATAAAACAATTACCAGTTACTTTTGTATTGAAATGTATGTTGTAATAAAATGTACAGATGATATAGACTTTTTGATCACTTGGCAATTTCCCTCTAGTTTGTTGCATCTTCCTGCAACTGTTTTATACATGAAGCTGTTTATATTTGAACCATTGTGTCGATGGACTCTCCCTATGTAAACAGAATCAGTGATCGGTTAGTTCATATGAACTTTCCAGCCTGATCATTACCAGTGCGTAATTAGAGATCGGTTAGTTCATTGAACTCTCCAGCCTAATTATTGCCTATTTTTGTGGGAGCAGGAAAAGGTTTATTATCCATTTTGCCTTGACTCAACAGGTCGTTAGGTGCCGTGGCTTGCCACGAGTTGATAGTTTCCTTCAGATGTGGCCTTGCTGGAAAAGGTTTATTGTCCATGGACTCTTCTATCCTGCCGATTCATGAATTATCTATTTGTAAGATCACGTAAGCATGCTCAATTTCTGTGTTGGGTTGATTTAAATTTGCAAATGTCCTCCTGTTTGGGGGGAATGATTGTAGCTCATAACTCTCAATATTTTCCATTTTTTTTGTATGTATTTTTATTTAAATATTAATCTCTATGATTGCAGTTGTTGTGGCTCCAGCAAAATCAACTAATTCTTCTTTTTCATTAGTGACCATCAATTCAATATAATCTATTCTATTATGGCACACAGGAAAATATAATGTTGGGGATGGAGTGTAGATGATTGGCTCCATAAATTCAGAATTAGGTTTAAATGTTGCAATGATGCCAGTTTGTTTGTGAGTGCCTATGCCATTTGATTTGGTGATCATACCCTCGGCCACATTACAGTGAATATTCAGAGTCTCTATGGCTAAGAATTTAGGTATATTAATAGCAGTGTGTTTGATGGCCGGTTCAAGTTTTGTGTTGTTCTCAAAGCCTAACAGCTCTCCTATAGTACCCAGATCCACTGTTTCTGTAGCAGATACAATCTCTACTCTGTGAGTGACAGAATTTTGAGTTAATACTATACCTCTGGGTAATTGAGCATTTAGAGTGGACAGATTATATTGCCCTGGAGTGATGACAATTTTTTGATCCCCTACTGCAATTTTGTTGTTGTGGTGTGTAATATTAGGGATCAAGTACATGCCATAAAATGCTCTGAGAGCTATTGTTTTGGGATACACTATATCATCATGTAATTTGAGTTTCAATATTGAATTTTGGCTGGTGAGATGGAATACCCCCATGATGTTTCAGATACCACAAGGCTTTTTGAAAATTTTCAATTGATGGTTTATTTATTTGAGACATATATCTGAGAACAGATAAACACAAATGTCCACAATTAACATCTTTGAAGTTTTGAACACGGGCATTATTGTAATAAAGATTAGCTGATTTTAGATATTTTATTAAATTTTCAGGTGGAACACCTCCAAATGAATCAAACACAAATGCCTCATTGTTTAAATATTTAAGATAACAAATCCAGTGAGTGCCCTGATTTTTGTACTTATCCAAATTAACAATGCCACACTCTTTGTTGAGTGGTTGTTCTGGCAAAGAATCAGACATGTACACACCTCTAAAATTTTTGATGCCCAGTGGCTTGATTAAAGCTTCAATATCTTGGTTTGTAAGCGGCTCTTGTTTTTTTTAAACTTATTCATGGCTCTCTTAACACCTTTGCCTTGTTTTTCCATGGCCAGGTTATGGCGCTTCAATTCATCTAATTCTGCCCTATTTTTCTTGGCATCTATTACTGTTTTTGCTATGGCAGCTGATCCCCCAGCCAAGCTCCCAACAGCCCCGAGAGCAGCTAAGATGGCCGGGATAGTAAATATGAAACCCCCTACATGTGATTTTTTTCTAGATTGTTGTAATTTTTTTAATTGGGGGGTACTAAGCAACAATTTCATACCATGGCCCTTTGCAAGACAAGAATTTTTTTTCTTCCGCTGCTTTTTGGTTAAAAGGCTATCAATAGTTTTAAGAGATTTAAGACCTGCATAAGGTATTTGATACATAACACCCTTGGCCTTGTAGGTTTATTATATACATATTCACAGCCCCCACCCCAGTTTTTGTTTGGTGTTCATAGCTATGGTGGTCCCCAATGCTGCTATTTTTTCACTCAAAGAAGCATCTTTGCTTACAAATCTACCAAATGCAGCCTCTTCTAATTTCTTGTCTGCAACATGTCTCTTGTCAAGATCAGAATGTGTGTTGTATGCTATGTCATGGTCTCTGCAAGCAGCATCTAGGGGATTAACACCAGGATCACCTCTGTTTAATCTATGGTCCAATTTTGTGCCTGGACCACAATACTGATAGCCTGGAATGTGTAGTTCAAATGGCAGCTTGTTTATAATGTCATTAACCAACCCCCGACCCTCAGAAATATTCCAAAATTTAGGGGGTAGAGTATTAATAATTTTTATAAGATATCCAATCCCCTTAGTGTCATACACTATAAAATTAGACAATTTTGTGCTTATCATGTCCATAATTCCAACCTTTTCATTGTAAAAATTGTGGTTGCCAGCATTTTCCTCCCCAGCTATCACCAATAACCTGTCTACAAGTTTCCTGACATCATCAACCCAGACAAATTCTTTAGGCAAGGTGTTGTATTGTTTGATTCCACTGCCAGTCTTGATCTGTGACCATATGGGCTTGATTAAATTGTTGTATTTTGCTCCACTGCTAGACTTGACTCTTTTTTGTGTGGGATCATTGTTCTGGTATAGAGCATCTGATTTTATTAATATTTCTTTGTAGTGCTCATAGTCTTGATCTGTATAGCTGCCAGGCCTTTTCCTAGTCATCAGTTCCCACAATCCAGGTGTGCCGGGATATTTAACAAAACCACCTCTTTGTCCAAGATGAGATTCAGAATATACAATAAGATCATCTCTCATAAATGTTACTCTGAAATTGCCAATTCTATGTATGATGCTACCATAACGCTCTGTGTCAGCATATAAGCCAAAGACCTCATCTTTGTTGTCTTTAGGTGTGCTTAAATATTTTTGAGCAAGAAGACCCAATTCAATAGGATCCTGAGTAGCTTCAATTCTTCGAGGAGCAACAGGACTAGGTGTATGAATACTGGAAAGTGGGGTGATTGGATAATCTAATATGTTCCTTGCAGCTACAGGTACAAGCTCTGTGATCAAATTTTGATTTTGCTCTGTAACAGTTTTGATATTTTTACCTAATTCACTAATATCATCAATGATAGGCTGTTCTGTTTGTTTGTGTTGTTCATAAATTCCTCGGTTCTGTGATTTCCATCCCTTAAATCTTTTTACAAGATAATCTCTTAATTTAAGATCATCAATAATTGGCCTTTTCATGGTTATTTATATATGTTTCAATGTCTAGAAAATTGTTGATTTTATTTCTGTATTTGCCACTATTGGGTTTTCTTGTCATATCAATTGTGACAAACCCATAACTGTCCTGGTTCCAGCACCTACTGCAAAACTTGGAAAAATCATTGTAGCTCAAGTCCCCACCTACATATTCATCATGTATGTGTTTGAGGTTGGTATGATCTTGATGAAACACACATATAAAATTGCTGTTGTCTCGGATCAGCTGCTTCGGAATTTTAGAAAAAGTCTGTGCCAGGTAGAAACAATCAATGTTTTTGTGTCGGCCCTGTGTAAAGAAATTTCTAACCTTGTTTTGATTATCCAGTATAATGTCATCAAACACAACAACAGAATTATCGAGACATTCATGGAGTGGCTTAACATCTGGTACAAAAGTGGCTATATCCAATCCATCATATAGCTTCATCAGCTGCTGATATTTTAATTGTTCCAAGCTCTTAGAGAAAACATACAAGTGCCTGTTTTTCCAGTCTAACCAGTTGGGTGCCAATAAAAAATTATCAACTATTAGTGTAGTTTTACCACAAGCTGATGGCCCAACAATAAGACATCTAATATTTTCAGGCAGCAACTTGCCATTTCTCTTAATCTGCTGTTCAGGTTCTGGCAGCCTTTTTATAACATCCCAGGTGCTCATATTATCACTTTGTCTGCATCGATCCAGGTGTTTTCCGGATGACCTAGCCTTTTGACAAATAACTTGTTGCCTTTTCTGCGGATGATTTTTTCTATGAGATATGTGTCAAGCTGTTTAGTTTTGCTGAGTTCTTCTTCATAGAATCTGCCTTTGAGAATTTCTCCTCGGTGATCTTTTATTATATATGTGTTAAGGGTCCCAGGTTTAATTTGAACCACTGTAAATAATTCAGTGCTCCAGTTTCTTGTAAAGCCTCTTTTGAATAAGTGCTTATATTTGCTGATTCTTACTTGATCACCCACCTTGTATTTGGCCTTTCTTGTTGTTGGCTGGTATCTAGGATAATAAACAGTCCTGATCAATTTTTGCTCATCAGATGAAGTTACTTCAGAGGGTTTCATGTTGATTGTGGAATGGACCGAGTTGTTATATTTATGTAGAAGTTCTGGAAGAATATTAAGCCATTTATAATTACCTTGAAGTGTAAATTGTTTATACATAAGATTTTTTAGGGTTTTGTTGAATCTCTCTACAATTGAGGCTTTGAGATCACTGTAACTCGAGTAATGTTTTATTGACTGGCTTTTAATAAATTGTTGGAACACAGAATTATAAAATTCTTTGCCATTATCTGTTTGCAAATAGCGCGGTGATCTTCCACTCTGATTGATGATTGTCCTGATGGCTTCTGTAACACATTTTCCAGTCTTGGATTTGAGTGGCACAGCCCAGGCAAATTTTGAAAATGTGTCTATTACAGTAAGTAGATACTTGTAGCCCTTGTTGATTTTGTCTAAGTTTTTCAGCTGTCCACTTGCCATCTCAATCAAGTCGCTCTGCCATAAATCATCTATGCCATTTGTGACTACTGGCAGTCTCTTATAATTATGTCTGGCTTGTCTGTGTAATTCATCAACAATAATTTGTCTAGACATAATATGAAAACAAGAATATTGCAACTATGGGGTGTTCAGCAGCTGATACTACAGGATTTTCTAAATATAATTTGTCCCCTATTTGTATTTTAAATTCCAGAGAGCCATCATCTTCAGCATAGGCTGTTTCTAATGTATTGGGATCTGTAAAATCCTCTAACTCTACACTGGTGATTTTTACTTTGTTGTTAGCATTTGTTATTGATAAGGTGGGGTAGTGGTGTGCCTGTGGTTGTAGCCAATATTTGATCTTGATTGGTCTCAGTGTGTCCCCAACAAAAAACTGGTAATAAAATTGTGCAGGGGACAGCATATATATTTTGCCACCTGGTGTAAATGGTGAATCATATTCTTTGTTGGGGATGCTGTTCAATTCAAGAATTACTGTATGTTTTGGATTCTCGATTATGCCTGTTATTTCTTTTTCTGCTCTAAGCAATCTGCTTGTTACAGATTCAAGGTGCTCATTGATGGTCCTAACAACATCATCATGGCCTGGCTTGATCTTTATGTCCACAACAAGTTTCTTGTATTGTTGCACAATCTCTTGAAGCTGGGTGGCAAAAACAGACAGAGCATTTGCTTGATTGGATTCCATGGTCCCTAGCTGTTGCTTGATATTAGCTACAATTTGTTGCAAATTTTCAATAACTGCCAATTTTGAATTTTGAGCAGTAAGATCATGGACCTGTCTTCTGATATCCTGAAACAGGGCATGCAGTTCATTAATATGTTGATTAGTTGGTAGAGTTTCCACTGTCTGAGTGAGTTGTTTGATCTCTGTCTGGATATTCTTGATATCTTCTGATTTCAATATGCGATTCACTGCTCTCTTAATATTTTTAAGTTCCTGTGATGTAGGCAGATTTGTTACAGTATTTTGCAAAGATTCAAGTGCCAATTTCACATTATTTAATTCAGAAGCATCAGCCACATTTTGCATAGCATTTTGGAGCAGGGCTATATCTGCCTGAGTGGGTGTTGATTGTTGTAAAATTTCAAGTTTTGTTTGGATATCATCGATCAAGTGATGAAAATGAGATAGTTCAGATTCAGTGTTGAGGTTTTCAAGCTTTGTGATCTGTTCCTGGACACTAACAAGAGTGTCTACAATACCGGGCAGGCGGGATTCTAGAGATTCTTGTAAATTTGTCAAATCACTTTGCACTGCTGCTATTGTACCCTCAAGATGGGTTATGGTACTTTGAATTTTTCCAAAATCTTCATATGTTTCAAGTTGCAGCTTAATATTGGCAACACTCCGAGTTATTGCACTCAAAGCATCAGAAGATGGCAAGTTGTTCATAAAATTTTCAAGTGTCTCAATTTTTTCTTTAACCTCGGCTATGGCATTGTTCAGAGGGTCCAGATTAGGTATCTGTAATGATTGAATCTGTTCCTTTAGAGTGGAAATCACTAGATCAAAATCTTCTTGTGATTTTATGCTTTTGACAATTGTTTGGAGCTGTGTCTGGACATTATTTATCTGTTCTTCTAATTGTTGTTTCAATTGCTCAGAGTTGTTAGCCTGGGTCTTAAATTTGACTTGAAGAGCTGCTACAGCCTCTTCTAAACTTTGAAAATTATCCAATGTGGCCAGGTCAGTATATTTCTGAAGCAGCACTTTGAGTTCAGAATCAATTTTAAGAAGAGGGTCCATGCATTGTGATTGTAAATTTGTAATTTCTAATTGAAGACTGGCATTCAGTGTGGTTTGTAAAGCTTGTAAATCACTTCTTAATTTCTTGACTCTGACATCAAGCATCAGAATCTCATCACTGTGATCTTCATGCCTTGTATGGCCAAATATATCATTAGGCATTTTTGTTTTAGTGGTTATTTATTATTGAATATCTGATTCTTAATTCTATAAAAAATGTATAAGCTTGTCATATGATCCCGGGACCTCAATATATAAGCAGTCACCAGCAGAAACAGTATATACAGTGCCAGAAATCATGTTTGAGTGCTTAATTCTATAAATATTTCTCGCTACTGAAATCTTGACATCACCCTCAGGGGTTGTAATAAATTGTAATTGCCCACCTACAGGTAATTGGTAATGATTTAAATTATTGTTAAATATGTACAATGTTTTACCTGTTTCATCATCAACATCTGTAAGTATGCTGTTCAGATGAATAATTAACAAGCCACTTAGTTTAGATATTATATCAGAAGAGGGTTGTGGTGTTGGCAGCTCCATAATAGCCTGTTTTTTGAACCCAAATAAGTTCATAGGCATGTTTATTTATTTCAAATCATGCTCTGTAATTGGGCATTGATTGCCATTTTTCAAATCACAATGCCCCCATGGTAGAGTATGTATGCCACATGATAAAATGCATCTCTTATCATCATGTGGGTCCAGAGCCACTTTTCTTACAATATTTGTAGTCAATAAGTGAATCACACTCTGAATTCTATTTTCTGATGTTCTGATTGTGCTACATGATTTGAGACAATTTTTGTAATCCTCAAATTCAAGCTCTTTGTCTACAGTCACTCTGCCAATGCCCTTGGCCTTTTTGGCAACAGCGCCACTACATGTTTCAAAACTGTACATCTTGGCCCTTAACCCTGCAAATGCCACAATAACATCACCAAGTGTCTCATCTTTTAACTTGCCAGGCACCTTTTTGTTGTGGTGTTGAATCTCTGTATGTTCACTGGTATCAAAATATTTAAACAATTCAGGCTGTGCTATATCTTGATAAACATCTTCTGTTTGAATATAAAGAACAAAACTATCTGTATCCATGTACATCAATTTTACACAATCCTTATAAAAAGGCTTGAACACATCATAATACAATTTTAAGATGTGTAATTTGGCCAATTCCAATATCACAGCCCCTACATAAATAGGCTTATCAAACTTAATATTTGTTTTTTTTTCATGTTAAAAAGTGCCATATTTTCATCATAAATTCTTCTGTAATTGAAGTTGGGCTTTGCTATCAATTTTTTGCTCCGGCTGGGGTCAGTAATTATTTTAACATCAATATGTTTTCTGACATTTTCAATTGTTTTGCCATACACTGAATTGACCATCAATTTAAACAAGGTCTTATCAAATTGGCTCAATGCAGATGTTCGAAGCTCTGTGTTTGTATCAATATATGGTTTCAACCATCTTGAGTGCCTGAACCTCAAAACTTTGCCAACTTTGCTCACTTGAACACCATGATTCATCAGGAACTGGAGGTTTTTGTAATATATGACATAATCCTGTTTCGGCTCTAGAGTCATCATCAATTTCTTTTGTTTAGAGCCAGGTGAGCACTTAACCTCGGGAATTGGGAGCAGATCAGAAAATGTGTTGTGTAAATCATCTGGAATTGTCAGATCAACCTCTAAGAACAGGCCATAGTTACTGTCATCATAATTCTTAAGATCTTCAATATTAAAATCTTCAACCCACTCAAGCCCTGCATATGGCAATTCATCCATCATAGCATAACCATAGAGGCTGTTTGCATCTACATACAGTATATAATTTGATGGCAGTGCTGGATCATAATCAGGAATATATTTGTTATTTGCTCTGGCATATCTCTGAGAACATTGCACCATGCCTCCTCTTATACATTGTTCCATAAACAGATACATATCTTGATCCTGGATCAGATCCAATTGCATTTTAGTGTTTAAAAACATTGCAGACCATGCTAGGCCCGGAGCACTGTAACAATACATTGGATCCAGCTTATAATTTTGCATGGAAGATTTTCTGAATGCCTGCAGTATATCAGCTAAGAGAGTGACATCAAGTTTTAAATATGCCTTGTGATAATCACCAAATGTCTGGCATTTTAAATTGTTCCACATCAATTGGGCATGGTGATAATCTTCATCAGTGATTCCAGATCCTCTGATTTTGCTGTAAAACTCTTGTTGTGGTGGCAGAGAACACTCATCAAATTTAGAAAAATCTGTAACATAATCATATGGATATACACCCTTCCGCCTAATTAATTTCAGGTCCTGATTTGGAAACAAAGCACATGTGAATTTGAATTGATCATCAGATAATTGAGTGGCCAGTGTAGCCAGGCTAGCAGACAGAATTCTGTATGAATCAAGAAATCTTAAGTGAATAGAAACACCATTAACTTTAATTATTTTGTTAATGGCAATATATTTCTCATTATTTTCAGCTAAAATATTTAAATTCTGCTTGTCAAACCCCTCGTACCTGATCAAATGATGAAAATCATAATTGGATGCACCGTGGCAAAATATAGGGACAAATTTTGGTCTCTGGATCTGAATATTGCAGCTATTACACAGGGCCATTAAGAATTTACCATCTGTATGAGAATGGTGTTTCACCTTGATATTTGTATCTGAAAATTCAGAATCACATACCGGGCATTTTTCTGCATTGTTGAAATCTTCAATCTGTTTCTCTGTTAAAGGCAACATGGGTTTTGATTTTAATAAAAGATTAGATGCTATGTCATGGCACTCATTTTCTATTCTATGTGCAAATTCTTTGATGGCATCTGCTCCCATATATAAATATTCTTTACTAACAACACCATCCTGTACAACCACATAATAAAAACTGGAAGGTTCATGTAACTGGTATGGTGTAATTGAAGGTTCATCAGGATCTGGGCTACAGAATGCAAGAGGTTTGAGATTTGATTCAAAATCACAGACTATATATGCTGGGTGTTCCAACAAGGCTTCAAATGTTTTGAATTTGGCATTTTCACTTGGATTGGGCATTACCATATGAACAGGTTTATGATTCCCACAGTATTTCAGATGCTCAATTAACTTGTTTTTAGCAATTTCTGCATTTTTTTCACGAACCCCATTCACCATTTTTCTACCATCAAATACAGACAAACATCTTCTGCACAACTTGAATATTCTATGAGTTTTGTCTAGTTGTGTTCTGACTAAAGCTTCAAGATTATGTATCAGAGTGTAATGATATGTTCCATCCTTTTCAATTAAGAGCAGATCAATCGGAATAGCAGATTCATCATCAAGTGTACTGATTCTGAGAGGATCTATCAAGCAATTGTCACGGCCAGTAGAACAAGTAAATACATTAATAGATAATTGTTTGCCATTGATGTGCCTGGCCTTTTTTTAAAATTTATCAATATTCTGAACAGACATTGGATATTCTAAACCCTCCATTGCCTCATTAAAAATATGTTCATGCTGTTTATAATAACTTATTCTCTGAGGATTCCTTGAAACTGGATACAAAGCAGCTAAAATACACCACAAAAAGCATTTCTGGTCATTATTTTTTATATTAACCACTGCTGTTTTGTTTTTGATATTGGCAGGTAATGGCACATAAGTGGAACCTTGTAATGGGCTGAATTCAGAAATATTAACATATAACTTGTGTGGAGATCCGCATAGGCTTCATCCAGACTCTTTTGCTGCAAATTCAGAGTGTTTAATATTCAATTGATCTATCAAACTGCTTATTATTTTGTCTGAATTTGCATTTGAATATACCGGTACAGTTTCTGTTATGTGGGGCTGTGTAAATTTTGTGCCATTTGGCTTCTTATATTGTGTAAACAATTTGAGAGACAGCTTATAAGAGCCATTTTGTGCATTTAGAATTGCCTGCACATCTGGATTTATACTGTTCAAAAAATTCTTAATGTCACATCTTGGCTCTGATACAAAACAGTGATCCCTTAATTGGCCATTAAAACTGCTATGAATGGGTTCATAGCGTGGCTGCTTTGCCGGTTCAGCATTAACAGGTGTTTCATGCTTCCTTTTCAGACCAGATGTAGATGGTTGAGGGGGCAATGTTGATGACTGTGCAGAGCAAGAGCCCACATGTCTATTGAAATATGCATTGCTAAATATTTTATGGCATTTAGGACATATTTTAGTGGGAGTTCTATATTTGTCTGGGTCACAATTCTTTTGGTGTCTGGCCCAATTGGGGCTGGATATATTCTTATTACACTGATTGCAATATTTTTGATTTGGCATTTTTGTTGTTGGTTTATTATATAAGATTTCCTGGGGTTCAATTCAAAATTTTGTACTTAATATATATATATATTTTGTTCAGCTGTGTGCTTTGTATATTTCTTGTGTATATTTAATATGTTAATATTGTTAATTTTTATTCTCAGTTTATTATATAACATTTTTTGGGTTTTAAACCAAAACTCTATGCTTATTATGACAGTTTGTAAAGCTAATAGCCTACAAGTGGAAAAAGAGAATAAATATTGATCTACACTGACCTAGCACAAATTCCTGCACAGACATGCATGTCCTAGAAAGGCAATGACCTTACACTGTGTTATGTATTGATTTTTGTATAACAGGCTGGGACAGATATAAGCCTGACTCTAAATAAGAGTGGATTACAACAAACAAGCTGGATGCAACAAATATCAGATTTTTTATACAAAATATAAGCCCTTTTTGTTCAATATACCAGAACAGGCCTGTAAGTATGAGAAGCACTGTAACAACACATCTGTTCTCCTCAGCCACTCTCACAATACTGGCTGAGGAGTAATGCAAAATCTCTTTATATACCCTAAGCCGGTCCGAGAAGAAAAAAACGGGAAATTCCCGAGGGGTCATACTTTTTCACGGGAATTTCCCGAGAGTTTTTATTAAAATTATCTGTGAATTCCATGAGGCATTACCTGATGACACCATATGTAGTGTTATTCTCATAGGGGAAAAATCATATGTTTATGATGTAAGAAATGAGAGAGTCACAGAACAATTCTAGAAGAATTACATTGTTTTAGTACTAGATATGCAAGTTGAGCCTGGTGCCCAATTGAACTTAAACCGGAAGTAAATATGTGTGTGTGTGTGTGTGTGGGTGTGGGTGGGTGTGGGTGTGGCTTAGTTTTAGGTGTGGGCAAAAAAAAAATATCAAGAGGGGCATATTTTTAACAAATTTATGGACAACAATCTGACAGAAGTGCCTTTTGTAAGTATGGACAAATCAATCTGAGGGGGCTCATCATTTGTACACTGTAGCTTCGGGAAATTCCCGAGGGCATTTTTACAAAAATCTTTGATTAGACGGGGTTCCACACTTGAGCAAAAAGCTCATATGGGCATGTTGAGCTAGGTTTAAGTGTAGCCAAATCGGCCTGAGAGGGGCTCATCATTTGTTGTGCTGGTTGTGGTACCAAACACACTACTGTGCTCTAGTTATATATTATCAAGATTACTATCCCCTATGTTCCCCTACTGATGGAAAGAAATGATTTTCTATTAAGTAGCGATCTAGTCGGTAAGGTATCAAGCTAACAAGCGGGGAACCCGGCTTCGAATCCCGAAGTGGGGTTTGGATGTTCAAGCAGTCCATTTATGGGTCCCTGAGAGAGGCGATGGGGGAAGGCTGTCGGAGCTTGGTGTTGATAACATCACCTGAAGAAATGGCTGAGATCGAGAATGTGTTAAGGCTGTAACGACCGCCATGTTAGTTACATTTCAGTCATATATTTGAATTTATATTATTCGTATTCTTTCAAGTTAATAACTTGGATTAAATTATTTATATTTAATTGTTTTCATAATTCAGGTATATATTTATGTTTTATCTTATGTTATTATATTATTCGCGTATTTTTGAAATGTCTTAAACTAATTAGGAAGCCTATGGAATAAGGAACGTTGAAAGAGTATCAAATCCAAGATGGCTAGGATTATTTCTGTCTTTCACGCAAATGTTGTTGTTTAAGCGCATATTAAATATATTTCTTCTTAATATCAATCTTTATTCAACAACAGACAAGATCAAAGTACAGCGTGTCCATAAATATACTGTCATACTTTAAAGTGGTATTACGTCGCTTTGGATAATCGTATTTAAATGAAATTGGTGACATTTGAAAGAAAAACTCAACTATTTTTTTTTACAACTCATAGGCATTGAATGTGGCCCCCACGAGTGGCCCTGCATACATCAAGGCGATATTCCCATTCATGCCACACACGCTCCAACATAACCACTTCAATCCGCACGCCGAACCTTCACCAAACTCTGCGTGGAATGATAAAACACACCAACACGTTCACCAAACTCTGCGTGTAATGATATTCTAAAACACACCAACTACGTTCTTAAATCTTCTGTAATAACAACACAATTTTAAAGGAAAAAATTCACATGTAACCTGCCTGCCTGCTAAATATCCAACAATGAACCCGCATCGTCCATTGTTGTAAGGAGTGAATTTATTTCAGTTTCTATGTTTGATCTCGTTCATTGTTGTCCATTGCTGATATTGGTGTCCATTGTTGACATGCACAAAAATATTTGAGTTTTTCTTTCAAATGTTACCAATTTCATTTAAATACGATTATCCAAAGCGACGTAATACCACTTTAAAGTATGACAGTATATTTAAGGACACGGTGTATTTTAATCTTGGTTATAAATTCATATACTAAATCTTTCTTTATTCATTTTATGTGCAAGGGCAAATATGAATTGCTTTATAAAGTCAGTTTCGTTATTTGTTGTCCTAGTTTAATACTGTAACATGTAAGCATATATAACACTATCTCACTCTCAATAATATATCGTTTTCCTATTGGCTGTTGATTTTAGGAGTTGGGGAACCACGTGTTTTTGGTGATGTAAAAGGTTCCACGTTGGCATTTTTAATTGTTGCCAACCTGAACTTTAGCTTACTATCGCTAATTAACATTGATATGTTATATAAATTATCAGTTCTTCTTGTGATATTTTTCATGTTATGAGTTGCTAGCATTGTAAAAGCTTGGGGAAGCAGTTGAGGTCTTGTTATCTACGGTAGAGGCAGTGAGTGGTTTCTGTCGTGACAACATTTTTCTAATCGCTTCCTTCGAGCGAACAGGACTCAACATATGATTTATTTGAACTGTGCGAATAAGTATGTAACGCGCGCGAGTCGGTATTAAAGTTTTTGAACTTTTTAAACTTAAAATACTTGGTTTTAGTTTTATTTACGGTGACTCGTCACATGTCGGTGGTTAGCTTCCAGGGAATGGGTGGATCGTCTTACTCCCGAACCCTGAGTGAGAACTCTTGCGTCCAACTGACCAGCCGGAGCAAGAAGCAGAGTGTTGCCGTTTCGTGGCTCCGTGTCCAGAAGTAACGGGTGGTGGTGGCACGTTGCAAGGCCATATCCCCACCCCCCCACCCCCTACATGCGTCTTCATGGCGTGAAGCAAATTGCACGGGGAACTTTACCTTACGTTACAAAGAAAGACACTAACCATGGTTAAAAAAAAATTAGTTCTTTAACCAGTTGCTTCTGTATCCTTTATTCTCATCCTTAATAAGTAGGGAAATTGAATTTTCGCGATGCGCGAAATCGCGAAATGTGAAAAAAAGATGCAATTTTGAACATTCTGCACGTAACTACACCCCCAATGTTGAAATATGCATGACTTTTATTCGCGAAGTAATGCGAAATGTGTGCTTTTCCACGAAATGAATGCTTTTTCGCGAAATAACCGTGAAATATCATCAAATTAAGTAAAAAACACGCATAAACCTGCAATCGTGGTTGTGTGCGCAAACTGACGATTTGTAACGAAACGTTTGACTAAAGTTTCCTACCACTTGCAGCTGAAGAACGTTTTATCTTCAATCACATCAGGAAGACGCTGCAAATTTGGATTTCCCATGCACATAATCTAAGTTCGAAAACTTTGTTCCATGTCAAGCTGCATTCTTTTCTTCCCCCGAATGTCTACTCAACTTCCAGTTTCATTGAACTTGCTAGCTGTAGCAGCGATAAGATTGGTCTGTTCCCGCACATCAAGGGAAACAATGGTGTCATTTGTGTTCAGTCATGAATGAATTTTGTTTATCATCATGTGATTTTCAACATGTGTTTGTGTATGTGCAGTAGTGATTATTTTATTGTTGGGCAGCAAGGATATCCTTTAAATACATACAATGAATAAATCACTTGAGATATGCAATTTAGAAATGAAGTGATTTTGTGTTGATGTTTTCTTTTTGGTTGGACAACTAAGTACTTGTGCATGTATACAGTATATAAAAATGAAGTAGTTTATCAATTTTTAGCTCTTTTTTTTTTTTTTTTTACATAATGAAAAAGTGTGTGCCAATTTTTTTTTCCACCGCTGGTATATACCGCTGATTTAACATTTTATTTACCGCTCTCCTCAGTTTTTATTTACCACAAATTTGTCTCCCTACTAATAAGCGAACTTTTTTTGTTTAAATCGGCCATTTAAATTTAACCGTGGGTGATAATTTTAGCGTTTTCATAGTACATGGATGACAGATTTTGTAAGGGGGTCCAGGCCATTGATAAAACTTGAAAAGTAGAAATATTAATAATAAAAATTATAATAATAATAAAAGCAATTGTAATAAATTATGCTTACAATTATTATAATAAAATAATAACGATTATAGACTAATAAGAATAAAAAAAAGGTAAAGTGCTCCCCTGTGCTTAGCACCACGCCATGAAGGCGTATAGGGGGTGTGGGGGTAAACACATTTTTAAAAAATTATTACTATTATAATTATTTTATTATTTCTAGTACTGTAGACTTGGAGACTTAGGCTCGCACAACACTCAGGTCATTGTCCCCTAACGGTAAGCTCACGGTCAGGGGGTATCCACATTAGCGATCAAGCTGCCCTCCGGTCAAGGTACGATCAACTTGAGTCTGGTGTTGGTTTCTTCACAGAGTACACAGATTTTTATTTTGTGCTAAGTACAATGTTTAAGAGATTTTCAACGACGACTTGTATGTTACAGCACTGGCATTACTTAGAAGAAAATAAGAAAAAATTGAGAAAACGGGGTTCGATTGATATGGTTGATTTACTTCGCTTTTCTGCCACTTTTGACTAATCGCGAGGATGAGGATCCGTTGTGATATGACGAAATGGATGAAGGAGCATCACAAAGAACATCCATGCCCAGGCCGGGATTCGAATTCAGAGCACCTGGCGTAGTAGCGCGCTGTGCTAACCACCCGGCCACGGATTTATTGATTTAGTTTATATTTACTTCGCGTCTTGAGCAGAACTAGAGCTATCAAATGGTATAATATAATCATTGCAGCCCCAACAGTTCCCAAGATAATGTAGCAAAACCCGCGCGAGAAAACACAAACTTCAACAAAACCTATTCGGTAGAACCAGAGTTTTCTACGCGGTCCGCGCGCATTATATAACCATAGTTCTCTCTGCGGTCCGCGCGAATTATATACAGAAGGCGCAGAAAAAGAGAGGATTGAATAAGGGCATTTTATCAGCACCCTTATTGCACCTTTTTTAAATCATTTTCAGATCCTTGTTTTTCTTTCCCGACCATAATGTTGCACCTTAAAATCCGTTCCTTAATTATAACTCTAAAGTTTTCAATGGGCATAAAGCACACACAAGGTATGGCTCCATCCTTTCACTTGCCAGCACGATAAACAAAGGTAAAATTTTAAACGATTGGCCCAGAGTATTAATTTCGATTCCTCACCACCTCTACAGGGGCGTTCCGTGGAGATGAAAGGTGTTTCCCCCTTTTCAAACCTTTGACTTAAATCCCATACAGGGTCAAGTGAACGGTGAGCCTTCGTTATATCTGTTTACCTTGACATACTTGATTCTAAAGGAGGGGAAAAGAGGTGCACGCATAGACGGAGATTCGAATTTCAAAATTTAACTGTTTTTCTACACATATTGTTTTTGTCTTTAAACGGGGGAGGGGGGGCCAAATAATGATCCCCTCCTTCCAAAGTATCTTAAATGCTCAACCCTAAGGCTAGTTTGCCTAATTTTTTTTCAATCGAAAATTTTACTTTTCCTTTCCCCATAGTTAAATAATAAGCAGGGGTGCCTAGGAAAAGGGGGAAAAATGGCGCGAGCAGCGTCATCAAAATTTGGGGGCGGGGTCCTTAGAATCATATAAAATTCAACATTAGCATGCAAAGTTAATGGGACATTATCCATTGTCTTGTTGTTTTAGCTATACTTATTTTGGTTGGAAAGTAAGGGCTTGAGCCTCCTATTTGATTTTACATGTTCAGTAATTTATTCTACATATTTATGTATTTATTTCGCATGTTTTTACTGCATAAAAATCCCGGTCTTAATAACCAAGAACAAGGAAAAGAATGTATCTCCAATTTCACAACCGACTGATGTTGCAGTGTAATATAGCCCATATCTGCTCTACGGCAACAATGAGCTTCTTTCCTTTGTTGTTTCAACAAACATGTACAGTGTAAAACTCACATCAATCCACTGCTAATTGTTCATTTAAAAGTAAATGATCTTCGTATTTTTTTTCCTTCTCGTAGAAGCATTGTGTTGAAGATAACCTTGACTTGCACATTAATTTAACATGTACTCTTCAGAGCTACGCTCTTTTTCTTCCTTGGCAAAATAGCTAACAGTTCTTTTAATCGATTCTCTGCATCATTTCGATTATTGTTTCCCAACGGCTTCAGGCTCTTCTGATTTGAACAACTAGAATTATCTTTCTTTTGTATGTTTTGAAAGCACATTTTGTGTCCATGTTTTCGTGACTATACTACATCTTTTTTCATAACTGGCAGGGAATACAGCCTGCCGCTTGGCTTGTTCTTCTTCTTTTAATAAACGGTGGGAAATTTCGTCCACATTTTTCTTCGTTTTCTTGCTCAACCGTTTCTGCGAGCAGCCTGTGGTGGATCACGAACGGTTTTCAAGGACATTAACAAATGACGATAGTTTTGTGCTGTTGTAGAATCGTGTTTTGCACTAACGTTACCCGAGGGGTGAAGAAACAATTTGTTTTCCATTCGCGACCGACTGGCTTGTCACCACCGTTCATGTGTACCGGCTTCTTAATATGAGTTCTTTTTCTTTGTTGTTCTTTTGGGAAAACGTCGTCCGTGTGTCTTCCGGGTTGAATAACATTTTGCTTCTTGGCCTCTTGTCGTCGAGCAGGTTCGCGAGGCTTAAGCGTGCCTTGATCCGAAGATACTTGTGCTCGCAGAGGGATATCCTGAAGAGGTGACGTCCCCATACCCAGTAGTGAACAGAGCTGACCCTAGGGAGGGGCAACTCAGGCAGTAGCCCCAGGCCCTGTTTATGTACGGTTTATTTCGAGTTTATCCCATAGAGCATACGATTTTCCAATTGGAACTGATACTCCTGTAGTGAGTTTCTGCATAAAAATTGAGATTACAAGCATTCTATTGACTAACTAACCCTCTAGCCTTCTTAAACCCGAAGGTTCATGGCTCCAGCAACACAAACCCTCCATGTGTCCATATCCTGAACAAGATAAATCCAATCTTTTCCATCCCTACCGATTTCCTTTAGGTCCATCTCAACGTTAACCCTTCATCTTCGTCTTGGCCTTCCTACAGGTCTCTTACCATCAAGTTTCCAAACAACAATCCTGTAAACTCTTCTTTCCTCTCAGGCCTCCTCGATGGCGCAGTGGTAGCGTCGTCGCCTTGCAAGCAAGGGATCCCGGGTTCGATACCCAGTGGAGGCACATAGTGGTTCGGATCCCACTTTAAACTGTAGGTCCAGTCCCGATTAGCCATACTGTGCATAAAGTGGACTGACCACAAATGCAATCAATCAATCTTCTTTCCTCTCCCATTCGTGTCACATATCCTGCCCACCTAAGTTTTATTGATTTAATCATTCTAATATTATCTGGACATGAATACAAATTATGTAACCTTCTCCATTCACCTGTCTCCTCATCCCTTTTAGGTCCAAATATTTTCCTAAGGATCTTATTTTCAAATACTCTCAATTTAAGTTCCTCTTTCAATGAATTTTATTTTTCATAATTATTATTAGTATAACTATTATTATTGTTATTATTATTAACATAAATAATAAAAATATAATTTAAACGGCACTAATTGTTATATTGGTTATTAATTTTGAGGGTGTACAATTATTTAATGAAATTTTGTAGCAATGTGTATTAGACAATAAAATAAAATTCAAAATTGAGTTTTAAGTATTTTTTTATATTTTCTCATAACTTTTATTGTAACTATTAACTATTATTAACATAATAATGAAAATATAATAGTAGTGGTAGTAATTGTTATATTTTTCATTCTTCATGTGGGCAACAGAATGTTCACTTTAAGATAATTTATCAAAAATTTAGAGCTTCCCAAAAGTGTTTACCTCATTTTATGGCACCCTGTAGGACACTGCTGCTTCCAGCGACTAGTCTGAGTTTCCATGCCTTCATGTATTGTTTTGACATATTAAAAAATATCCAAAATTGCTAACTAAACTAACAAACTCTGTAGCCTTCTTAAACCCGAAGGTTCATGGCTGCAGCGACACAGACCTTCCATCTGTCCCTATCTTGATCAAGATCTATATACTCTTTTCCATCTCTACAGATTTCCTTTAGGATCCAAAATGGCCGAAATCATATTACTCAATGGCTTCCCTGATTTCTCAGTGGTAGCGTCGTCGCCTTGTAATCAAGGGGACCCGGGTTCGATACCCGGTGGAGGCACAAGTGGTTCAGATTCCACTTTAAACTGTAGGTCCAGTCCCGATTAGCCTTACTGTGCATAAAGTGGACTTAAAACACTAAATCAACAGCAATCATATTAGTCAAGGATAGAGTGAACATAATATTCTGACCCAGTAAGTCAGTCAGTTTAACCCATGATGAAAAATTGGCAATCATAAAACTATTATTATTATTAGTTTAAGTATGAATCACATAAATTATATTCATTATATATTTATATATATATATATATTTATATAATATATATAAAATTGCAACGCGAGCTAACCTAAACAGCAAAACTGCTCTCTGCTCGAAGCTTCTCGACGACAGTGATTCTTGGCACAATTAGCGAAAAATAGGAGAAAAGCGACGCCAAATAACAAATTTCTATGAAGTACTACTTGAAACAGTGTTGGCATAACACTAATTGAAAAATTCCATGGACCTTTTTTTTTAGCCTGAAAATGTCTCGAATTTAGATAAGTTTTCAACTTAACTTCTAGACTATTATAAAACGGGACATGTGAGGGTGGTGGACCATTTGTAATTCCGTGGACGTTTGAATGAAGAAATGACTATCGGAGATATGTTGGTAGTGTAGCACACAATCATGTAATAGCAGGCGTTTTCCTGCAATTGTTTTTGAGAATTTTGTATGAAGGATCGATCACTAACTTCATCGTCGCGATTAACCAAAAATGGCAAAAACCGACGTAAAATAGCCTAATATTAAAAAATAGAGTCAGAAAGAGGAGTTATAACCCCTACAACCCCTCTTCGATCCCGGTCACGGAAACCGACAACGATGACTGGTGGTTCGTCGTGCTGACCACACGTCACCCCGTAACTGGCTGGATGATCTCCCACCTCTTCTGAGTTGTGTGGGATCGAGGCTGGGCCCTGGCTCTAAAGGGCTGTTGCGCCACGGGTTATTTAACCCCCCCCCTTGGATACGCCTGTGCATATACACCTCGTGATATTTTTTTCTGAGGCAGAGATTTTATGAAAATCAAGTGACACTTTCACTTGTATTGAATTGGTTTGTAAAAATGCGAATGTGTTACCTCGGGTTGACCAATGAGCGCACCACTCCGCTCAGTGAACGCTTATGGGATGCTTCAAGCACTCCAGCCTCCAGGATGGATCCTTCACTCAATCGGCTGTCCAATTCTTGGAGAGACTTCTTTTACGGATGTATTCGGAATTCTAGCAACAATTTGACACGTTTGGAACTCTTTTTACACTAAAGACCCAAATAGTGGATGTTTAGGATCAGCTGTTCCGACACACGCAGCCTAACAAGCAGAGAGCATTGCTGTCAGAGATTTCTCCGGTAATTGCGCTGCAGACGACGACAGGCGTCCAAACGCCATTTCACTTCCTGTCGGAACAGTTTTGCTCAACGTTTTTCCTCTCCAGCTGAACTTTCCTAAGCTAGCACGTAAAAATCCCAGAGAACTTGCAGCTGAACGAGCATGCCAACTGTACTGACTTCTCTTTACTCTTCAGAAGTAATGTTACTTTCTTCGAGTAACGGTAAATGTAACTCATTAACTCTTTAAAACGAGTAACTGTAACTCATTCACTTTAAAAAAATTAGTAACTGTAACTAGGTTACTTTTTAAAACAAGTAACTGTAACTCGGTTACTCTTTCAAACAAGTAACTCTAACTCAGTTACTGTTTAAATCAAGTAACTGTAACTCGGTTATTTTAAAACAAGTAACTGTAGTTCGGTTACTTTTTAAAACAAGTAACTGTAACTCGGTTACTCTTTCAAACAAGTAACTGTAACTCGGTTACTTTTTAACACAAGTAACTGTAACTTTTTAACACAAGTAACTGTAAGTTTTTAAAACAAGTAACTGTAACTTTTTAAAACAAGTAACTGTAACTCAATTACTTTTTAAAACAAGTAACTGTAACAGGGTTACTTTTTAAAGCAAGTAACTGTAACTCGGTAACTTTTTAAAGCAAGTAACTGTAACTCGGTAACTTTTTAAAGCAAGTAACTGTAACTCGGTTACTTTTTAAAGCAAGTAACTGTAACTCGGTTACTTTTTAAAGCAAGTAACTGTAACTCGGTTACTTTTTAAAGCAAGTAACTGTAACTCGGTTACTTTTTAAAGCAAGTAACTGTAACTCGGTTACTTTTTAAAACAAGTAACTGTAACTCTTTTACTTTTTAAAACAGTAACTGTAACTCTTTTACTTTTTAAAACAAGTAACTGTAACTAGGTTACTTTTTAAAACAAGTAACTGTAACTCGGTTACTTTTTAAAACAAGTAACATTAACTCGGTTACTTTTTTTTCAAGTAACGAAATATACCGTTTCCTTTACAGTTACTTATCTTTGTTTTCGTACGGGAGGAAGTTTCTGATTTCCTCTCAATTTCGTACTTAAACAATATTTTACGTTATTTCTATATATATATATATATATATATATATATATATATATATATATATATATATATATATATATATATATATATATATATGTATACAGGGTGTCGCAAAACTCTTCCAACAACGCTTGGGTGCTGGTAGATATCATTAAAACAAGTAACTTTTCCCTATAAAGTTTACATCAAAAGGGCTTAGTTTCTGCGCTATAAGCGCTTAAAATCTATCCTGTACGTATGCAACCCAACACAGCAAACGCTTGCTCTGACATAACTACCAGGGGCGCGTGGCAGGGTTGCCACTAGCGTTCCTCGCTAAGAGAGACGACTTGGAAACAACAACCTGGGAGTCTTGCCTGAGCAAAATCCAAAACATTAATGATACTTGCGATGTTGTAAGAAGCATTGACAGTATTTATAAACTGACCAAGACAAATAATGGGCAGACTGAAATTCAAGATTACGTACTCATTCTAAAATATCTCCATAATTGTTCGATTGATTTGGTTTATTTTAATTTGCTTTTCTGCCACCTTTGGCTAACCGCGAAGATGAGGATGATATGATGAAATAACAAATGACACACACCATTGTCTAGGCCAGGATTTAAACCCGAGACACCTGGCGCCTTAGCGATCTTTGCTAACAACATCACCACGGAGTGTTTCGTGTATCATGCAATATCATCAACATCGTTAAATTATAACATTGTAATTTTTATTTTGCCCGTAATATTATATGGATGTGAAACTTGGTCCCTTACATGGAAAGAGGAATATAAATTGACAGTATTTGAAAATAAGATCCTTAGGAAAATATTTTTGCCTAAAAGGGATGAGGAGACAGGTGAGTGGAGAAGGTTACATAATTTAGAACTACATAATTTGTATTCATGTTCGGATATTATTAGAATGATGAAATCAAGAAGACTTAGGTGGGCAGGCCATGTGGCACGAAGGGGAGAGGAAAGAAGAGTTACAGGATTCTTGTTTCGAAACCTGATGGTAAGAGATCAGTAGGAAGACCAAGACGAAGATGGAGGGATACTGTTGAGATGGACATAAAGAAAATCGGTAGGGATGGAAAAGAGGGTAGGGACAGATGGAACGCCTGTGTTGCTGCAGCTATGAACCTTCGCGTTTAAGAAGGCTAGAGAGTTAGTTAGTTAGCTATTTTTTATTGGAGGAATGTGGAAAGTAGACACGGACGCCAAAATACACCTCGCCCGAGTGAAAATTTTATCTTCATCCGTCCTGCAGCCATTGGCGTACGCAGGGGTGGAGATGATGGGGCTACACCCCCCCCCCCGAAATTTATGAAAAACAAAACTTTTAAATGGAAGTTTAATTATTGCCGTTACGAAATACAGGGTGTCTATAAAAGAACTCCGGGGTTTTAAACAATGATAGCGCGCAAACGGTATTAGGTAACTCAGGTTAGTTAATTACTTTGAAATCAGTAGCTCATCAAGTTTTATTCACGCCGTTTGAAGTTTATTCCAACAAAGGTTGACAACGCTTCGCAGCGTTGACCTTGAAGTGGCCGAGCCGAGCCGAATACAGTCAGTGCAGTTCAACGGCGACGCTACAACAGGAGGCGCAGTTTGTGATAGGGCTTGTAGAAACTGGATCTGTTATTACTGTACAGCGGAACTTTCGACGCGAGTATGGTGGTGTTTAGCCTTCGGACAAAACTATTCGTCAATGGCTTAAGGCGTTTAAAGAAACTGGAAGTGTGGATTTGAAGGAAAGGGCCTATTCCATGGCCTCCAAGAAGTTCGGACCTTACTCCCTTAGACTTTTTCCTATGGGGACATGTGAAGAACATGGGTTATGCGGAGAGAATTCAAGATGTCAACCATCTAAGGCAAAGAATTATCGCATCTGTGGCAACCATCACCCCAGACTTGCTGGCCAGGACGTGGCAAGAAGTGGATTATTGTTTGGATGTGTGCCGTGCTACAAACGTGGCACACATTGGAATTTACTAAATTGTAAACAAAACTTGATAACATTACCTTCAATCATATGTATTTACTTTTTCCTGAGTTTCAGTTTCTAATAAAATATTTAGCTTCAAAACCCCGGAGTTCATCTATAGATACCCTGTATAACGCTGGTATGTAATATCCATCTTTTAAATTCCAGCACCCTCCGAAATAGAATCCTGCGTACACCAAGAATGTTGATAAAGAACGTCAATTTGACATCAGCACCATAAGTAGTGTTAAGTTGCCATTACTTTGGGTGGAAACACAGTTGCATACTTTTTAGAAGAATAGAACGCCCCAAAAACAGAACCATCCAGAGTCACACCTTAGATCCTGAAGGACTCATTCTAATCTTCCCGTGCATCCAAGGATAGGCGATTATATCACAATCAGTAATGACGTGCAATTACTGGAAGCCGGGATGGGATAATCTTCGCCAAC
This sequence comes from Lepisma saccharinum, assembly GCF_977018435.1. Taxonomy (NCBI): domain Eukaryota; kingdom Metazoa; phylum Arthropoda; class Insecta; order Zygentoma; family Lepismatidae; genus Lepisma; species Lepisma saccharinum. Next base: position 30,084,905 of record NC_139257.1, read on the forward strand.
ATCTTTATAATGGTGCACGACAAGTGCGAAGCGACTGCCAATTCATTACGTCACATCCTGAAATGACATATTTCTCAATCGTGAGGGGAGTCGACAGTTCCACCACTTGTTTCACTAAGTACTCTTACATAATAACTTTCCAGGTTGAATTATTACAGCTTTTAGTCTGTTTTTGCCAACCTTTTTCTTTTCTTCGCTGCCAAGCGCTGAGCAAAAATAATGCATATAAAGACAGACTTATCTCTTAATTGTTGTTGCCCCCTCTAGCCTCATCTTTCTCGTTCTGGTCTTGAATTCGTTGTGGATGTCGACATATGTTCAGTTCTCTCTGTCTATGATTTGGCAATTCCAAAACTCATCCTTTTCTGAAAATGTAGGTTCGTTTTCCCACAGTTTCGCCAAAGACAGTTTCTTCCTACAAGGTAATGATATCTTCGGCTCGCATTCGTTGAAATCTTTGATGATATAACCTTTGAAAGATGGTCACAAGATGGCTCTCACATTTATTTATCTTTCTTTAATTACACTGTGAACAGTTGGTTGCAGAAATTACGGTCTGACACCGTCAATTTTCGCTGCCGTCTAAATATACCGTAAAAAGTGGCCATGACTGTTTTTAAGTACAACTGCTATTACTCGGGGAAAAGTTCTGGAAACGTTATCAACAAAAAAGCTGCTGATTAAATGCCTTTATTCAATGCTCTCTTGTTCTGCGCCTTCTGTATATAATGCGCGCGGACCGCAGAGAGAACTGTGGTTCTGCGGAATAGGTTTTGTGGAAGTTTGTGTTTTCTCTCGCGGGTTTTGCTACATTATCTTGGGAACTATTTGGGCTACAATGATTATATTATACCATTTTATAGCTCTCGTTCTGCTCTACAAAATGAGACTATAGGATTTTATGTAGCTGCTCAAGAAGAGTGAAAATAATTTATTGATATGTCCAATTTATTAACAAAACTTTAAAAAATGAAGGGAAAAGGTGCTGAGACGTCAAAGATGGGGTGAAAATGGGATAAATGTGCTAATCTCAGAAAAAGGTGCATCGAAGTGTGTTCGTTTTACTTACTTCATGTCCTAAAATACATATCTCAAACGATCGGTAAGAAAACAGCTACATTTCTGCAAAGGTGAATGGAGACTGACCCATGTATCAAGGAACCCCCTGTCAGGAAATGCCTCATTAAGAAGTTATAAGTCAAAACTATTTTGGGCTGCCTGTGACAGTGGAATGAGAAACCGGAAAGATGCAGCTTGTAGATGTAATACGGATATTCAGTATGCACTGCCTGGCAGAAACGGATTACGATTTGGTGCCGAGCCGGGTGACCGCAGTCCCTCCTGGCAAGAATCCTTTCTGATAGTGCTTTCGTCAGACCGACTTCAGGGATGTTTGAAAGATCTTCTTGCGACGCTGGGGGCCACCATTTTGAACAACCATTGTAAGGTTTTCGTCGTAGAGAGTGGCGGCGATTGGTTTTCAAAACCGGGGAGGGGGCAAAGACAGTATACTTTCCTTTGTAGATAAGGTTTAGCATAGTGCGGGGGCTACTGACCCCCTCGCCCCCCACAATCGCCGCCACTGAGTGCTACGATACACTATAGTAATATCCGTATTAAATCAACAAGCCACATGCCATCGTCGCCTTGTAATCGAGGGGTTCCGGGTTCGATTCCCGCTGGAGGCACATAGTGGTTCGGATCCCACTTTAAACTGTAAGTCCAGTCCCGATTAGCCTTACCGTGCATAAAGTGGACTTAAAACACCAACTCAATCCAATCCAATACAAGCCACATCTTTCCGTTGGTTGTCTTATTCCACTGTCATAGGAAGCCCCAAATTTTGGTGTACGTATAACTTCTTAATGACTAGGCTGACCATAATGTTTTGATCCCAGAACGGGACATTTCAAAGAGGTCAGTTTACCCCCCCCCCTTGCCTCCTGAAAAATCTGTTAGGCCTAATTATAAAATTATTGTTATTATCAAAATATTATTATTTATTTAAGTATGGATCATATAAATGGTACATCATAATAAATGAAATATGATATCCTCCAGTCAAGAGGTATTAATGATTATAGCCTCGATCTGGTTTCTTCTGATCAATTTTTGATGTTAGTTCTACGCTTAAGTTGATGAATGCCAGAAGTCCCGGGTGTCCCAGAAGTCTTTCCCTGATTATAAACTTTATTCATATCCGCTATATGCAATGTAGAGATGTGAAAGTGGTGCCAAAATGTTCGAAGACTAACCAAGTTTATTTGTTGCAGGTTTCAGTAATGCGGCTGTAGTGTAGCAGTGTCAGTGCCAAGGAATCCGGAATTAATGCTCTTGACATCGGGTGGCATCTTTCCATACAATGTTTCTTGGACTTGACAGGATTTGGGAATGAAGATAAATTCCATTTTTTAAATACCAACTTATTGATGGCAGATATTCTAGACGAAAGAATTCTGTACATTTGAAAGTTCCTCTGCACTGTTATTGGTGACCGGGTCTCGTGATACCAGAGGACATGCTGAGCTTTTTCCTGATTTGTGAACATTCCCGGTTTTCTGGGCACTGACACTGCTACACTGCAGCCACGTTACTCAAACCTGCAACAAATAAACTTGGTTAGTTTTCCAACATTTTGGCACCACTTTCACATCTCTACATTGCATATAGCGGATATGAATAAAGTTTATAATCAGGGAAAGACTTTTGGGACACCCTGTATTTGTCTTTTGAGTTTGTGTCAAGATGCAGGAATTTAAATTCTTGTTGTGTTGAAACTACATGTACAAGCTTATGCACTGCGCTGTAAATATTATTAAGGAAAATTACAAAACATTACGACGCGAGCTAACTTAAACAGGGAACTGCTGTCTGCTCGAACATTTTCTATGACAATGGAACATTGTGATTATTATGAAGTACAGTAATCCCTCAGTAATCCGGCAGATATCCGACCAGAGGAATGACGCGTTCAGATCGCTATACTGAGCCTAATGTTTCCCTCGTGCCAAGGTCTCTGACACTGACATGCAGTAACTTGTTTTCCCTTTCACGCTCGCCACTCACTCAACGCCAGACTACTGGAGGGGCGGGATTGGCGACCACTGCACTTAGGGCCAGTTTTTCAATGTCCTGTTAATCTCTCTGTTAACTAACTACCAGTTGGAGACAACAGCCAGTCTTAACCAGCACCGGGTTTTTCAATGTGAAAGTAACTGCCAGTTAACTAAACCATTGTTCGTTCTCCGAAACAGTGTGTTGGCAATTCTGAAGCACGAAAAATACAGGAAATCGATCTGCGCGCCATCTGTTAGTATAGGTTCAAACCGTGTCGACTGGCACACAGCCTGGCGTTTAAATATAGAACTACAAGCACGCCGCGCTCGAAAGCACGTTATCGCATGTGAAACGATAGGAACAATGGCTGCGTATCCATTTTGTATGCTTACGAAATAAATTAAGACAGCACTACAAATTTGGTTTTCTTCTAATAAAGGCCAATTCCAAGTGGGGGAAATGATGTTATGAGGCGCAAGCGCAGATACTTTCTTGTAGAAGAAGCGTGAAGAACTCGAAAGTCGAGACATTAATAATACCTGTTTGTTGATATAAACACTATTATTATTATTAACATGTAAATATTGTACATTTGACTGCATGGTTTGTACCTCTCTATGCATGTTGTTGAGCGAAAAAACAACATGTTAATAGTAAGCAAGCTTTCTAAACTTCTAAAAATATGAAGGTACGAGTAAAAATAATTTTAAAATTTACTGTAATATTTATCCGAGAAGATCATTCAACAATAGAGCGTGAATTGAATGCAACACACGTAATAAATAATTGACAAGAAAAAAAATACCCGAGACCAGGACTCGAACTCGTATTACAAAACACAATATGCTCCGAAAGGTGATGCCGCTAACCACTACACCACATTACTATTTAGAGATTGCCCCGCCTGGTACAGTGGATATCCTGGTCACAAATTCTCTAACACAACCTTCCCAAGTGAATTCTAGCAACTGCGCTGCTTAATTTCCATATTTCCATGGACGTTGGTAAGCTCTGCCAAACAAAATAAGTCTTTTTCTGTACGAATTTAAAAGTCTTATGAATCATATCTTGTTTAATCTGACAGTGAACTTGCGAGTGTGGAACTTTGATAGCTGCACGAGGCATCCATGTTGCTTCGTAACTTCCAGTTAGGCTAGTAACTGCAAGAAGAAGCACCAGTAAAGATAATCGCCACCAGAGTTACAGTTACGAGCTAACTGTACATTGAAAAACAAAAATTTTTACTAACTTCCAGTTACGTGCTAGCATGAACCTTAACTGAACATTGAAAAACCGGCCCTAAATGCAGTCCAGCTAGTTTGCCACAGTGTTGCCAGGATGCAAGTTTAGAAATTCCATCAGCATTTTCTTTTTAGCGTGAAATGTCTCTCAAACTTAGATTTGCTTTCCAAGATAACTCCTAGACTTTTATAAAACTGGACAAATAGTGGCATTTTAATAATATGGACGGGACGACCGGGACGACCGGGACGACCGGGACATGCCTCTAAAACGGGAATAATGTCCCTGTCAAAACGGGACGACGTATTAATGAAGCGTTTCCGGACCGGGGTCCTCATCTCATATTGGTACTTGGGTCAGTCTCCATCCACCATGCCAATTAGATTCAAGACCACGGGAACACCTTGTATATTACCGGCCGAAACATAGGTACCCTAATAGTGTAATTTTAATGATTATTTTTTTATAAATATATTTATGGTTTACGCAGCTGTAATTTGTAATCATTATCTATCTTTATGCACCAAAAATATTCAAATTTGAATAACGAAACGGTTGCACACTCTTTTTGTAAATGAACGGACAGACTTACGCAACGAACACACCTTTGCAAATCGCCCCTGGAAACCAAGATGGCGACCTGAAGGACACCCTATGTGGGGCGTGGACGTCGGACCACGTGTGCTGTCATCGGATCGACGTGCCCTTAAAAACGAATCCAAACTCGACACGATTATCTAAAAAAAAAAAAAAAAATGTGGCCGCCATGTTGGTTTTTTGAGTTTTCCAAAATGGCGCCCTGGAGGTTGCATATGGCGCTTTTTCGTGCATTGCCACCCAGGCGGATAGGAAACCGACTCTCTGTCTTGACTTTTGTAATTATTTCTGTTTCTTTTAATTTCCCGTCTGTCTTAATTATTGTTCGTTTTCATGATTTATTTTAGCTATTTAGTTTATCTGGAATTTTTAGTTTCTTTTGTTTTTTTTACTCACTATACAGAAAAACTCGTCATTGTTCAATTCAGTTGATTTTAATTTCCTCACTCGCTTATATGAGTACTTTTTCTTTCCGATCTTCATGCATGCATTGTGTTTCATCCTATCAAATTCCCGAGATCAAAGCTAGTCTCTGCCAAGGTTCGTCTGGCTACCATCTCTAAGACGTTTCTTCTCCCTCCCCCACACCAATTTCTCTGCTCATTTTTTCACCTTATTCGTGGATACATGGTATGAAGCTATTCCACGTATTTACACCGTGTTCCAAAAGGTACTTTACAACTTTGATATCTCATAGCACAACTTGCAATTGACATAGAGGAATATACTTTGTTGCAGGTGATTCACCAAGGCCTAAAGTTTTTTTTTTGTGTCAGATATTGAATGAGATGTTGCAGCACCACACTGGGCCTCAGACGTGAGAGATGGTCCAATTACCTGGCCTCCTAGATCCCCTGACATTACACCCCTGGAGTTATTTTAGTGTGACTATGTCAAAGACACAATGTACAGCATTCCTGTTATTGATCTTGATGATTTGAAGGCCAGACAGAATAAGAGCTGCATTGCCTCAGTTGACTGGGAGGGTATGGACAGATTTGGAATGTCGATTAGATGTTGTACGCGTCACCAGAGGTGTGCATGTAGAAGTGGACTATACTGATCGCAACTCCAACTGGCGATTGACCTGGATGGCTATTTCTGGCGCGTCCTGCCCCCAATCATTTTCGGGGGCGTGTGGTCTGATGGGTGTCATCCAGTGGCGTAGCGGGCGCCCCCGCAATGCGGGAGGTCCCTGAGGTGTAGAGGCCCCGCTGTGCTCACGAAATTCATGACCTTTCTTTACCAGTAATATTAGTTAAACACGTGATATTTCCCACCAAATATTTTCAAAGGGGGCCCCAAGCCTCAATATGAAACTGAAATAAGATGTGAGATAAATTTCCCACATTGTCCATACCTGTTACTTTTTCCTTCAAAGGGGCCGAAACACTCAGGAGGTGGATCCTAGGGGCAATTATCCCTTTACCATTAGATCCAGTAGCCACGCAGTTAATACAGTGTATACAGTGCTCGATGTCAATATTCCTAGCTGCGAATTAGCCTGATCGAGTTAGGGAATAGATGGATGGATCCTTATGTGGATCAATGTGTAGACAATGCAGTAGGCGGAGAAGGATGTTTATGCAAATTATCTTAGCTGGGGGATGCTTTATGATTTTTGTTAGCCTGGGGAGATAGCATCCCCCCTGTGTTCCTTACACTCCCCCCTCACACACAATCTTTGAGTACTGATGATCTATTAAGAAATTATTTTTTTGTTTCATGAAAAAGTATTTAAGAATTACCAGTCGTCTATCGAAAAGAAATGGCATCTTTAAAATTATGAATGATAATACTGAGGCGCACTAACCCCAAATTTAACCTCTACCCGTACGTGAACAACATTTTTTTTTAGTGGATAGGTGGTCAAGTTCTTCCAATCGGCATTTCATTGAGTGACAAATTGTCAAGGAATAAAGTTCTACCTCCGCTTTATTTTCTAAGTATCTATACTAAACAAGATACTATCGAGAATAATCTTAAATAGAGTGAAGGATGTTGTAGAATCAAGATTGAGGAAAGAACAAGCTGGTGTCCGCAGACAACGTAGTTGTGTCGATTTAATAAATAATTCTGGAACAAAACTGTGAATGGCAAACAACTTTATATCTTACATTCATCGATTTTTAAAGGCTTTTGACTCACTAAATAGAAGAGTCATGTGGCAGACACTAGCAGACTATGGTATTCCAACGAAGATATTAAACCTAATGAAAGATGTACGAAGGTTTCAGGTGCAAAATTCTACATGGAGGACAGCTTACAGAATTCATAGATGTTACAAATGGAGTGAGACAGGGCTGCATTCTATCTCCGACAATATTTCTGCTAGTACCAGATGCAGTTATGAAGAAAACTATGGGTTGCAGGAAAAGAGGAATACAATGGGGACTGAAAGATAGACTAGAAGATTTAGATTTTGCGGATGACATCTGCTTATTAGCACAAAGACTTAGCGGTATGAAGGAGAAACTAAAAAAACTAATGGAGGAAGCGAAGATAGCAGGACCCACTATTAATGTTAACAAGACTAAAGAAATGAGAGTCAATGCAAGAGGAAAAGAAAAATTGAATGTTTGTCATGAGCTGGTTGAACAAGTAGAGTCATTTACATACTTAGGAAGTGTCACTCATAACAAAAGAGGAGGTTCAGATGAAGACACACAAAATAGAATCAAGAAAGCCAATGTGGCATTTATACAACTGTATCCCATTTGGAAAACCTGCAATGTTTCTAGAAAGATAAAAATAAGGATTTTCAATACAAATGTAAAATCAGTTTTACTGTATGCTTGCGAAACATGGAAAACCACACAAGCTAACATGAAAAGGATACAAATCTTTATTAATTGCTGTCTCAGGCGTCTCTTCAATGTAAAATGACCAGAAATAATATCAAATGAAGAACAAAGGAGAGAAACTAAACAACAGGATGGGATACGGAGCGGCGATCCTCCGCCTCCACTCGCCACTCTCACTTTTGGTACCCTCTCACTCAGATCTTCTTTCTTGATCTTATCTGAGTGTGGTATCCGTATCCCGGAATAGGATATAAGGATTAACTTGGTAAGTGGAGAGGTCAGAAGGTACGTAAGAGAGAAGAGGCAAGTGCTCTGAGTCTTGGTACCTAAGATTTAAACCAAGACGTTTTTGAAAAATTAATATTGTGAAATTGAGTAGCTCCAAACAATAAGCAAGATATGAAATATAAAGATACATATAACATAGAAATAAAATAATGAATATATAAGAATACAATATAAGAATGAGAATATAGAATAAGATATTCGAGGAACCCTTAGATCCCATAAATAAGAGAATAATAATGGCACTTGATGAGGAATCCTTAGATCAGAAGACAAGTAGATATTCATAAGAGTTATATTGAAGAGACATCCCTGAAGAATAGGGAGTTCTCAAGCCTCCTCTTCTGTCTTCAATCTTCTACTCGCAGTCCTCAACTGGTAGACAGCATCTGGATACTGGAAATGTATATATTGGTTTCAGTCATCCAATTCTCGTATGTCGGGTTCTCTTCTGAGGGATGTAATGTGGTGTTTTCTTCTATTCAGGGAAGCCGGTCCTTCTTCATACTATCTTATTTCATTTAAGCAATTATTTTGTGCACAGCTGCTTTCTCCCATTAATTGGGCAGCAAGTCTCATGCTCGATCTAGTCTTAGTTCCAGTGGGTTCCATGTTTTCAATAAATGATGATATTGGAACCACTTGTCGGGCTCGTGACTCTTGATGGTGTTTGAATTCCATTTCCTCAAGCGTAGATATCAGCTCCGCCAAAGCATTAATTGTAGGAAAGGTTCGTTGACAAGTAAGTTGTTGTCTTACAAGGTCTGGTTCTAGCTTAGCTCTAAGTTCCCTTATTTTGGGGTCTTGAAATTTATTGCAATAAAACACAGCGTGTTCTGGAGTATCAGTAGTCTTACATACTTGGCACTGGTCATCTAGACTGAGGCCAAAGCGTTTCAAATATGCCTTATAAGGGCCATGCCCTGTAATGAGGTGTATCAACCCTTTAGTTGGTTTAAAGAGTGAGTTCATTGTCCAGAATTTAACGTCGGGCATATATAGCTTCGTGTGTACTGATCCCGAGTATTGTCTCCACTCTTGTTGCCATTTGCTTTGTAGAACCTGGTCAATGTCCTGCATGGTATTCACATTAATTCCCAACAGCATGAATATCTTAGCTTGGTCTCCCTTCCGAAACCAATATCTAGAAGCGTGTCTTTGAACCTCAAAATCAAGAGGCAAGACACCAGCTAGCACTATAGTTGACATAGTTGACGTTGTGCGAAAGGCCCCAAGAATTCTCAACAAGACGTTGCGCTGTGCCGATCTCAGACGGTCCCGGACAACTTTCTTCCTAGAAAGGAAAGCCCAAGTAGACGCTGCATAACATATAGTTGTAACAAATATCGCTTTATAATACAGCATTGCGATCTTGAATGGTATCTTAAATGCAGTATTACCCATGTTTAAGATATTGTGTAAAGCTGACTTGGCCTTAGCTGTAACACTGTTCACATGAGCTCTTAGGCTCATTTGAGCTTCCATGTGAATTCCAAGGTATTTGATGACTTGAACATTTTTAATTGAAGAGTTCTGAAACTTGAATATAGGCGCTCGAGCCAGTTTTCCCTTAAGGAGGATTTGATATGTCTTCTCCTTAGCTATGGTCAACTTAGATTCCTCAGACCAAATGGCCACTTGATTCAAGATCTTGTTAGCATTGAACTCCAAACCTTTGCGATTATTCGATCCGGTTATGATTAATAGATCATCTGCATAAGCAACACTATCTATGATCTCATCCATCCTGCTGAGAGCCAGCAGTAGTGGTTCCAAGGTTATATTCCAAAGGACTGGCCCCAGGACAGAGCCCTGAGGACAGCCTTTGTTGACACTCCTGCATATCGTCTCATGTCCCCAAACGAACTGGGGCCTCCCCGATGGCGCAGTGGTAGCGTCATTGCCTTGTAATTAAGGGGTCCCGGGTTCGATACCCGGTGGAGGCACAAGTGGTTCGGATCCCACTTTAAACTGTAGGTCCAGTCCCGATTAGCCTTACTGTGCATAAAGTGGACTTAAAACACCAACTCAAACCAAACCCAAACGAACTGTATTCTCCTGTCTTTCTGGTAATCACAGATTAAGCTGTATAGAGGCTTAGGAATCTGCAACCTCCTTAGTTCTCGTAGTAAGTATGGCCACCATACATTATTGAACGCTCCGCTAATGTCAATTGTAATTCCAGTAACATACTTATAATGAGTTTGGTTTATAGATGTTATCACACGATTGACCGCATCCTCAGTAGAGCGTCCTTTAATAAACCCATACTGTTTGCTGGAATTCCTTATTAGTGTTAGTCTTTCGTTTAGTCTCTTTGTAATCAGCCTCTCAAAAACTTTGCCTAAGACATCCAAGAGGCAAATTGGCCTGTAGGATTTTACATTGGATGGATCTCTTTTGGTATCCTTTAAGAAAAGCACTAAAGTTGCTAATTTCCAGTCTTCAGGAAAAATCCCTTCTGCTAGACATTGGTTATAGATTGTCTGTAAACCTCCGAGAAGTTGGTTTTTAGTAATTTGGATTAACTCGTTTAGAGTTCCATCAGGACCCGGGGCTTTGCCATTTTTCAATCTGTCGATCACCGCGGCGATTTCTTCCTGTGCAAACGGTATCACCAGTGTAGGATTTTCATAGGTTACATCAACTGTAGATCTTATGTTGTTCTGGATTGGTGTGTCCTCTTCAGAATCGTCCAATGGTAGTAGTCCATCCATTATGAAGCTTACTGCCTCCTGCCATGAGCTTGTGTATGTATTGTCACTCTTCTTAAATGGTACAGGGACGAATTTCTGTGAATTTTTTTGGGCAGCTATTTTGTATGGCATGCTCCAAGGATTTTTAAGGATCTCCCGTTGTACTAGACAGGCCCAGGATTTGATCTTGTACTGTTCAATAAGCTTACCGTATTTCCATTTGTAGTTTCGGTACTTCTCTAGATAGAATGTTCTGTCTCTATCCGTCTTGGATTTTTGATAGAGCTTTCTGAGTCTCCGCGTAATGTTCCGTCTTCTCATGATATACTCTGGCCAGGCTTGTTTAGGTTTCTGCTCCTTCATCTTAGGAATATGGCCTGGCGCAGTCCCCAATATGTGCGCAACTGTAGCTACATTTCCAGAGATCGTGTTATCCAAGGTTATCGGATTGTGCCTTAATTCATTTGCCACAAGAGTGCGTAGCATTTCTTGGTCACGCATATTCCATTTTCTTTTGGTTAATCTCTTGTTGACTGGTGTGTGTCGTCTTTTAAGTTTGATACAGTAGCTAATCAAGTTGTGGTCACTAACTGTCAGCTTCTCAGCAACCCACCAGTTATCTATCGATAACCGCCCATTCATGTTTGAAATTGTCAAGTCAATATTCGATGTTGCTCCTGCTCTATTAGAGTATGTTGGAATATCAGATCTTCTATTTAAAACATGTAAGTTTTTACTGGCCAGTAGGTCTTCCAGTTCCAAGCCACGGTTATCTGTGACCTTGCTAAACCAATGCTTTGATTTAGCATTCGAGTCCATTCCAATTAAGATGTTATTCATGGATAGGTCAGTAACAATTCTTTCCAGTTGATCCAAATAAGGTTGTATAGGATATTTAAACTGGCAGTACATATTTACTAAAACCCAGCTATCATCTCCTAAGCAGATTTTCGTTACTATACAGTGAGATGTTGAGTAATTGTGTAACCAGAATATTTGTAAGTCACTATTGGCGATTATAGTAAATGTAATTGGTTTATCAGATATTGAGTAGACTTGCATTCGACTCGGAATGCCAACTGGTTTTCCTTTCAGGTGGTAAGGCTCCTGGATGAGAGCAATGTCTATATTATGAGTAATAATATGATTTATCACTTCTTGGGTTGCTATCTTAGAACCCTGCGCATTGATTTGAATCACTTTAATTTCATCAAGAGTTTTGCTATGTACATCTAGAGAAGGGTTATCCATAATTAATTTTAGAAATGATTCTATCTCTTATCTCTCTGTAGGTTTGACATTCTTCTTTAGCGCAGTTTCTTTCTCGTATTTTACAGGGTATACAAACCCATATGTTTGCTGACGGACAGTTTTCCTCTGCATGGGATTCTCCACATTTCCCACACACTGTCTCTTTGTTGCAAAACTTACTAATGTGACCTAGATCTTTACATTTAAAGCATCTTGGCACCGAAATAAAATCCCTAACAATAGCCACTGAAAAGTTTAAGAACAGTCTACCTTTACTTAGGATTAGGTTTCTCATGTTTGGTGATGCTTCTAAAACTACATGAGATGAGGCCTGATTCCGCCTACCAGTCCGAAACCTAAACCTCAGGTTGTTGTACATTTCCTCATCAGTCATAATTTCGCTAAAGTTCATATAATACAGCTCATCCATTAGTTCCTCATCCTTGTACGACTTGGATATATCGTACAGAATTACCATAGGATTTTTCTTCCTTGTGGGTTCCATCTGTAGTCCGCATTCAAGAAGTTTAGGGTTATCTTTCATACGCTTGAGTTTCTGGTCAGATTCCAGTTCAACTATTAAAAGTTCTTTGGTTGGACGCATGTTGGTGATGCGTATCTTATCTTCTGCAGGCTTGATGTTCGACGTAATTACCCTTAGAATGTCTTTCGGTGTTTTTTCTTTCGCTTTGATGAATAAAGTTGGTTTAACAACTTTTGAGGGTTTAGGTACTTCTGGTATAATATTCATCTTTAATTTTCCAGCATAAGTTGGATTCTCGTTGTTTTCATTTTGTGTATTTAATGTTTCTCTTGATCTCAGTATCTCTTGAAGATACTGCTTATCTTTCTTAATTTCATCGTTAACTGCGAGGGTAACCTCTAGCTTAGTCTTCAGATCTTCATATTCCGCAAGTATTTTGCTAATAATGTCTGTCATCAAGGTCTTTGAGGTGATAGATATCTTTTCCCGGGCTATTCCCGCGTGAAGTTCCTTTATGTGGAAACGAATCATACTCATGTTATCTTCCTCTTGCTGGGCTCCTTCCATAGTTGGTTCCTCCATATTAAGCTGGCTATTATCACCCTCATTTCTCTCGACTCTTCTTTTTGGTGTATGTGAGTCGAAGCTTTCTCTTGGTCTTTTCCGTTCAGAGTCCATATCCCAATCAAACACAACAAGTGCAAATGAACAGTACAATTAAAATTCTTAATATCATCTTGATTGTCTTCGTGACACACACTCTAAAATCCCTCCTCTGGTGCTGACAGTATACAACCACATACAATTTAAAAAGTAGGAGGGACGGCTACACACCCCCCAGGGCGCCAACCTGGATCCGCTCGACCACAGCAGCTCGCCGAAGCTTGCCGGGCTCAGGTGGGTCCTCTGACTGATAGATGAGGATGCTCCTTGACTATTGGCTTTCTTCAGTCAGAGGGGGTCGAGACGGGGGTCGGGACAGTCCAACTTAATTCTCCGCTTCACTTTACCTTACGTTCACTCTTCCCTCTCGCCAAACGTCAAACTAAACAACAGCCAATTGCAACCCAAATAAAAAGAAGAAAATGGAGTTGGTTAGGACACACCTTAAGAAAACCAGCTGGAGCAATAGAAAAAGCAGCCTTAGACTGGAATCCCCAAGGAGCCCGGAAAATAGGACGTCCGAAGAAGACATGGAAGAGAGCAGTAGAAGAAGAAGCAGCCGAGAAAGGAAAAACATGGAGAGATGTCAAGGAGTTGGCACGTCACAGAGCCAAATGGAGGCGTTTCACTGAAGCCGTATGCTCCTGATGAAGTAAAATGAATTAAGTAAGACCTCTTTATTATCTATCTCTCAAGACTGGAGTCCGCTACTATCCAGTTCAACCCCCATGACTGAAATGATAGGTTTGGTTAAGTATATAACTCACTATTAATATTAGAAGGCTAATGTGAGGGGCTCTGACGTTGAATCTTGGCCTGGCGCAGCCAAGGGATGATGAGTTTTGGGGCTGAAGACGCATCCACCTCAAAGTCCAAAAAATGAGTGTTTACTATCATTTAAACAATTTCCCAAATAGTAACTAACCCAACTAACTAACTAACTCTCTAGCCTTCTTAAAGCCGAAGGTTCATGGCTGCAGCAACACAGGCCTTCCATCTGTCGCTATCTTGAGCAAGATCTATATACTCTTTTCCATCCCTACAGATTTCCTTTAGGTCCATCTCAACGTTGTCCCTCCATCTTCGTCTCAGCCTTCCTACAGGTCTCTTACCATCAGATTTCCCAACAAAAATCCTGTACACTCCTCTTTCCTCTCTCATTCGTGCCACATGGCCTGCCCACCTAAGTCTTCTTGATTTAATCATTATATGGAATACAAATTATGTAGTTCTAAATTATGTAACCTTCTCCACTCACCTGACTCCTCATCCCTTTTAGGTCCAAATATTTTCCTATGAATCTTATTTTCAAATACTCTCAATTTATGTTCCTCTGAGTCGAGTTTGGAATACCTAAGAAGCTTGTTAGTATGATAATTTCCCAAATAGTATTTTTTTTAAATATGTGTGTATTATACGTAAGCTATTTTTTAAAAAAATGTTTCGAACAAAAAATACAAAGGACCACGAAAAAATATTTGGCTGTGTGAAAGCCTTCCCTCCTCCAAAAAAAGAATCCTGACTGTACTGCTCCGTTGAAATAAGTGGAAATATTTCTTATTCCCGTTATTTATCAGAGATTCAGACCACCATGATTTAGTTTCGGGAAACTACGACCCTGACATATAGCCTAAGTCGATGACAAAAAATGTGAAGCAGGGTATTTGCGATAAAAGGTATTTTTTTCACAACTGAACGGGAGGGGGGAGGGGGCTAGCGAACTATTGTGCGTCCGTCCTACTCTGGTATCATCTCGATAATTTCTTCACTAAGGGGGCCCCAATATTTTACTTGCAGGGGACCCCAGAGAACTGCGCTACGCCACTGGTGTCAACAAACTCAGTTGCGAAGTAAAAGCTGAAGGGATCACATCGCTCTCCCGAAGCAACGTTGCCAAGCGTACGTCTGATTTTGCCAGTTGTATTTATGTAACTGTGTGTCCGCCTGCATTCCGACCTGTGAGTGGTCCTGCCGGAAACTTCATCGTTGAGGACCGCGTGTGCAGTTGTACCATAAACCCCCGCTGATTTCTGGTGCTGACAATACCGTTGCCCGAGAAGACTCTTTCTCGCTTTACGGTACGTTTGGCAACGTGTGGTGTACCCAACGCTCATTTGTTTCGTCCCGCGAGCAACGTTCGGTACCTTGTGACTCGAAAATGCCCGATCTCAGTCGAAGAAAATTCAACTGATCGCTGATTCGCTGTTTCCCAGCTGCCAGTTGGAGTTGCGTAAGTGCGCATGCGCCAACCGGACGCGTTCAGTGGCTAAATAGGGGTGACGAGCTTTGGACAGGAAGCGGGTTTCTTGAAAATCGTCTGCTGTAGAAACAGCAATGAAGTTTCAACGTAGTAACATCGCCGCCAAAATATATACAGAGATGTTTACGAATTATGTAAGGGTTATGTAAGCCAGTCATATACTATATCAGCAAACAGAACATATCAGGAAAGTATTCATATCATCACATTAGTAGATGAACTTGTTTGTAAACCAGTAGCTTTGTTTACATCATTCAATTAAATTGATCATCTTAGTAAATATTATAATTAGCACTAATGTACACAACATTAATCAGGATAGTATTTAATAATAATAATAATATTGTTGTATATAGTATTATAAATATAAATGTAGTAACTGAATGGCTTGTGACATTTTCTAGCATAACGAGGGTATTTTGTAGAATGTACAACAGGGTCCAAAACGTCCCAATTTTCCTCATTCCACTTCGAAACGGTTTGTTGCGAATTGTAAGAGCCATCACAAACACAACACAGAAAGCGGCAATAAACACAACAAGCGAAATACCACAGGGTAGTTTGGCGAGTGTTTCTCCCTGCTTCCCCTCGCATTTGGAATCGTCCTTTCCAGGTAGTTTCGTCTTCCTTGGCCGGACTGTGCACAATGACACTTCATGTGTTGGTAAATCAAATGGGGCATGGTTTGTTTCTTCAAGTCAATTGAAAGTTGTGCTGTATGACATCAAAGTTGTAAAGTACATTTAGGAGCACCCTGTATATTCGCGGAATGCTGTAATCTTTCAGTTAACTGTTCCATACTCGTGCAATTGATTCATCCAAATGTGAAGAGGTTTTCCCAAGTGTGTGTGTGTGTGTCAACTGTGCTCCGCTGACGATAAGTGAGTCAGTGTTGAAATTATTCAGGGCGCGTGGAAGCAAAGCCATTGAATTTTATCTCCCCGTGGTGATATAGCTCGAATCGTATCGGTGACAGTAGGCATGAGCTGTTCCAGCACCGGCAACTTTGTAGCAAGCAATATCGTAAACGGACACTTAATAGGCAACTTACTCATTTATGTGAATCATAATCTTCGCTGCATCTATCCCCTGACTTACTGGCCGCTTATTTCTTTTCCTATCTTGTTACTTTGCGTCGGTGTTACTTCATAAATGCCTCTGGGGTCCGCCAGCCTCTCATGGCGACCCTGGAGAGTAAAGGCATGCGGAGGGTGATGCTGATCATGTCCCCTCCACCACTGGCGTACGCAAAAATTTCTTCGGGAGGGACTGTATAGTACATAGTTGATTTCTAGGGGCACGGTATACACAATAACATTTTTCGTATACAGTAAAACCTCGTTAATCCGTACTAATGGGGGATAAGTTGACCGGTTTAACGAAAGTCCTGATTAACTGAAATAGCCTAAAAGAACAGTAGAAAGTGCATTAAAACTCCGTTATAGCAACAAAACATGTTTATTAATACACTATACAGTACAGTACAAAGTCTATTTCATCAGTGGTTGACTGCCTTTTCTTTGGAAAGTTCTCTTGTTGACTTCTAGCCACATTTAAAACCTTGCATTCCGCTTTTTGTTGTTGTTGTTGTTGCCTGTCCGGATTAAGCGAAGTCCGGCTTTTCGGGGTCCGGATTAACGGTTTTACTGTATTTAGAACTTTCTACTCTCAAAAATGGCAATACGTTGTTCTTTTGAGGGGACCTCTGGTTTTTCCCGAGGTCAATGCTTTTATTTGAATTCTCACAAAATTTCGGAGGGGGCTGTACCAAGTCTCGGCGCAAGTAGTGAACGCGTGAAGGGGAACTGAATGTGCATGGAGGGGAAAACCCTGGCTACAGCTACCAACAGTTAGCAGCTAAGCATAATGCTTCTCCCTGCCCACTCGCTTTCTCCCCTTCTCTACCGTTTTGCGCGGCCTTGCTTCATAGATTCCTAGGACAGAGTAAAAGTCGTGAATGCTGCTTTGCACTGGTGTACGCAGAGGAGGGGCTGAAGGGGGGTACAGCCCAACCGAAATTTTTTAGAAAATAAAAAGTTCAAATTAAGGCAGTAAGAAGTCAGAAACAAAACTTAGAATGGCCACCGATAACCATTTTTGTGTTTGAATAACTTCTAAAACGAAGGTTTAAAATGGTAATTGGAAAATCTCATGAAAATAAAACACCAACAACCGAAATTAATTTACGGCAATGCATTCTATGATACAAGCAACTATTTAATCTCTCCCGGTGGAGGCATGTGGCACAGTGGTTCGGATCCCACTTTAAACTGTAGGTCCAGTCCCGATTAGCCTTACTGTGCATAAAGTGGACTTAACACCTCAAATCAATAAATCAAAAACTATTTAATCTCACTCTGTTCAGTAAAGGCTAGACTAATGGCACTGAACCAGTGATGTTTGTTTACACGTAAACAACGATAGTCTACATTCTACACGTAGACTATTTTATACACGCAGATGACGTAATCTATGTAAACAACATGACGAAAGGTGATAATTTAGCAAAGGGCGCAATGGAATTAAAACAAAATTACACTGCGTATCAGTTGCTGATGTGTGAGGAGAATTTTTCGTACTCTTTCTTCAAATTCGAACAATTTCTCACCTAGGGAAAAAACCTAATATAGGATATATTCTAGTGTTTTATGGGAAAAAGCCTTTTTGCCTCACGACTGCCATCTGTTGTCTTTTTGCATACTATTTATTTTCTTCCATAGTTGATGATAGAAGAGAAGAGAAATTTTGTTGTAAATAGGATTCTTTTCATTTCGTTAGGAACCAATATAGTTGAAAATGTCACTTTCCTTTCATGAAACCCTTAGAAATTAATTTTAATGCACTTTAGATTGTCTACGTAGTCTATGTAAACTACAACCCAATTTAATCTACGCGAAGATTACGTGTAGAAATGAATGTAGACGTAAACTTATAGTTTACGGCACATCACTGCACTGAGCCCACGTTCACATTCAGCTGTAGACATTGGTACAATTTCAATTGAATTCGCATAATCCTTGAGTGAGGTGGAAATGTGTTTTGGATTTTCTTTGTCGATGTGAAAATCTTTTGATCTGTAGCACTGGTAGTTCACGATACAAGTTTTAATAGTAATTAATTGAAATTCAGTTGTCTAATTCGTGACGCACACATCAGCTTTGTGTCGGTTGAATTCTTGAAAGGAACATTATTCTTAACATCTCGATTAGGCCTACAGAGAGGTAGGGAAACAGTGGGAAATATTTAAAATATAATAACGCCAAGTTTAGAGCAGCATGCTTCAAGATATTCAAATCTCAATGTCTGGTAGCATTTTTCATGAGTCAGTGCGAATATATTTAACCGTTAACCACGATAACAATGGAATATATACGACCTGTACCTGAAGCAACAATACAATCCTTACGTAAGCGAAGCTTGTGGATGTTCAAGCAGTACGACCTTGTCCTTTGAGTTTCAAAGATATATTTCGTGTTGTTTCAGAGAGGCAACTGGGGCAATAAAGTCCCATAAAAGGATTTGATTAGCATCTCGTACTATGTGCGTAAGGATTATGGCAGTAACTAACGTAGCGGTTCTCGCCGTAAGCATACGCAGTTTGTATGCGAATGTGCCACGCGCAAAGATTTTGTGAATGTACCACTAAGGTAACGCAGCACATGAAAGTTCGTAAAGGTATCACATGGTGGATGGTGCGGCAATGTAAACAAGCTCGAGATGCGTTTATGGCGTCGTGATGTGTTCAGCTGGTCCTACGCGAGAACCATGTCTACACCTGCCTCGCGTATCAGATAATACGATACCTTGATACGGATCCTTTTTTAAGTTTTCCACCAAATGCGCCTGTATCACGACAAGTGTTGTGGGGAATAAAGGCAGAGAGGAGAAGAAGGTATTGATCAAAGAAAGCGAGAGAAGCAGGGTAGGAAAGAACAATAGAGAGATAGAGAAAGAGTGAGCGATATAGGGAAACACACAGAGAGAGAGAGAGAGAGAGAGAGAGAGAGAAGAAGGTATTGATCAAGAAAAGTGAGAGAAACAGAGGAGGAAAGATAAAGATGAAAATACAAGAGAGAGAGAGAGAGAGAGAGAGATATGGAAACAAAGGGAAGAAAAACACAGAGAAAGAAGAGAGAGAGAGAGGGGAAGAATTATTGATCAAGGAAAGCGAGAGAAACAGAGGAGGAAAGATAAAGATGAAAGGACAAGAGAGAGAAAGAGTAACCGATATAAGGAAACAGAGAGAGAGAGAGAGTGAGCGATATAGGGAAACAGAAAGAGAGAGAGAGAGAGAGAGAAAGAGTGAGCGATATAGGGAAAAAATGAGAGAGAGAGAGAGATATGGAAACAGAAGGAATAAAGAGACAGAGAGACAGAAGCGAAAAAGGAACAGTAGTAGAATCCTAAGATATAGACAGAAACAGAGGAGGAAAGATATTAAGAAAGAACGAAAGAAACAGAGAGGGGAGAAGAGAAGTAGGGATCAAAGAAAAAGGAACATAGGAGAAAATACAAAGAACGAGAGATCGGTGATGAATGGAGGAAACAGGAGAAGAGAGATATACAGAAACAGAGGAAATAAAATATATACATGGAAAGGGGAAGGCCAGAGGAGAGAAAGAGGGGAAGACAGATAAAACAGAGTGTCTACCATAGTGAATTTACATTGTTATGTACCTGTACTGGGATTTGATAAAATTGAATATTTTGAAATCTAAAAATGTATTTAATTGTGGTTAAGATTTTTCATTTTTTTTTTAAAGAATTTGCATTCTTGTATACGTACACTTGTGAGAAGTTTTGTAAAAATGTTAAATAAAGTAATGTGGCCATTCCCCCATCCAGGAAGAGGTCTGAAGCATTATTTTTTTAATAATTAAAACAAGTCTAAATCTCTTATTAAAGTACAGCTTCAGTTTTCATCTTAACCTGCCTTGTGGTGAGGTTTTTCATTGAATAAAAATATATATTTTCGTAATTTAAATAAATGTTAAGAAAAAGGTAAGAAAGGTCAAGAATTTTGGATGTTATTTTGGTAGACACCCTGTAAAAAGAAAGGACGAGAAGAGGAGGGGAGTAAAAGAAGAAAACAGAGAAAAAGGGAGAGACGGAAAAAGGCGGAAGGAGAAGAAAAAGATACGAAGAGAAGGAAGGGAGGGAGGAAGAAAGATATAGAAGAAAAGACGAAAGGGAGATGGAGAGATTGAATGAAAGAGAAAGAATGGAAATGAAGAGACAGTTCAGCAGGGTATCAAAGAAAAAGAGTGAGAAGCAGCGGGAAAAGGACGAAAGAAAGAGAAATACCGAAACAAAATAAATGAACGAAAGAGAGAGAGAGAAGGAAGGACGGAAGAGAGAAATAGGCATGGAAACAGATAATTCAAGGAAGAAAAGGTGAGAAAGAAATAGAGAAAGGGAATGAAATAATTTTAGCTCCATCATGGTTAAGTAGACCCACAGATAAACGTGGGTGCGCGTCACACTCAGCTTGCAACAAACGCCGAAACTAAATTAAGTGCTTTAAACCTTGCCCTCATAACCTAAATATTCCGCTTAGGTCTAATATAGAATACATATGTGGTTAGGTTAAGTTAAGTGGGACAGGTTTAGAGCTGTCAGCATTTAGTTTCGACGTTCGTTGCAAGCTGTTTGACCAGAGCGTGTCCTTAACCTTAAAGATGGATATTAGCGTTGACAGCAGTGCAATGTTTAGAGTGTGCAGAACCAAACATAGATAAACGGAACGCTTGCTCTTTTTTTTATTTCGTTTTTTTATGCGTTTAGTTACAGCGCCTTGAATAACGTAGTGTGGAAACTGATCCCCGAGACGGATGAGAACATAGATGGCAGTGCGATCAGTATCGGTGCTAATTTTCTTATGAAAGTAATGCGGCTTTGTTGGTTTTTGGATTATATTATGTAGATTTGTTTGTTTTGAAAGGCAATACGTAAATTGATGGAAACAGTTATATTTGTGGAGTGATTTTCAGTCACGAAATGGCATTAATTTGGAAAGAAAAGTAAAATAAAATTAATAAATAAATAGCATGCGTAACACAAGAAGAAACATCGCAAAGTGATTCCGGACGTCAGGTGTTGGATTGTGTACTAGAGTTTTATTTTTCTATGTTATTAGAATATAAATAGTATCCTGAGAGATATTTCATACCGAGGCGACAAACCACAAATGTCGCTTGAAAGCGAGCAGTCGGTAATCAATGAGCCTTTTGAACCGTAGGGACACAAGCTCTGACTGCACCGTTTCCTCAAGGAGATTTTACACCAAAGCGACACGCGACAAACGATACGAGGATTTCACGCCAAAGCGACACGGGTCCTTCGGTCCAAGGCAACTTTCATACCGAAGCGACACATGTCGCTTGGAAACGAGCCAATCAAGAGCAACATTTCACATTGTAAAGGCATGACGGGCAGCACAGACCAGCGTTCGGTTGGTGAAATCCTCAAGCGATAAGTGTCGCGTGCCGCTTTGGTGCGCAATATCCCTAAAGGAAGACACTCATTGCATCGCGCATGCGCGAGCAACAAACCACGGCAAGCTATTGAGGAAATGGCCCAGTTTGAGCGACACACAAGCGACACGTGTGGGTTATCGTGTCGCCTAGATCTGTTGTTCGCACAATTAGCAGCAAACGCTTGCTAATAGACTGACGTGCCGCTTCAAGGCTGTCGCTTGTCACTTAGTTGGGAACTCCCCCTGTAGCTCGTCGCTCTGACCACCCTTCCTTTAAGGAGCTTTCCGACCGAAGTAACAAGTAGCATGCGAATACGACATATGAACGTGTCGTTTGCTGTTTCGACCCTCATGTGCAATGAATGCTATTTTACAGTCTGGAAGTGTCTGTGTCACTAGTCACATCAGTGTAAACATCCCGTGTCGCTTGTCCCATTGGTCTGAAAGTTTTCTTACACTCATGTCGATGGCATTAAGGACGTTTTGTGGGTTTCCCCTTGTCGTTTCATTATCATCATTGCCGCGATTAGTTTAAAACTGAAAAAAGAGACAGTAAATATAAAAAATATAAATGCTTCAGTGTGTATATCTTTAAAAGAAATGATGATAATAATAATGAACCTAATTCATACACAAAAATTTAGTTCCCAAGAGCATTCCACGCGTATTTTTTGTCCCGTATTATTAATGAAAGTATGACGATAACAGGACGTGGTCGACTGTATAGAATGTTCGTTAATATCTTCGCGACCACTGTACCAAATATCATAGCAATTATCACATTCATAGAAACGCTTCATGTAAAAGAATCAGACGTTGCAGCGAAAACTCCATTTACTTCCATTATAATCAGACGAATGCCATGCACCGAGACCAACACCAGCGCCTCTAGCGGATCATTTTAGAGTGGAACCAGCCAGAGAGCCCAGAACCGTGCCGTTTTCCACACTACGTTTTTCAAGGCGCTGTAGTTTAGTTTCGCTCGAGGCTCTACCAATTGTGAAAGCGACATCTTCTTTTGAATATTCATGCTACAGGAAATGCAACATTGTTGCTTTGTTTTTAGTCTTCCAAGGCGAGATTATAACCCAGTCAAGAAATATACGCTTCGAAGAGTTTATATTTTTTCTCGTTTGCTTGGGAAGCGTTGAAAGTACAAGTTGTGGAAGTTTTAATGACTTTCTATTCGCTTTATGCTCCCTCGGTAACCGAGCATGTTAAGTGGCCGCTACAGAAGGTCCCAAGTTCAAGTCCCGGAATGGGTGCTTCTTTAGTGTCCTTTCTTCAATTTCATTCTGTTCATAGAAAGAGATGGAGAAAGAGGAATTATTGCTTCCTCTTCATCTTATTCTCTATTTAACTATCCTTTTCTCATTCTCTCCCTCTCTCTCTTTCGGTCTCCTTTCTCTTCCCCTTTCTCTAGGAGAGAGACAGAGAGATTACTATGTCTCCCCTTTCTCCTCATTCTGTTTCCATTCTTCATTTATTTCCCTATTTTCCTTATATCTTTCTCCATTTTTATTTACTTTCTCTCTCATCTCTCCCTCCACTCTCTCTCTCTCTCTCACTCACTCTCTCTCTCACTCACTTTATCTCTCTCTCACTCTCTCCCTCCCTCCCTCTCTCTCCCTCTCTCTCTCACTCACTCTCTCTCTCACTCACTCACTCTCTCTCACTCACTCTCTCTCTCCCTCCCTCTCTCTCACTCACTCTCTCACTCACTCTCTCCCTCTCTCTCTCACTCACTCTCTCCCTCTCTCTCTCACTCACTCTCTCCCTCTCTCTCTCACTCACTCTCTCACTCACTCTCTCTCTCCCTCCCTCCCTCCCTCTCTCCCTCTCTCTCTCACTCACTCTCTCTTTCTCTCCCTCACTCTCTCCCTCTCTCTCACTCTCTCTCTCACTCACTCTCTCTCTCCCTCCCTCCCTCTCTCTCTCACTCTCTCTCTTTCTCTCTCTCTCTCTCTCTCTCTCTCTCTCTACACTCTCTTTCATTCTATTGATTGTAATAAAGGGGTCCCGGGTTCGATACCTGGTGGAGGCACATAGTGGTTCGCATCCCAATTTAAACTGCACGTCCAGCCCCGATTAGTCTTACTGTGCATAATCTAAGCAACACCAACTCTTTCATTCTATTATTCCTTTTCGTATCTTTCTCTTTCTTCCATTTCTCCTTTTTTCTCTTTTATCTCTCTTTGCTCTTTCTCTCCCCATCCCTCTCTTCATCTCTTTCTATTCCTCCTTCCTTCGCCTGCCCCATGTGACGGGGTGGTTAGCACATCGCGCTACGACGGCAAGAGTGCCGGGTTCGAATCGCGGCCTAGGCATGGATGTTTCTGAGTGCCCACTCATTCCCATCTTTGCAAATTATCCAAAGTGGCATAAAAAGCGAAGTAAAATAAAGCAAATCAAATCAATTAATCTTCTTTCCTCTCTCATTCTTTTCATATTTCTTCCTTCTCTACCTCATATCTCTCTGCCTCTCTTTCTTTTTCTTTCTTCCAAGTGTTTCCTTCTCTTATTATCTCTCTCCTCTTTCTCTCTCTCATCCCTCTTTTCCTCTATTTCTATTCTTTTTTCTTTCCTCTCTCTTTTTTCTCTATTGCTTCCCTTTCTCTTCCTCATCTTTCTCTCTCTCATCCCTGTTTTCCTGTATTGATCTTCTTTCATCTCTCCTCTCTCCTTCTTTCTCTATTTCTTCCCTTTCTATCTTTCTCTACCTCATGACTCTCTCTACCTCGATTTATTTCTTTTTATTTTTTATCTGTCTCTCCTCTTTATCTCTAATCCCTCTTTCCCTCTATTTCTATTATTTCTTCTCTCCTCTGTCTTTCTTTCTCTATTTCTTTCTCTCTCTCTCTTTCTGTACCTCATCTTTCTCTCCACCTCGATTTATTTCGTTTTCTTTTTTATGTCTCTCCTCTTTCTCTCTCTAATCCCTCTTTTCCTCTATTTCTATTATTTCTTCTCTCCTCTGTCTTTCTTTCTCTACTTCTTCCCTCTCTCTTTCTCTACCTCATCTTTCTCTCTGCCTTTCTTTTTTCTTTTATTTTTTATCTGTCTCTCCTCTTTTTCTCTCCAATCCCTATTTTATTCTATTTCTATTCTTTCTTCTTTCCTCTCTCTCTCTTTCTCTATTTCTTTCCTCTCTCTCCCTTTCTCTCCCTCATCTCTCTCTCTACCTCTCTTTATTTCTTTTTCTTTTCTAACTCTCTCCTCTTTCTCCCTCTATTTATATTCTTCATTCTTTCCTTTACTTATATTTTCTATTTTTCCTCTTTCTCTTTCTGCACATTATCTCCCTTCTCTCTCTGTTAAAAGAAAAAGATAGCCCCCATTCAACATCCCCTGATTCCAAGTAGGCAGCGTTACCACTACGAGATCTGGTAGACTGAGGTGTGTATTCACCAACGCCACATGTGGCTAATAAAAATAACTCATCTTTACTTGACATAGGACCATGTGACTTATCTAGACACCACACCACAAGTGATTGTGCTTCGTCACGATTCTTACAAGGAAATTACCACCCAATTAAAACTCTTCTCTTCTGTATCCGTAGCAAGTGAATAATGCCGACACCTGGTTTTGGCCGAGTTTTTTGTGACGCACCGTAATCAAGCGTAGCGTCGTTTATTGCAAGGGTTGACACGTACTTGCAGCGGACGTGACTCAGAATCTTCTACATGCACTCTTGACTAACGTATGTAAATCATTCCGGGAGGGCCTTCATTTGCACAATTGAAGTGTAGCTTTATAGGCTGAGTCAAGATCTGGCATCTAAGATGCGAAGCTGACTGTGTAAGATCTATGGAAATCCCATTTAATATTGCAAACGTGCGCAGGCCTTATTCGGCTGTCTAACTATTTCGGTAATGGCTTACGATTTAGCACACACCGGATAAGTACTATGTAGAGAGTTGAGCAAAAAATATAGGCTCGACCAGGACTCGAAACCGAGTCTCTGGCTTACCGTGTCATTTCTCTACATAACTCAGTATTGTATCTGTTTATTCATCTCTCATCTCTACCTCCTTCTTCTCTGCTCTCACCCTTTTCTTTTCCTCCCCTTCTCTGTGTTCTTCTATCTTCTTACTTTTATTAGTATGTCCCTCTCTGTGTGTACTTCTTTCCCTCTTTTCTTCTGCTCTCTGCCGCTTTGTCTCTTTTCCATTTTCTTATCTCTCAGTCTCTGTGTGTGCCACTTCCTTATTCTTTTAATCTCCCTCTATCTCTCTCTTTCTCTTTTAAATTTTGTTTTATCTTTCCATCTCTAGGTCCTCCTTCTCTATTTTTGTTCTTATCTCCCATTATCTGTCTCCTTCTATGTTTTTAATTTTCTCTCTCTATTTCTGTGTGTACCTGTTTCTATTTTTTCTTCTTCTCTATCTCTCTCTGACTCTTTCTATCTTTCTACTTTCTTCTCTCTCTCCCTCTGTCTCTTTCTTTTTATACTGCTCTGCCTCTCTGTCTCTTTTACATTTTCTATTTTCCTCTGTGTTTGTGCCTCTTTCTCTCTTTTTCCTCTTTCTACTTCTCCATTCTCGCCTGATTCTGTTCTCCGACTGTCTTCGTCTCTTTCTTTATCTTCTGCTCGCTCTATATGTTTCTCTCTTTCTTTAATTTTTCTCCCTATGTGCTTGTACTTGTTTCTCTTTTTCTTCCATGCTACCTCTCTCTCTCTTTATCTCTCTCTATCTCACTCCGCCTTCTCTCTACCTCTCTCTTTCCACCTTCTCTCTACTTCTCTCTCTCTCTCTCACTCTCCGCCTTCTCTCTACCTCTCTCTCTCTCTCCACCTTCTCTCTACCTCTCTCTCTTTCTCCTTCTCTCTACCTCTCTCTCTCCGCCTTCTCTCTACCCCTCTCTCTCCCAACCTTCTCTCTACATCTCTCTCACTCTCCATCTTCTCTCTACCTCTCTCTCTCTCTCTCTCTCTCTCTCCGCCTTCTCTCTACCTCTCTCTCTCTCTCCACCTTCTCTCTACCTCTCTCTCTCCGCCTTCTCTCTACCACCTTCTCTTTCTCCTCCGTGGGCAACGCCTTCGCCTTGTACGAGGGTTGCTGGAAAAGTTTCTGCAAACTACCACCAACAGTGACGCTAGTGTTCTGCTATTATAAAAATCGGAAGAATATACCTTTTTTATGTATACTTTACATTTCTCAGTGATGAATTTCGTGAAGGTCGTCCATCCACGTCTGTTGATGCCAGTAATGTTGATGCTGTGCGTGAAATGATTGAGAGAGATCGGCATGTGACACACCGTGAGATTCAGGCATCCTTGAATATTGACATGAAAGCAATACATACAATTTTGCATGGTAATCTGAACGTACGGAAACTTTCAAGCCGTTGGATCCCACACAACTTGACCGAAGCTCAATAACAGGCTTGTGTAAATTGGTGTAAAGAAATGCTCAAAAAATTCAACCGAAGCAAGTCAAATTTGTTGTACTACATCGTTACAGGGAACGCAACTTGAATCTGTTCATACGAACCCGAAACTAAACAGCAATCCACTGTTTGGGTGTTTCAAAGTGAGCCGAAACCAACAAAAGTTGTTCGTTCGAGGATTGCTGCCAAGCAAATGGTTGCTTGTTTCTTCGGTTATACCGGACATGTGACAACAATAGCTTTAGAAGATCGAAGGACTGTAAATGCTGAAAGGTATACAACAATTTGTTTGCCAGAGATCATCAATGAATTGCGTAAAACAAACCCAAATCGTCGCATTATTCTTCACCACGACAACGTCAGTTCCCACTCAGCACATCAAACTGTTGATTTTTTGTCCAGTAAAAATGTCGAATTAATGACTCATTGTCCGTACTCACCTGATCTATCACCTAATAATTTCTTTTTGTTCCCACACATGAAAAATAAGATGCGTGGTGAGCGATTTGTGTCACCTGAAGCAGCTGTTGACGTATTCCGAACAGCGGTTTCTGAGGTATCAGCTTCAGAGTGGAAAAATGCTTTCAAAATTGGTTTGAGCGTATGCAAAAGTGTAACGATCTTAAGGGTGAATACTTTGAAAAACAATAACGCCATTCCCAGAATTTCACGTCTTTTTTCATATTGATTGCAGAAACTTTTCCAGCAGCCCTCGTAATCGAAGGGCCCCGGGTTCGATACCAGTGGTTCGTATCCCATTTTAAAATGTAGGCCCAGTCCCGACAAACCTTCCTGTGCATAAAATGGTCTTAAAAACAAACCTAAACATACAAACCTGTCGCGTAAAGGCAGCTGGAGCGCGATACGGATCACCCACTATGATCGACTATGTCCGAGATCAAGAATTATGTGCCCAAATCCCCCTTTCTGTATTCGTACGTTTTGGCTTTGTCATCAAATCGTTGCCGAGAAAACCTAAAGTTTAGGGTGAAATCGGTAAGGTTGGTAACACTGAACTGGGCCAGGCTGGAGCGATAACAGAAGGCCTTTGGGGGAAATGGCTTGAGGAGAAAACCGAGATCCACAGATGCCGCTCTCATTGTCTCCCGCAGAGCGTGCATCACGATTTCCACCTGTTGGGCAGGGAAAAGTGAAATGCGACAGTTCTGGATATCCTCCCCCGTAATTCTCTCAAAGAATTACTTTCACCGTCTCCGAGAGATGGAGACACGCATCTTTCATCTCCGGCGTCCGGTCCTTGCTTCCCGATGGCCGGGAGGAATCTCAGAGGATGCTGGAAGCAACTTTCTTTCTCGCCGTTTTCGTCGCTTCGACTTTCTCCTGAAATTTCTTTCGACGTTCCTCACCGACTCTTGTTCTCCCAGTATCCTTTTTGCTTACTTATCGCACACTTCTCAAAACACCTATCATCGCCGGTGCCCGTGGCCGAGTGGTTAGCACATAGCGCTACTACACCAGAGGTACCGGATTTGAATCCCTGCCTGGACATTGTTGATTGTGAGTGTCCATTCATCCATCACATAATTCTTTGTTACAGTTCATTTTTGAACTTTGAATTTAAAATTTTAGGTGCGTCAGCACTTAGGCTATTTTGCACCCGTCACGTTATACAGGAGCCAGCCCCTTATCATTACAAATGACAACTCTAACGTTGCATAACTAAAAAACTTAAAATCTTCTGACTACTGTTAAAAGCTGAGGCTGTAAACGGGCACTCAGCACACACAAGGACAAAACCAGGACAACACACACAAAATTATACTGGCCATAGTGCCAGTCGCCAGAGCCTCGTTAGTCTTCAGTCCAGGGTGTACTACGTGGAAGTGAGGTTGACTTTTGGGCGCCTACATGGAAGGTATCCCTTACACCCCGTAAATAAGTATACGTGTGTATGTATATCTTATTAATATATATTTATAATTTGCACTTTTTAATACACTTCTCTATTGAATATGAGTCCTCTTCCATGGTCGTGCGATCTAAGACGGTCTGCTTTGGTCTCCGACTGCGGGACGGTATGGGTTCGAGTCTCCGTGGGTTCTCGGCCTGTGTATAGGGTCGGTTGCAACCCACCATCGTGAGGAAATTGGGGAGATACGAGTGAGTGGCGTAACCCGGTCTCGGACATATCCTACAACGGCTGGGGGTTCGACGTGCTAACTTCACGTCACCCCATTACCGGTTGAAGAACTCCACACCTCTCGGTAGGATTGTGGGAGGGAGACTGGCAGCCGGGAGATAGGCCCAGGCCCTTTCAAGGGCTGTTGAGCCATGAGTTGTTACTGGGTTATTGAATATAAACTAAAAAAAAAAGTGTTCCCTTGTGCTTTGCGCCATACCATTTAGGGGGTGTGGAGTTGGGGCTCCACACTTCCTTGATCACGGCCGAAGGTAGGGTTGATGTGATCAGCACCACGCTCCTGGCCGCCTATACACCCCTCCCCCCTAGAGTTTCCTCCAGGTACCCACTTTATACGACGCTGGGTGGGCGCCGGAGCCGCTTGAACAGGTGGAAAAAATCCTGGTTCTCCCCGCCGGGGATCGACCTCGGGTCTCTCGCATGGTAGTCGGTAGTATCCCCCGTCATTCACACATTTCTCAAACTTTCACACATGCCAATTTTTACTGTAATCCCATTTTTTACTAATTTCGGACAAACACAAACATCTAGCGCGCTGTGCTAACCACCCTGCCACGGAGGTCGACTAACGACTGAGCTACCGCGGCTCACCATATGAACTAACTAGCAGTAAATACAATTAGAAATATTAGTAAATATTTTTCTTTCTCTCATTATTATGAATAATTTATAATACATGACTAAACCACAAGACATATAATAGAAACCAATCCATGAAATTTACCTGTAAATATGCAACAATCTTATGGAAAAATACGAGAATGTCTTCGAAAAATCCTAACATGACAATTTAAGAAACACAAACTATGTAATAGACAAATCTTGTAAACAAAACTTGTTTTGACTATCAGAATAAGTGTTGGTACTCACATATATATCCATCTTCGCAAATTAGCCAAATGTGGCACATATAGCGAAGTAAAATAAAGCAAATCAATCTATCGTAAGCCCCGCCCCTTCGAGTCGTGACGTAAGGGCAGATTGCTTTCGTTGTTAGGTTTAGGAGGATTAAAACACTACAATGTTTGTATTCATTGTATTCATTGTATTCAGTGTATTCATGCTCAGCCACAAACCTAACACTATAATGACGGTGTAACGCACACACACTTAATTCAATCAATAAATCATCATATTATCACTCATCTTCATCTTCGCGATTAGCCAAAAGTGGCAGAGGAACGAAGTAAAATAAACGAAATCAAATTGTGACGCGAAGGCCGTGTCCGAATCGGTTATATAAAACCCTCACGAATAAGTGTCATTATATTTTGATGCTTTATTGAATTTTACAAAAATTCAAGTTTTATTCGAGATTTGCAATGTGAATTTTCCAAAAATTCAAGTACGAGTAAAAAATAATAACCGTTCTAAACAAAATATAACTTGTATTAACATTATGCATTAAAGATTTATGGGGTGTAAGGGACGACCATCCCTGAAGGCACTTAGAAGTCACTTTATCGTGGTGCACCCCAGTTGCTGCAATGTTGTAGACCCAGTGGAGACGATTGGGTTACGAAACTGAGGGGGGCAAGGCGTCAAAATTGGGGACAAGCACAGTTTACTTTCCCTTGGTAGATAAGATTTAGCATAGTGCGGTAGCAAAAGTGACAAAAGTGGGAGGGCAACTGCCCCCCTCGCCCCCCCCCCTCCAATCGCCGCCACTGTGTAAAACAACGACGCGTCTGACCCACAGCCAGTATATTCCTCTGTGGGGCTTTTGTAGTGTGTGTCACACATGTGATTGTCACTTCATCTATTTCATCATCACTATTCATCCCCATCGCCGCGATTAGCTACAAGTGGCAGAATAGCGAAGTAAAATAAACAAAATCAAATGAATCAAACCTATCTTCATTCTCCGGCCTTATTCAAGAGGTTTCGGGTTCGACCTCTGGTGCCGGCACAAAGGACAAAGGTTTGTATCCCAATTTGAACTGTAAGTCCAGTCCCGAGCAGCCTGAGACTTCAAACAAACTTTTGACAGGGGAATTTAGCTCTCGGGGGAGGCAACACTGGCGTTTCTTAATTAATTCATGAACATAGGTCAGAATTGCAAGCCCCACATCGGCAGCAACTAATCTACGTGTTCATCTGGGACCATCCATATCTTCTGAATCGAGCAGTAGCTCCTGGTGGCTCCCACAGAGGGCGCCTCCTTCGCTTGCCCTCCTGCCCTGAAACCCGTTTCCAGTCGTGATGAAGGCTGCCAGTGCAATAGGACCCTTACCTAATAAACCGGATATTGCATAAATCACACGGGAAGCTATTAGCATTGAGGGCGGATGGGTGAAGATGGTCTCCAGACTGCCTTGGTTTTTCCATGGACTAAATCTTGCAGTGCTGCCATCTCGTATCATTAGATTCATGGGCATCTGTCCCTGGTGCAACCCTGGATGGTGGCCGAACCAAGTGTCCCATAAATAATAATAATAATAATAACACCAGAGGCGTATATTCTAGGCTACCTAGGCTACCTGCAAAGCCCAGGCTCAGAAGAGAAGAAAAATCAATCGGAAAATGTGTGCATGAAATTGCTCATTTCAACGAGAAGATGATGGCGTTTCAGGAGTTGGCATACTTATTTCTAACAAGTTGTTACACTTATATTCCTTACGAGTTGGCAATCTTGCCAGCTTTCTTTGAAATTCACAATACGTAGAAAAGCATTGAAGGAGTCTCGTGAGTTTAGCATGGAAGTCATCTAGCATGAATGCCGTCAGTGTTGCGAACCCTCTGTTCCAAGCGTGGAATTATCCGTGGGATTTTGGAGCGCAGAAAGGGGGAAAAGAGTTGCTTATGACAGGGAAATTCCCCCCTCCCCACAAGCAATTTTTTGTCCATTGGAGCATTATGACGTAGCGAGTTAGCCCAAATTCTGTACCCAGTATACGCAACTGATAACACGGCAATAATACTATAAATGTTTGAATTAGTACGTTAATTTAATTTATAGGTTTGACGTTTCACCTACGTCACCAACTGTTGCATTGTGGTTTCAAGCGGCCATGATTGAGGCCAGTTCTTGTAAGCATACGGAATTCAAGCGGGAGATGCTAACACAGTCTTTCGTGGTTTAAGGCGAGGAGATACAGTTACGCACCATGTGTGCATTTATTTGAATATCGTCGGAATAGGCAATGCTACTGAAGAAAAACGTGGGGGTACAAGAGAGTATGAATTTCTCCACATGTGGCAGGTCGAAGCGTTTTTCAAAGTTGATTATTAAGCTAGATACGACCTGTAAAAAATATGACGAATAAGAATTTTCGGAATCCCATGTATTCCTTATGGGGAATCAACTTCAACATCAAATTAAGGCTAATCAAATGGGAGTTTCGACTTTCCTGCTGGGCAATCACTTCTTCAAACTGCCCTCTTTCAGTTGATATCATTTTCTATTTCATCGGAAGTTTGATATTCCCAAGATAACAAATCAAAAACACTCCCATATGCCTAATGCATTTCTCCTTGCCTCCTGGCAGTGTTGCCAAACCTGGTGCGCATAAAAGAGCTAAATTTCATCTTAAATGGAGTTAAAACTGACTTTCAACGAGCTAGATTTACGAAGTGCTTCCTAGAGTAATGTTAGTTACCGAACTCTAAATTGATGACAATTTATTCTTAGTTTTCACCATCTAGATCCGGCGGAATCACCCATCTCATGGTCGTACGGAATCGAAAATAAAGGATTCCCTAATAACAATATTATGTCAATTTCACGTCAACACGGTGCCATAAAAAAAAGTAGCTGGGGATATAAGAGGGGATGCGGCGACGCCAATATAACAATATCACGTCACGTGCAAATGTATAATCATGGCAAAAGTTGGCCGGAATCAGTGATGGTATCATAGTGAGGCAGGGGGGCGGGCGCCCCAGTTCACAGGCAAACGAGTGCACGAAAGAGCCAGATCTGGCTCCAAGAGAGCTAAGTTGGCAACACTGACTCCGATGGAAAAGCCGTGCGGAGACTGTCCTTAAAGCTAACGTGCAGTTGGTGCAGATGTAACGAACGCTACGTGGTGGATATTTCATTGCAAACCACAAATAAAATTGGCCACAAACATGGCGGTATGAGTATAGAGATATAACTCGACTTCCGTTTCGCAGTGGTTAACACAGCGGCACTACGAATCCAGTGATCATGGGTTCGAATCCCGGCCATGGGTATTATGAGTGTCCCTTCGTAATTTCATTTTATAATCATTCATCTTCATTTTCGCGATTAGCCAAAAAGTGGCAAGGGGAGAGAAGTAAAATAAACCAAATCCACCAATAGATTCATTGATTGATTGATTTGGTGTTTTAAGTCCACTTTATGCACAGGAAGGCTAATCGGGACTGGACCTACAGTTTAAGGTGGTATCCGAACCACTATGTGCCTCCACCGGGAATCGAACCCGGGACCCCTTGATTACAAGGCGACGACGCTACCACTGCGCCATCGGGGACCTCCCCCCCATAGAGATATAACAGCACGTATTCATTATCTAGTCTGAATTTGTATAAAAAGGACTGTTCAGGCAAGGAAATTAATGTTTGAAAGATAAAGAGTTGAATATTTATTGAATAAAAAAAGGGATGTTACTTCCAGTTGACGAAAAGTAAAGTTTCTGATTAATATTTTATGCATGTTATTGTAAGTAGCCGTGAGCATAAATCTTCTTTTGTACTGTCATTCAAAATCGTATGATCCCAATATAATCCTTTCCTTTCAATAAGTGTGGCGCAAATAAATAATTATTGATTATACAGGGTGACCCAGAGATGTATACCCATTTTGGAATGAACATTACACAGTTAATTGTGCACCAAACTCTATTATTTTTGTTGTATAGTGTGTGTGATATATTGCCATTTATTTTACATTTATTTATTTATTTATTGCAGTCACCATGGAGTCGTGGTCGGTGGAACATCGCGTGTTCACGTATGATGTCTATGTGAGAAACAGCAACTCAGTGGTTGTAGCTCAGAGGTTATTCCGCTGGCACTTCCACGTAAGGCGGCATGGAGCAGTTCCAACATGCCAAACAATCGTAAAATGAGTTAAGCAGTTTCGAACCACAGGCGCTGTAACTCCAAAAACACCACCAGGTGCTGAGCCTCTGAGCTGCAACATAGGCATCTACATGAACACGTGATGTTCCACCGACCACGACTCCATGGCAACTGCAATAAATAAATAAATAAATAAATGGCAATAGATCACACACATTATACAACAAAAATAATACAGTTTTGTGTACAATTAACTGTGTAATGTTCATTTCAAAATGGGTATACATCTCTGGGTCACCCTGTACAACAAATGCTAAAAAAGTATATTTTCATTACTTAATTTTAGCACTTTGTAAGTTTGGCAAGGGGGACCCCTTGGATACCACTAAATACGTCCTTGGTTGGAGCTTGGTGCTGATCACAACACTTCCACTACGAGCGAGATCGAGAATGTGCGGTGACCCACCCCAGCAATCGTTATGTGGGCGCTTCATGGGGCACGATGTACAGGAGAGAGAAATTATTCGAAACGTATGTAATTAATGCGCGGGTTGGCAACGCTGGGTCCAGATGGACATCCATTCTTGGAAAAGATTCTTGTCAGAAGTCCACCTACAACACTCCCCGTATCTGCTCATATCAGAAGCCGTCTTTAACCCCGGGGCTAGACACTTCGGTTGGATTGTAAATTGACAACATAGGAAACGCGAGGATGGAGTTGAAATACGTGACGCACGTGGACCTCGAAGGTGGGGGCAGGGGGAGGAAAATTCCCCAGTGGTCAGGCAAGGTTGCCCCTTCTCCCGTGGAGAGTCAATAGAGGAAAGTAGGGAGTTGGAGTTGGAAATTATTTAATCTATTTTTATTCCGTGGAGAAGGTAGGGTCCTCAGGTTTTCCCCTGGTTTCTTACGGTGTAGGCGGCCGTTACAATCGTGGAATTTTTGCGCTTACCTTTTCGTGTATATTAAGAACCCCGTAACGCCCTCACAAAATTCAACAACACGGCCCCTCAAAAAAAAAAAAATCCATCACCTAATTTATAGTCATATTGGCCCTGATTGAAAATTAACCCTTACAAAGTTAGTTTCGTACTAATCGGGTGTGGGCCTACAGTTCAAAGTAGGATCCGAACCACTTTATTTTTTTATTTAGAAAATTTCAGATACAGCATTTTGCCATTTTACACTGAAATCAGTAACAATGAAAAGAACAAAAAAGAATAAAAATAAAC
The DNA here is from genome assembly GCF_977018435.1 of Lepisma saccharinum. Taxonomy (NCBI): domain Eukaryota; kingdom Metazoa; phylum Arthropoda; class Insecta; order Zygentoma; family Lepismatidae; genus Lepisma; species Lepisma saccharinum. Next base: position 30,120,513 of record NC_139257.1, read on the forward strand.
ATAACAAAATAAGACAAAATATTAATATAAATAAGCCAAAATAGCACAATTAAATATTATTTAGCAACATATGTTCTGATGGTTGACCGAAAGGTGTACTCTGTGGAAAATACATCAGCAATTGATGGGGGAGGTTTTTATATTGAGTGGGAAGTCTGTGGAAGAGCGATCGTTTTTGAATTTCCAGTCTAGGCTTTTTTGTGTAAAATAGATTTGTGTTGCGTGTTGAGTGCATAGGCACTCGAAAGTGGAATTCCTGGAGGAGCGTGTTGCAACGGGTTTTGCCATTGACAATTTTGTAAAGATACCTAAAATCATTCAGTAAACGGCGCTGATAGGGAGTCTGTAAGTTTAGAAATGACAGGAGATGTGGTGTTGAAAAATTGCGTAATGAGGGAACCCCGTAACGCACTATAATGTGCCTCTGCTGGGAATCGAACCAGGGACCTCATAATTACAAGGTGGCAGCTTTAGAAAATTTACTCTTTCGTCCCAAATTGAACATTTTCAATAAGTCAATATATTTTTGTTTAGATGCCAATTATACCCAAGTGTTTCCTGATATTGGATTTTTCTTACAAGCACCATTACATCTCTTGCATGATGATTTAAAATAACTTCTCATGTTTCTCTAGTACACAATAAAACGTAACGGCCTTCCTTGAATGGATTTCAAAGGTTTTTAATTCCTTTGCAATCAGTCGTATTATTATCTTTTGCGCTACTAATGTTTTAAAGTTTGTTACTTTGACCATAAAAAATGGTCCTTCAGGTGGTCGATGGGGTTAAGTTCGATTTCGCCACCGAAGTTACCGTGTTCGAATCCCAACCTGCATTGGGTGTTCTTTGTGAGTGTCCCTTCATAAATTTCATTCTATCCTCGTCGTCGCGATTATTATTTATTTGCCTCTTATTTTATGTGACGGAGATTAAGGCCTTTTCTTACACTCAACCATATACAAAAAGTTCATAATATAATATAGGGTGTCCGAGAATCATCTTTCCAACTTCAAGTTTTAATAACCCCCATTCTAAGTCACATATTTACATGCTGTTTGTTGTATATGATGTAGAAACTCATAAAGTTTTTTTTTCTGTTGAAAGTGAATCATTAGTGATTGACCATGTGGACGCCAGAGGATAAAGAACAATGCGTGTCTTGGTTCATAGAGTCTAAAGCAGACACCCAGTGTCAGCGCAACTTTTGGACTACGCACGTACGGATTTCTTCCTGTGCGGTTACGTGAAGGAATCTGTGTACAAACATCGCGGGCCTCACTGAACTCAAGCAACGAATCATCGATGCGTTCTACACCATCACAGATGACGTGGACATAGAATTTCGGCTGGATGTGCTCCACTAACCACTCCACCACGGAGGACGACTCTGAAGTAGGGACACAAATTTATGGTAAATAAAAACTGAGGAGAGCGGTAAATAAAATGTTAGATCAGCGGTATATACCAGCGGTGAAAAAAAAAATTGCACACACTTTTTTATTATGAGAGGAAACAACATACATTAGAGCTATAAATTGAAAACTACTTCATTTTTATATACTGTACACATGCACAAGTACTTAGCTGTCCAACCAAAAAGAAAACATCATCACAAAATCACTTCATTTCTAAATTGCATATCTCAAGTGATTTATTCATTGTATGTATTTAAAGGATATCCTTGCTGCCCAACAATAAAATAATCACTACTGCACATACACAAACACATGTTGAAAATCACATGATGATAAACAAAATTCATTCATGACTGAACACCAATGGCACCATTGTTTCCCTTGATATGCGGGAACAGACTAATCTTATCGCTGCTACAGCTAGCAAGTTCAATGAAACTCGAAGGTGAGCAAACATTCGGGGGAAGAAAGGAATGCAGCTCGACAGGGAACGAAGTTTTCGAACTGAGATTATGTGCATGGGAAATCCCAATTTGCAGCGTCTTCCTGATGTGATCGAAGATAAAACGTTCTTCAGCTGCAAGTGGTAAGAAACTTTAAGCAAACGTTTCGTTACAAATCGACAGTTTGCGCGCACAACCTCAACTGCCGGTTTTTGTGTGTTTCCTACTTAATTTGATGATATTTCACGGTTATTTCGCGAAAAAGCGTTCATTTCGTGGAAAAGCACACATTTCGCGTTACTTCGCGAATAAAACTCATGCATATTTCATCATTGGGGGTGTAGTTACGTGCAGAATGTTCAAAATTGAATCTTTTTTTCACATTTCGCGATTTCGCGCATCGCGAAAATTCAATGTCCCTACTCTGAAGTAAGCGATAGGAAACGCTATCTTGTTAGGATAAGGGGTGAATTCTCCCCTCTCATTGCATCCTACAAATAACAACCCGATACTCTGTCACTTGCATCGGGTGGGGAGAATTCCCCAAATTTTTCAAATACCACAGTGGCTGAATCTCTTATAGCAGTGGTTCTCAAGCTGTAGCCCCAGGGGTACATGAAGTTATTGAAGGGGGTACGCAGTCCCTCCGTCCCCATCCATGGTGTACCTAAAAATCAAGTACCGAAACAGACTAAATTTGGACCCGAATCCCCGCTTGAAAGTTTCATACATGGCGCATACTGACTCCAAGATCTGGGCGATCTCACTATGTCACGTGGTCCTAGGCTATGAATAGAAATAAGTTTGCCAACTCATATGAAATAAGTTTGCCAACTCATACGAAATCAGGTTGCCAACTCATACGAAAACGGGTTGCAAGTCATAGGAAATCAGGTTGCCAAGTCATAGGAAATCAGGTTGCCAACTCACAAGAAATCAGGTTGCCAACTCACAAGAAATCCGGTTGCCAACTCACAGGGAATCAGGTTGCCAACTCACAGGAAATCAGGTTGCCAACTCATAAAAGATCAGGTTGCCAACTCACAAGAAATCAGGTTGCCAACTCACAAGAAATCAGGTTGCCAACTCCAGAATCACCATCATTTCACTGATATGAATAATTTAATTCACAATTTCTGATCGATTTTCCTCCTGTATGTTATTCTCTTGACTTCAGGCTTCGAGGGTAGCCTAGCAAGCCTAAAATCTACTCTTCCGAGAAAACCTATTGTTGGGGTACATTAGACGTTTAGTTGCGTCAAAAGAGTACAATGAGAAAAAAAATTGAGAACCGTTGTCTTATAGAGAACGTTCTGAGACTAAAATCGGCTTTAGACGGATGCATTTCCTTTAACATTTCTGCTAGCATAAATGCTAAGTAAATGCTTCCAAAAATCTTATAGCAGGTAGTACTTTGCACGGAAGCATTTCATGTAACTTTACGGTTAGCTTTTGCGATTACAATGTATAACATATACAGCATGAAAGGCACGTCGAGTTACACCATCTATGCTGAGTGCACGCTGTTTACATTTGAAATAACAAAAATATTCTTCCATACGAGTACAGTAAACGTTGTAAAGTATGTATTTAAGCTGCGCCATTGTTTTGTACCTAATACCGTTTTATACGAAACATTATTCCTCTCGGTTCAATAAATATCAGCTTTTAAAAACGTGAAGTGATACATTGTTTACATCTCAAGCGGCCGCCATTACAACTGCACTCGTGACCTAGAGATCGCTTCTGATTGGTTACGCTACGAAAAATGATTCGGACCGAGCCTATCCTTGAGAAATGCCATGAAATATGCCATGGCATCTGAAATGCCACAAGATTTCTCGCTTTACACGGTAACATTTTGGTCATGGCATAAATGTTAAGAAAACTGCTAAGGAAAATGCTTTCGTCTAAAGCGGGCTGAAGGAAAAATAGCCTTTAGAATCAAGATGAGACACACCCGCCGATATCTTACCCAGGTTTGACACGTGTACAGTCGTCCGCAATAAAAGTAAGACATCCAGATCCTAGCTTACTCGAGTTGCGTGTGTTGCCTATCTCTACGGCGATGAGTGAGTTGTAGTAGGAGATTTTCCATAGCAACCGCCGTGTTGTCAAGCAACACATATAATGCACTGCAGGGATGCCAGTATGTCAGGATCATGTTTTTATTACCGCTGACTGTACATTCTTGCGACAATCGCGTGCTGCGAACCAGAAACGACAGCAACATAGCAACATCCTGCAATTCGAGAATAACGAGTCGAAAATTGGACATTTCCGTAACAACTGACTTGAAAAAAAAAACTGAGCGGAAACATATGGTGAAATCCTACGTAATGGGAAGGACACGAGCATTATTTATGATTGCCGACACATATAACTCGTTGAGTGTCACAATACTAGAATCGCTTAGTAGAGAAGGTGACATCCGTAATGTTGTTGCATGGAGTTATTAAGGATGGAGCTAATGTGCAAACGCTTCCTGAGTTGCATTGGGGGAAATGTGTGCGTCAGAATTTTAAATGAATTCAATTCCGGTCCAGGAGAGTATTTCAATTCGGTCCAGGAACCTTTTCACCAGATCAATTTAAATACGGTCCAAGAACCTTTTTTCAGACTGAATTTAAATTCGGTCCAGGTCCAAGAATGGCTAACTTTTTCAATATTCGTTCAGTGTTGTGGAAATCTCTGATATCCACAACATAAAAAAAATGCTTTGGTTCAGACAAAACCAAGACATATTATTAGGTCAGTCAAAAAGTAAATGCAATGTTTTTGTTTTCTTCCGTAGGTTGGCTGTACAGCTTTCTGTGCTCGCAAGCCGATAGATAGTATCGTTGTCTTCGCCTGTGGCAGATTACAGCGTCATCACTTCAGTTCGCTCTGCAGTGTTGCCAAGTAAACATGGCTGCGCCACTGTCCGTGTGCACCATAGAAGAACAGCGTTCTGTAATCCGTTTTTTGTGGTCTGAAGGTGTACCAGGAGCTGATATCCATAGAAGACTTTCAGAACAATACGGTGACAATGTTTTACCGCTGCGAAGTGTTTACCAATGGATTGAAATGTTCAAAAGCGGTCGAACAAGTTCGGAAAAAAAGTCAAGCATCAACACTCTGCAGGAAAAGTGATGCTCACACTTTTTTGGGACTCAGAAGGGGTAATTATGGAACATTATGTGGAAATGGGGACAACAATAAACAGTGAACGATACAGTGATATGCTTTCGAACAAGTTGAAGCCTGCAATTCGAAGCAAACGACGAGGTCGATTGTCGGAAGGCATTCTTTTGTTGCATGACAACGCGCGTCCCCATACCGCCGCCAACACCGCTCAAACTCTTCAGAATCTGGGCTTCGAGGTGTTAGAGCATCCTGCATACAGTCCTGATCTCGCTCCGTCGGATTACCATCTGTTCGGTCCACTTAAAGATGCTTTAAGAGGCCGTCGATTCGACACAGATCAACATGTTAAGGAAGCGGTGCATACGTGGCTTGCTGCTCAACCGAAAACCTTTTTTTCTCAGGGTATCGGAAAGCTTGTGGAACGTTGGACCAAGTGTATTGAAGTGCAGGGGGACTATGTTGGAATATGATATCATTGTAAGTTTTCTATTGTTGCTGTGAAAAATAATAAAAAATGATTGCATTTATTTTTTGACTGACCTAATATATGTTTTATATATTTCGAAGATTTTTAAGTAGACGCACATCTGTCCCTTTAGAGAGCGTCAAATGTGCTGATAATGGGAAAAGTATCGTTTATTTTAGATGTGTGTGAAAACTGAGAAACAAAGTTTACCTTGGATATGAAATTGCGTCTTTTACAGTCATTGACATTTTACCAAGTGGTGGCATTTGCATGGCAGTTAAGTCCATAACAACGCCCATGCTTGTTGTTCGACAATGGAAATTTTCCACTTTGCATGTTCTATGTCTTCAGCATTACCCAGCACTTTTTACGGCAAGCATGTCGAAAAATGCTGGCACAATTACGCCCACGCAAATAGCAATTTTTAATGGAAGCTCGTGACTTTATTCTTCCCAGTATGAGTGATGTTCCTGACCAAGAGGGAAATTTCCCTGTCGTATTCCCTTTTCGAACTTCAAATTCGCCTTCTTCGCAAGCAATGAATGAAAAAGAACACCTACTGATATGGTATCGCGAGATTTCGATCATCTAGGAGGGTGTACGAACGATTTTAGGAGATATAAAGCAAATTTAGCAACAAATTATCAATTTTGTGAATAATTTAATGGGGAAGTGTCACAAGGAATTTTACTGGTATGTTAATTGGGGATGGGTAAGTCTTGTACTTAATTTATTTCCTTTTTATTAGAGATTGAATTTACAAAATTTGCATTACCTTCCATCCTTACTATTAATTACGGCTAAGCTGATACTATTTTCGATACTCTTACCGATTCCCACCGAAAATAGTACTACACTATCTACCAAAAAGTAATTGGGCACGTGTACAAAATGGTTGTCTGGTGGTGCGAACCCTGTTAGAACCTCGTGGAGACACCTCTTGCTGCTATAACAGCAGCCACTCTGTCAGGCATGCTCTCGACTAGTTTGTGGAGGACGTCCATTGGAATGCGTCGCCATTCCTCTTGCAAGATCTCACTCAGTTGGACAATAGAATTTGTCTCCCGAGACCTCACCCGCCAGTCCAATGCCTCCCAAAGGTGTTCTATGGGATTGAAATGAGGACTCTGTGCAAGCCAGACCAATCGGTGAACATTGTTGTCGGCATACCACTGCATAGTAGCCTCCGAAACATGCCACCTAACATTGTCATCCTGGAAGTAACAGGGGTCCATTCAGTAAAAACGCCACAAGGTTGGGAGCATTTCGTTGTCTAGTATTGAACAGTATGCCTGTGAGTTCATTGTGCCACGAACAACCAGCAGTGGTCCCACTAAATGATACTGAATGATTCAAATTAGATACTAAATTAACCACCATCATAGGTGCCCAATTACTTTTTGGTAGATAGTGTATTACCGATTCCCACCGATACCTATACTTTTACCGATTCCCACCGATACCGATACTTGAAAATTGTAACAATTTTTTTTTCAAAATATTGATGAATATTGGTGTCTAAATATTTTTCTCCAATTATATGCATCAATTTACCAAGAAGTGTGCTTCAGAATATTCAAGAATTACATCGTAATATATGATGTAATCACAAAATACAGTTTTCCAAGCAGAATTGGTGCAAAATAAAAATAAAGTTTGAATTTTGCATAATTTCCAGGATAATTATACTCCGTGACAGTGTAGCGCGGCATTTTTGCGTACCCCGTGAAAGATCAATATACCAGTGGTATCGGCTCAGCCATACTATGAGTCTTATAACTTGAAAGATTTTACAATTAACATTTTAATTAATCAGCTGAGTTCAGATTGAAACGAGAGAAGATAATTCAGGTGCTTGTAAGGTAGGTGAGCCAAAGGTAGCCCGTGTTCCCAAAGTGGCCCACTTTACGAAAATCATTTTAGTATTTAACACAACTAACAGATGGCACTACATTAATATACCCAGTTCCCCTCAGGTGCAACATACAGAAAACGAACTGTCTCGGGCTGCCAGCGGCCATTTTATTTAATTTATTGTGGAACCCCTAGCGTCGGAGAGTCTGTGCAGACCAGTCCTCCACGGAGGTCGGCTATTTGTCGTTACTGTATGTAATGTACGAAGGGTGCTGATAAGTATTGAGCCTTACCCACAAAAAAGAGTTAGGAGTCTGAAATTTGCCGGATGTACTGGTCAATTCTGGTGCAAAAATCGACTTTCTATGATTTTAAGTTCCCTTAGTTTTTCAGGTCCAAAGTGAAAATGGCAGCACCTCCAGAAACGCTCTCCAAGGGCGTCATCATGTTGCAAATCGTTGTCCCTTTCGGTGCTTTTCTGCAGTGTGTGGCGAGGCATTGTCATGCAACAGGATGACGTCTTTTTGAAAGTTTTTCTAGAGGTTCTGTCATTTTCACTTTGGACCTGAAAAACAAAGGAAGTTAAAATCATAGAAAGTCGATTTTTGCACCATTACATATACAGCGTGTCCCGCTTATACGTATAATAAAAGAAAAATTCATAACTTCCAAACAAACTGTCAGAATAATGTGATTGTTGTTTCATTTTAAAGAATGACTCAGAATTTTTTTTTAGCAATACATTCAGTGGTAGTTGCGCATACGCAGTAGCCAGAATGTCTTGAAAACTGATATTATCACTTTTTTAGTAGCCATTCGTCATGTGGTCGCCACAAGAAAAGGTGTTTTGTGTTTTAACGTTGTCTGAAGTGAAGTCTGTGACACTTGTGCAGATACGATTTCGTGCACGTTATGGTTTGGGTGCTAAAGTAGTTCCATCGTACATTTCAATAAAGAAATGGGAAAAACAGTTACGCGAAACCGGTTCATTTCTCAAATCTCCTTAGAGACTTCCTGGATGAGCATTTCAATGGAAAATGGATAGGAAGAGGTTCGGATTTTATTGAATGGCAACCACGGTCGCCAGACCTCACTGTGTGTGATTTTTTTGTTGTGGTTGTGTGTTAAGGACAAAGTTTACTGTACACCGGTTAGAGATTTGCACGACTTGCGTGATAGAATTGTGGTTGCAGTAAGCAACATTACCCCGCACATGCTTCAAAACATGTGGCTTGAGGCTGACAACCCGTTTGACATTTGCCGTGCCACTAACGGTTCACATGTGGAAGTGCGCTAGTTTTCTTGATTTGCAAAAAAAAAAAAATCTGAGTTGTTACATTTTTGTACAAAGTATGGACAAAAAATATTGATAAATAAAAAAGTTGTGATTTTTTCTTTTATTATACGTATAAGCGGAACACGCTGTAGAAGAATTGGCCAGTACACCCTGAGAATTTCAGCACATCCGGCAAATTTCTGGGTAAGGCTCAATACTTATCAGCACACCCTCGTATGTCAACAACCAAAAGTTTGACACCAACAATTTTCTCAAATAAGATGTAGAAACGTGAATAAACATGAATATACAGGGTGACTGGTAATTAGATGTATTCCCTGAAAGGGGTTAAAGTAGAGACAATTTGCAATAAATTTGACCATATGATACCCCGTCCGAAAATTAGTAGTTTTCGAGATAATCGAATTTCAATTGTTTTTTTAAAACATTACAATTTTCCACATAAAAAGATGAATTGAGAAAAAACTGCTCATTGTATGGAACTTATTTCAGCGTTTTCTGATAGCTAACAAATAAGTGGTTCGTTGAAAATTAAGTTTTTCCCAAATAACAATCACATGTAAGTAACGGGTGGGTCTAAACTTACAAGTGATGATAAAAAAATTCACTCTTAGTTTACTTGGCAACGTATTAATAACAAAAATGGTATGACACGAAGCGTACAAATTACTTAAATTACTTCCTTGTGACATCTGCTATGCAACAAGGTACATATGTTGCTAACATTAACATTTGTGTACAAGAAATAATACTTAATTCATCTTCATGTGAATGGAATCAATGCACAATACAATTAAAGAACATTACACGTCTTGCTCAAAGTGGGCACCTCCGTTACGAATGCAGGCACGCAGGTTTTTACGGACATTTGGTCTCTTAACTCGTGATGTGATGGTGTCCTTGATGTGTTGACCAGCTGTTAAGATCCTGTCCCTGAGCTCTTCTTGCGAGTTTACCTGTGTCTTGTCATGTGGCTCCAAATGTAAAAGTCGCAAGGCTTCAAATCGATCAGGGGATCGAGCTGGGCAGCCATCGTGCTTGTAAATTATGTCACGTCTTGTAGCTAGAGGCACATCGTCCAACAACATTGCCATCCCGTTCCTCAAGAAATGTTCATAAGTGATGCCTTTTAAGATTTGGAGCAGGAAAAGTGGCCCGATCAAATGATTGTTGATTACGCCCATCCATACTTCTGCTTGGGCGTGCGACTGTGCCTGGATGAAAATTACCCAAAGAAATGGATTGACCGAGGCGGCTCGATTCCCTGGCCGGCTCGATCGCCCGATTTGAAGCCTTGCGACTTTTACATTTGGAGCCACATGACAAGACACAGGTAAACTCGCAAGAAGAGCTCAGGGACAGGATCTTAACAGCTGGTCAACACATCAAGGACACCATCACATCACGAGTTAAGAGACCAAATGTCCGTAAAAACCTGCGTGCCTGCATTCGTAACGGAGGTGCCCACTTTGAGCAAGACGTGTAATGTTCTTTAATTGTATTGTGCATTGATTCCATTCACATGAAGATGAATTAAGTATTATTTCTTGTACACAAATGTTAATGTTAGCAACATATGTACCTTGTTGCATAGCAGATGTCACAAGGAAGTAATTTAAGTAATTTGTACGCTTCGTGTCATACCATTTTTGTTATTAATACGTTGCCAAGTAAACTAAGAGCGAATTTTTTTATCCTCACTTGTAAGTTTAGACCCACCCGTTACTTACATGTGATTGTTATTTGGGAAAAACTTAATTTTCAAAGAAACCACTTATTTGTTAGCTATCAGAAAACGCTGAAATAAGTTCCATACAATGAGCAGTTTTTTCTCAATTCATCTTTTTATGTGGAAAATTGTAATGTTTTTAAAAAACAATTGAAATTCGATTATCTCGAAAACTACTAATTTTCGGACGGGGTATCTTATGGTCAAATTTATTGCAAATTGTCTCTACTTTAACCCCTTTCAGGGAATACATCTTATTACCAGTCACCCTGTATATGTTTTCTTGAGCACAAGCATCATTTTCTAAGCGAACCAAGCGGGGGGCCACCTTTGGGACTGATGGGCCACCTTGGGAACAGATTTAACGGTTTTGTAATTTTTTTAAAGTTACAGGCAATGTAACAAAATATCCATTTAGTACACGTTGTAAATTAGTTATAGGAGATATTTATTTTAATTTCAGAAATTTATGTCTTGTTAGAGACTTGCAAATTGCCATAGAAGCTTAACTAGGGCCACCTTTGTTTGACCTACCTTATTGCATTCCATCATACAATCCTGAGTAAAAAATAAGCAATTAGACGTCATTTAATTAATTTCCATGCTTCTTTCACATGTTTCTCCCCCTTTTTCCCTTTTCTGTAATTTTTTATTCAAAAATTTCCCGTTTCTGTGGAAAAATTCCCTGCTGGGAACGTCAATTATTCCAGCAGATGGCTTTTCCGAGAACTCGGAAAATTTTTCGCTATGACTTGTCACACTGAGAAGCCTGGGATTTCTATAGAGGGCGCAAGGTTGCTGTCACCGAGACGGGATTGGTTGAAGCGAGGACTCCCCAATTTATGTGCCAAAACGGCGAAAAGGGGGAGTGATTACGTTGACCTCGAACTTGACACGTGACGCTGCTCCGTGCATGACCACGAACACGTGATGAGTCCAAGGTAAAGGTCACAGAGATCCATGAAGAGCATGGCTGAACAGGAGGAAGGTCATCCTGTGCAACGGCTAGGCTCTGCCGACATGGTACCTACTGGTCATCCAACTAGATTTTGCGATTTGGTTTATTTTTCGTCGCTTTTCTGCCACTTTTGGGTGATCACGAAGATGATGATGAATCCAGATAAGATGATATAGATGGATGAAGGGAAAATGACAAACAAATGTGTACCAGTATCCGGATATGATTGTTCTAACTGTGACAGGATGCCACAGTCAAGAAATCAACAGGTAGGTGAAGAAAGTTGAGAAAAAGTCAAGAAATTATGTTTGTGGTCAAGGATTTTTGCTATAGTGAATTTGATTGACTGAGTTTATGTTTTAAGTTCACTTTATGCACAGTAATGGTAACCGGGACTGGCCTTACAGTTTAAAGTGGGATCCGAACCACCATGTCATGTGCCTCCACCGAGTATCTAACCCGGGACCCCTTGATTACAAGGCGACGACGCTACCACTAACCATCGGGGAAGCTGTATAGTGAATTTACAGTGTTATATACCTGTACTGGGATTTAATAAAACCGAATATTTGGAAATCTAAAATTGTATTCAGTTGTGGTTATGATTTGTTCCTTTTATTTCTTGAGAATTACATTCTTGTATGCCTGAAGTTTTGTAATGCCTAAGAAGCTTGCTTGTTAGTATGATAAAAGTATGCACCAGTGAAACAGAAAGTAAAATTCGTGTGGGTATTAATGTGTCTGACAAATTTACAATTCATGATGGGTTAAAACAAGGAGATGCATTATCTCCATTGCTCTTTAATTTTGCCTTAGAATATGCTGTTAGGAAGGTAAACGAAACTAAAGAAGGACTAAAATTAAATGGTGTGACTCAGTTGTTAGTATATGCAGATCATGTAGACTTACTGGGGGATGATGTGAATACAATTAAGAATAATGCTAACATATTTTTCAAAACTGATAAAGAGATAGGTTTGGAAGTTAACAAAGAGAAAACTAAATATATGCTTACAGGCCGAAACCAAGTGTTAGGTAATAATCAAAATCTAATTATTGATAACAACTCGTTTGAACCAGTTTCCAAATTCAAGTACTTAGGAGTAATACTAACCAATGAAAATGATATTAAAGAAGAAATACAAAGTAGGCTTAATTCAGGAAATGCATGTTACTTTTTTCTTCATAAACTTTTGTCTTCTCGTTTAATATATAAGAAACTAAAAGTTAAAATATACAAAACAGTAATTTTGCCTGTAGTATTATATGGATGCGAAACTTGGTCCCTTACATTGAAAGAGGAACATAAATTGAGAGTATTTGAAAATAAGACCCTTAGGAAAATATTTGGACTTAAAAGGGATGAGGAGACAGGTGAGTGGAGAAGGTTACAAATTTAGAACTACATAATTTGTATTCATGTCCAGATATTATTAGAATGTTTAAATCAAGAAGACTTAGGTGGGCAGGCCATGTGGCACGAATGGGAGAGGAAGGAAGAGTTTACAGGATTCTTGTTGGGAAACCTGATGGTAAGACACCTGTAGTAAGGGCAAGACGAAGATGGAGGGATTACGTTGAGATGGACCTAAAGGAAATCGGTAGGCATGGAAAAGAGTATATAGATCTTGCTCAAGATAGGGACAGATGGAAGGCCTGTGTTGCTGCAGAGCCATGAACCTTTGGGTTTAAGAAGGTTAGAGAGTTAGTTAGTTAGTTCTGAAGTTTTGTAAAACATATCTTAAATAAAGTAATGTGGCAATTCCCCATTCAGGATGAAGTTTGAAGCAATAATTTTTATATGCATTAATAAATAAAGGAAGTCTAAATCTCTTTTTAAAGTACAGCTTCACTTTTCATCTTAAGCGGCCTTGTGGTAGGAGTAGTAGTATTGGACCTACAACCAGCGCCACTTATAAGTGTAGAAAAGGAGAGGCTATTTGATTGAACAATCAGATTTGCTTACACTTAAAACAAAGCCAAGAGAGGCCAATACCCCAATTTTTCAGGTGTGATATGCTCTGATTTTTAAGAAATTCTGAATTTCTAGTGTAGAAAAGGCGAGGGCTCAACAGATAGATTTACCTATACTTAAAACAATGGCAAGAGGGGCTTAAACCCTAATTTTTCAGGTGTGGAGGTTCGGGTTTAAGTCCTCATAAAATGTGAAGCCTCCCTTGATGGCAAAATGTTAATATTGTTGTCTTGTAAACAAAAGGCTCAGGGTTCGAGTCCTGATAAAATATTTAAGATTGAAATACATGTTGCAAAATAATATCTCTACAAGTGAGATTTTGAGAATAATTACTGCTCGTTGATAGCCCCCCGATCTGACAACTGCCCACACATAAGATATTCACTGCTAGCTGATATACAGCTGAGGTTTGTGTGTTGTACAACAGGACAATAGAGCAAATATCTTCTAGAATTGCTCTGTGACCCTCTCATTTCTTACATCATAAACATATGATTTTTCTCCTATGAGAATGACAGTACAAATGGTGTCATCAGGTAATGCCTCATGGAATTCACAGATAATTTTAATGTTTGTCCTGTCATTCACCACAACTTGTTTCCTTTTTGAAGTGTTGATGACAAACATGGGTCTATGTATTTTGAATTCATCTGGTGTGTAATACATGTCAGTATTGCCAGTAGTGACCCTCTTGAAGGATGTAAATGCTTCATATAATTTGAGGAAATCATCCTTGGACATGTCTAAATTATAATTTTCTCTAGGAAAGACCTCATTTCTGCCATTTTTAAGATATATGTTCTTGATGTTGCAGCTATCAAATTTACTTGAATTTTTTTCCTGATTGTTGTGTCTTCCAGTCTGAAACAGTACCACCACAAAATCAGGCATGTCGTATTGAATACTGGAGAATGAATTTGTAGCATCAAATTCATAATAAGAACCAGATGCGGGCTTCTGTACAGATTGATATGTGTAAAATTGCAGAGGAATCTGTGGATTTTTTAGGATATCAGCTTTGTATTTAAGAGCATAACTGGCCTCATATTCAACAACCGGGATTCTTAGCTCCATAGTCTGAATAATGCACTTGCCCTCATCAGGTAAGGTATTAGGCATAGCTTCTCCTGTAGAGTTTAATGTGCTGTACCTCATCAAAGCATTGTTATCATTTGCAGCTCTCCTAAATGTGATTCTTAAACCACCCTTCCACATAATATCTTTGAAATCCGAGAAGAATCCTGGCAACAGGCGCATGGGGAACAATACTGTATGGCTCTTGGATAATATTTTCTCACCAGCTTCAAATCCACCTATTCTGTAGTAAGAAGCCTCGGTTTTGGATAATTTTAGTGTGGCCAAAGCTGTGGAGGTAATGCCGGGATAATCTACTCTGTTTATAACAACACCATGCTTTCTGATCTCAATTTCAGAGAACAGATGCGGCACAAAATTGTCTACAAGTCTTATATTTGTATTTGCCGGATAATCTGTTCCATCGAGCTTTACAACATCGAATTTGATGTATAGATCTGCTCTGTGGGGGTGTATAAAGCCGTCCCCTACATCAAGATCAACCTCTATCTCCGTGTTGGGTTGATTTAAATTTGCAAATGTCCTCCTGTTTGGGGGAAATGATTGTAGCTCATAACTCTCAATATTTTCCATTGTATGTATTTTTATTTAAATATTAATCTCTATGATTGCAGTTGTTGTGGCTCCAGCAAAATCAACTAATTCTTCTTTTTCATTAGTGACCATCAATTCAATGTAATCTATTCTATTATGGCACACAGGAAAATATAATGTTGGGGAAGGATTGTAGATGATGGGCTCCATAAATTCAGAATTAGGTTTGAATGTTGCAATGATGCCTGTTTGTTTGTGAGTGCCTATGCCATTTGATTTGGTGATCATACCCTCAGCCACATTACAGTGAATATTCAGAGTCTCAATGGCTAAGAATTTAGGTATATTCATAGCAGTGTGTTTGATGGCCGCTTCGAGTTTTGTGTTGTTCTCAAAGCCTAGCAGCTCTCCTATAGTACCCAGATCCACTGTTTCTGTAGCAGATACAATCTCTACTCTGTGAGTGACAGAATTTTGACTTAACACTATACCTCTGGGTAATTGAGCATTTAGAGTGGACAGATTATACTGCCCTGGAGTGATGACAATTTTTTGATCCCCTACTGCAATTGTGTTGTTGTGGCGTGTAATATTAGGGATCAAGTACATGCCATAAAATGCCCTGAGAGCTATTGTCTTGGGATACACAATGTCATCATGCAATTTGAGTTTCAATATTGAATTTTGACTGGTGAGATGGAATACCCCCATGATGTTTCAGATACCACAAGGCCTTTTGAAAATTTTCAATTGATGGTTTATTTATTTGAGACATATATCTGAGAACAGATAAACACAAATGTCCGCAATTAATATCTTTGAAATTTTGAACACGGGCATTATTGTAATACAGATTAGCTGATTTTAGATATTTTACTAAATTTTCAGGCGGAACACCTCCAAATGAATCAAACACAAATGCCTCATTTTCTAAATATTTAAGATAACAAATCCAGTGAGTGCCCTGATTTTTGAACTTATCCAAATTAACAATGCCACACTCTTTGTTGAGTGGTTGTTCTGGCAAAGAATCAGACATGTACACACCTCTAAAATGTTTGATGCCCAGTGGCTTGATTAAAGCTTCAATATCTTGGTTTGTAAGCGGCTCTTGTTTTTTTTAAACTTATTCATGGCTCTCTTAACACCTTTGCCTTTTTTCTCCATGGCAAGGTTATGGCGCCTCTGCTCATCTAATTCTGCCCTATTTTTCTTGGCATCTATTACTGTTTTTGCTATGGCAGCTGATCCCCCGGCCAAGCTCCCAACGGCCCCGAGAGCAGCTAAGATGGCAGGGATGGTAAATATGAAACCCCCACATGTGATTTTTTTCTTGATTGCTGTAATTTTTTTAATTGGGGGGTACTAAGCAACAATTTCATACCATGGCCCTTGGCAATACAAGAGCTTTTTTTCTTGCGCTGCTTTTTGGTTAAAAGACTATCAATAGTTTTAAGAGATTTGAGACCTGCATAAGGTATTTGATACATAACACCCTTGGCCTTCATTGTAGGTTTATTATATATATATTCACAGCCCCCACCCCAGTTTTTGTTTGGTGCTCATAGCTATGGTGGTTCCCAATGCTGCTATTTTTTCACTCAAAGATGCATCTTTGCTTACAAATCTGCCAAATGCAGCCTCTTCTAATTTCTTGTCTGCAACATGTCTCTTGTCAAGATCAGAATGTGTGTTGTATGCTATGTCATGGTCTCTACAAGCAGCATCTAGGGGATTAACACCAGGGTCCCCTCTGTTTAATCTATGCTCCAATTTTGTACCGGGGCCACAATACTGATAGCCTGGAATGTGTAGTTCAAATGGCAGCTTGTTTATAATGTCATTAACCAGGCCCCGACCCTCAGAAATATTCCAAAATTTAGGTGGTAGAGTATTAATAATTTTTATGAGATATCCAATCCCCTTAGTGTCATTCACTATAAAATTAGACAATTTAGTGCTTATCATGTCCATAATTCCAACCTTTTCATTGTAAAAATTGTGGTTCCCAGCATTTTCCTCCCCAGCTATCACCAATAACCTATCTACAAGTTTCCTGACATCATCAACCCACACAAATTCTTTAGGCAGGGTGTTGTATTGTTTGATTCCACTGCCAGTCTTGATCTGTGACCATATGGGCTTGATTAAATTATTGTATTTTGCCCCACTGCTCGACTTGACTCTTTTTTGTGTGGGATCATTGTTCTGGTACAGAGCATCTGATTTTATTAATATTTCTTTGTAATAATCATAATCTTGATCTGTATAACTGCCAGGCCGTTTCCTAGTCATCAGTTCCCACAATCCAGGCGTTCCGGGGTACTTAACAAAAGCACCTTTTTCTCCGAGACGAGATTCTGAATAAACAATCAGATCATCTCCCATAAATGTTACTCTGAAATTGCCAATTCTATGTATGATGCTGCCATCAAGCTCTGTGTCAGCATATAAGCCAAACACCTCATCTTTATTGTCTTTAGGTGTGGTTAAATATTTTTGAGCAAGAAGACCCAATTCAATAGGATCCTGAGTAGTTTCAATTCTTCGAGGAGCAACAGGACTAGGTGTATGAATACTGGAAAGTGGTGTGAATGGATAATCTAATATGTTTCTTGCAGCTACAGGTACAAGCTCTGTGATCAAATTTTGATTTTGCTCTGTAACAGTTTTGATATTCTTACCTAAATTATTAATAGCATCAATTATGGGCTGTTCTGCTTGTTTGTGTTTTTCATAAATTCCCCGGTTCTCTGATTTCCATCCCTTAAATCTTTTTACAAGATAATCTCTTAACTTAAGATCATCAATAATTGGCCTTTTCATGTTTATTTATTTATGTCTCAACGTCTAGAAAATCGTTGATTTTATTTCTGTATTTGCCACTATTGGGTGTTCTTGTCATATCAATTGTGACAAACCCATAACTGTCCTGGTTCCAGCACCTGCTGCAAAACTTAGAAAAATCATTGTAGCTCAGGTCCCCACCTACATATTCATCATGTATGTGTTTGAGGTTGGTATGGTCTTGATGAAACACACATATAAAATTGCTGTTGCCTCGGATCAGTTGCTTGTGTATTTTTGAAAAAGTCTGTGCCAGGTAGAAGCAATCAATGTTTTTGTGTCGGCCCTGTGTAAAGAAATTCCTAACCTTGTTTTGATTATCCAATATAATGTCATCAAACACAACAACAGAATTATCGAGACATTCATGAAGTGGCTTAACATCTGGTTCAAAAGTGGCAATATCCAATCCATCATATAGCTTCATCAGCTGCTGATATTTTAATTGTTCCAAGCTCTTAGAGAAGACATACAAGTGCCTGTTTTTCCAGTCTAACCAGTTGGGTGCCAATAAAAAATTATCAACCATTAGTGTAGTTTTACCACAAGCAGATGGCCCAACAATAAGACACCTAATATTATCAGGCAGCAACTTGCCATTTCTCTTATTCTGCTGTTCAGGTTCTGGCAGCCTTTTTATAACATCCCAGGTGCTCATATTATCACTTTGTTTGCATCGATCCAGCTGTTTTCCGGATGACCCAGCCATTTGACAAATAACTTGTTGCCTTTTCTGCGGATGATTTTTTCTATGAGATATGTGTCAGGCTGTTTAGTTTTGCTGAGTTCTTGTTCATAGAATCGGCCTTTGAGAATTTCTCCTCGGTGATCTTTTATTATATATGTGTTAAGGGTCCCAGGTTTAACTTGAACCACTGTAAATAATTCTGTACTCCAGTTTCTTGTAAAGCCTCTTTTGAATAAGTGCTTATATTTGCTGATTCTTACTTGATCACCCACCCTGTATTTGGCTTTTCTTGTTGTTGGCTGGTATCTAGGATAATAAACAGTGCTGATCAATTTTTGCTCATCAGATGGAGTTACTTCAGAGGGTTTCATGTTGATTGTGGAATGGACCGAGTTGTTATATTTATGTAGAAGTTCTGGAAGAATATTAACCCATTTATAATTACTTTGAAGTGTAAATTGTTTATACATAAGATTTTTTAGGGTTTTGTTGAATCTCTCTACAATTGAGGCTTTGAGATCACTGTAACTCGAGTAATGTTTTATTGCCTGGCTTTTAATAAATTGTTGGAACACTGAATTATAAAATTCTTTGCCATTATCTGTTTGCAAATAGCGCGGTGATCTTCCACTCTGATTGATGATTGTCCTGAAGGCTTCTGTAACACATTTTCCAGTTTTGGATTTGAGTGGCTGAGCCCAGGAAAATTTTGAAAATGTGTCTATTACAGTGAGTAGATACTTGTAGCCCTTGTTGATTTTGTCTAAGTTTTTCAACTGCCCACTTGACAACTCAATCAAGTCGCTTTGCCATAAATCATCTATGCCCTTTGTGACTACTGGGAGTCTCTTAAAATTATGTCGGGCTTGTCTGTGTAATTCATCAACAATAATTTGTCTAGACATAATATGAAAACAAGAATATTGCAACTATGGGGTGTTCAGCAGCTGAGACTGCAGGATTTTCTAAATATAATTTGTCCCCTATTTGTATTTTAAATTCCAGAGAGCCATCATCTTCAGTATAGGCTGTTTCTAATGTATTGGGGTCTGTAAAATCCTCTAACTCTACACTGGTGACTTTCACTTTGTTCTCAGCATTTGTTATTGATAAGGTGGGGTAGTGGTGTGCCTGTGGTTGAAGCCAATATTTGATCTTGATTGGTCTCAATGTGCCCCCAACAAAAAACTGGTAATAAAATTGTGCAGGGGACAGCATATATATTTTGCCACCTGGTGTAAATGGTGAATCATATTCTTTGTTGGGGATGCTGTACAATTCAAGAATTACTGTATGTTTTGGATTCTCGATTATGCCTGTTATTTCCTTTTCTGCTGTGAGCAATCTGCTTGTTACAGATTCAAGGTGCTCATTGATGGTCCTAACAACATCATCATGGCCTGGCTTGATTTTTATGTCCACAACAAGTTTCTTGTATTGCTGCACAATCTCTTGTAGCTGGGTTGCAAAAACAGATAGGGCATTTGCTTGATTGGATTCCATGGTTCCTAGCTGTTGCTTGATATTAGCTACAATTTGTTGCAAATTTTCAACAACTGCCAATTTTGAATTTTGAGCAGTAAGATCATGGACTTGTCTTCTGATATCCTCAAAGAGGGCATGCAGTTCATTAATATGTTGATTTGTTGGTAGAGTGGCCACTGTCTGAGTGAGTTGTTTGATCTCTGTCTGGATATTCTTGATATCTTCTGATTTCAATATCCTATTCACTGCCCTCTTTATATTTTTAAGTTCCTGTGATGTAGGAAGATTTGACACTGTATTTTGCAAAGATTCAAGTGCCAATTTCACATTGTTTAATTCAGAGGCATCAGCCACATTTTGCATAGCATTTTGGAGCAGGGCTATATCTGCCTGAGTGGGTGTTGATTGTTGTAAAATTTCAAGTTTTGTTTGGATATCATCAATCAAGTGATGAAAATGAGATAGTTCAGATTCAGTGTTGAGGTTTTCAAGCTTTGTGATTTGTTGCTGGACACTCTTCACAGTGTCCAGCAACAAATCACAAAGCTTGAAAACCTCAACACTGAATCTGAACTATCTCATTTTCATCACTTGATTGATGATATCCAAACAAAACTTGAAATTTTACAACAATCAACACCCACTCAGGCAGATATAGCCCTGCTCCAAAATGCTATGCAAAATGTGGCTGATGCCTCTGAATTAAACAATGTGAAATTGGCACTTGAATCTTTGCAAAATACAGTGTCAAATCTTCCTACATCACAGGAACTTAAAAATATAAAGAGGGCAGTGAATAGGATATTGAAATCAGAAGATATCAAGAATATCCAGACAGAGATCAAACAACTCACTCAGACAGTGGCCACTCTACCAACAAATCAACATATTAATGAACTGCATGCCCTCTTTGAGGATATCAGAAGACAAGTCCATGATCTTACTGCTCAAAATTCAAAATTGGCAGTTGTTGAAAATTTGCAACAAATTGTAGCTAATATCAAGCAACAGCTAGGAACCATGGAATCCAATCAAGCAAATGCCCTATCTGTTTTTGCAACCCAGCTACAAGAGATTGTGCAGCAATACAAGAAACTTGTTGTGGACATAAAAATCAAGCCAGGCCATGATGATGTTGTTAGGACCATCAATGAGCACCTTGAATCTGTAACAAGCAGATTGCTCACAGCAGAAAAGGAAATAACAGGCATAATCGAGAATCCAAAACATACAGTAATTCTTGAATTGTACAGCATCCCCAACAAAGAATATGATTCACCATTTACACCAGGTGGCAAAATATATATGCTGTCCCCTGCACAATTTTATTACCAGTTTTTTGTTGGGGGCACATTGAGACCAATCAAGATCAAATATTGGCTTCAACCACAGGCACACCACTACCCCACCTTATCAATAACAAATGCTGAGAACAAAGTGAAAGTCACCAGTGTAGAGTTAGAGGATTTTACAGACCCCAATACATTAGAAACAGCCTATACTGAAGATGATGGCTCTCTGGAATTTAAAATACAAATAGGGGACAAATTATATTTAGAAAATCCTGCAGTCTCAGCTGCTGAACACCCCATAGTTGCAATATTCTTGTTTTCATATTATGTCTAGACAAATTATTGTTGATGAATTACACAGACAAGCCCGACATAATTTTAAGAGACTCCCAGTAGTCACAAAGGGCATAGATGATTTATGGCAAAGCGACTTGATTGAGTTGTCAAGTGGGCAGTTGAAAAACTTAGACAAAATCAACAAGGGCTACAAGTATCTACTCACTGTAATAGACACATTTTCAAAATTTTCCTGGGCTCAGCCACTCAAATCCAAAACTGGAAAATGTGTTACAGAAGCCTTCAGGACAATCATCAATCAGAGTGGAAGATCACCGCGCTATTTGCAAACAGATAATGGCAAAGAATTTTATAATTCAGTGTTCCAACAATTTATTAAAAGCCAGGCAATAAAACATTACTCGAGTTACAGTGATCTCAAAGCCTCAATTGTAGAGAGATTCAACAAAACCTAAAAAATCTTATGTATAAACAATTTACACTTCAAAGTAATTATAAATGGGTTAATATTCTTCCAGAACTTCTACATAAATATAACAACTCGGTCCATTCCACAATCAACATGAAACCCTCTGAAGTAACTCCATCTGATGAGCAAAAATTGATCAGCACTGTTTATTATCCTAGATACCAGCCAACAACAAGAAAAGCCAAATACAGGGTGGGTGATCAAGTAAGAATCAGCAAATATAAGCACTTATTCAAAGAGGCTTTACAAGAAACTGGAGTACAGAATTATTTACAGTGGTTCAAGTTAAACCTGGGACCCTTAACACATATATAATAAAAGATCACCGAGGAGAAATTCTCAAAGGCCGATTCTATGAACAAGAACTCAGCAAAACTAAACAGCCTGACACATATCTCATAGAAAAAATCATCCGCAGAAAAGGCAACAAGTTATTTGTCAAATGGCTGGGGTCATCCGGAAAACAGCTGATCGATGCAAACAAAGTGATAATATGAGCACCTGGGATGTTATAAAAAGGCTGCCAGAACCTGAACAGCAGAATAAGAGAAATGGCAAGTTGCTGCCTGATAATATTAGGTGTCTTATTGTTGGGCCATCTGCTTGTGGTAAAACTACACTAATGGTTGATAATTTTTTATTGGCACCCAACTGGTTAGACTGGAAAAACAGGCACTTGTATGTCTTCTCTAAGAGCTTGGAACAATTAAAATATCAGCAGCTGATGAAGCTATATGATGGATTGGATATAGCCACTTTTGAACCAGATGTTAAGCCACTTCATGAATGTCTCGATAATTCTGTTGTTGTGTTTGATGACATTATACTGGATAATCAAAACAAGGTTAGAAATTTCTTTACACAGGGCCGTCGCACAAAAACATTGATTGTTTCTACCTGGCACAGACTTTTTCAAAATACCGAAGCAACTGATCCGAGACAACAGCAATTTTATATGTGTGTTTCATCAAGATCATACCAACCTCAAACACATACATGATGAATATGTAGGTGGGGACTTGAGCTACAATGATTTTCTAATTTTGCAGCAGGTGCTGGAACCAGGACAGTTATGGGTTTGTCACAATTGATATGACAAGAACACCCAATACTGGCAAATACAGAAATAAAATTAACGATTTTCTAGACGTTGAGACATAAATAAATAACATGAAAAGGCCAATTATTGATGATCTTAAACTAAAAGATTATCTTGTAAAAAGATTTAAAGGATGGAAATCAGAGAACCGAGGAATTTATGAAAAACACAAACAAACAGAACAGCCATAATTGATGCTATTGGTGAATTAGGTAAAAATATCAAAACTGTTACAGAGCAAAATCAAATTTGATCACAGAGCTTGTACCTGTAGCTGCAAGAAACATATTAGATTATCCATTCACACACTTTCCAGTATTCATACACCTAGTCCTGTTGCTCCTCGAAGAATTGAAGCTACTCAGGATCCTATTGAATTGGGTCTTCTTGCTCAAAAATATTTAACCACACCTAAAGACAATAAAGATGAGGTGTTTGGCTTATATGCTGACACAGAGCTTGATGGCAGCATCATACATAGAATTGGCAATTTCAGAGTAACATTTATGGAGATGATCTGATTGTTTATTCAGAATCTCGTCTCGGAGAAAAAGGTGCTTTTGTTAAGTACCCCGGAACGCCTGGATTGTGGGAACTGATGACTAGGAAACGGCCTGGCAGCTATACAGATCAAGATTATGATTATTACAAAGAAATATTAATAAAATCAGATGCTCTGTACCAGAACAATGATCCCACACAAAAAAGAGTCAAGTCGAGCAGTGGGGCAAAATACAATAATTTAATCAAGCCCATATGGTCACAGATCAAGACTGGCAGTGGAATCAAACAATACAACACCCTGCCTAAAGAATTTGTGTGGGTTGATGATGTCAGGAAACTTGTAGATAGGTTATTGGTGATAGCTGGGGAGGAAAATGCTGGGAACCACAATTTTTACAATGAAAAGGTTGGAATTATGGACATGATAAGCACTAAATTGTCTAATTTTATAGTGAATGACACTAAGGGGATTGGATATCTCATAAAAATTATTAATACTCTACACCTAAATTTTGGAATATTTCTGAGGGTCGGGGCCTGGTTAATGACATTATAAACAAGCTGCCATTTGAACTACACATTCCAGGCTATCAGTATTGTGGCCCCGGTACAAAATTGGAGCATAGATTAAACAGAGGGGACCCTGGTGTTAATCCCCTCGATGCTGCTTGTAGAGACCATGACATAGCATACAACACACATTCTGATCTTGACAAGAGACATGTTGCAGACAAGAAATTAGAAGAGGCTGCATTTGGCAGATTTGTAAGCAAAGATGCATCTGTGAGTGAAAAATAGCAGCATTGGGAACCACCATAGCTATGAGCACCAAACAAAAACTGGGGTGGGGGCTGTGAATATATATATAATAAACCTACAATGAAGGCCAAGGGTGTTATGTATCAAATACCTTATGCAGGTCTCAAATCTCTTAAAACTATTGATAGTCTTTTAACCAAAAAGCAGCGCAAGAAAAAAGCTCTTGTATTGCCAAGGGCCATGGTATGAAATTGTTGCTTAGTCCCCCCAATCTACAAAAATTACAGCAATCAAGAAAAAATCACATGTGGGGGGTTTCATATTTACCATCCCTGCCATCTTAGCTGCTCTCGGGGCCGTTGGAGCTTGGCCGGGGGATCAGCTGCCATAGCAAAAACAGTAATAGATGCCAAGAAAAATAGGGCAGAATTAGATGAGCAGAGGCGCCATAACCTTGCCATGGAGAAAAAAGCAAAGGTGTTAAGAGAGCCATGAATAAGTTTAAAAAAACAAGAGCCGCTTACAAACCAAGATATTGAAGCTTTAATCAAGCCACTGGGCATCAAACATTTTAGAGGTGTGTACATGTCTGATTCTTTGCCAGAACAACCACTCAACAAAGAGTGTTGGCATTGTTAATTTGGATAAGTTCAAAAATCAGGCACTCACTGGATTTGTTATCTTAAATATTTAGAAAATGAGGCATTTGTGTTTGATTCATTTGAGGTGTTCCGCCTGAAAATTTAGTAAAATATCTAAAATCAGCTAATCTGTATTACAATAATGCCCGTGTTCAAAATTTCAAAGATATTAATTGCGGACATTTGTGTTTATCTGTTCTCAGATATATGTCTCAAATAAATAAACCATCAATTGAAAATTTTCAAAGGCCTTGTGGTATCTGAAACATCATGGGGGTATTCCATCTCACCAGTCAAAATTCAATATTGAAACTCAAATTGCATGATGACATTGTGTATCCCAAGACAATAGCTCTCAGGGCATTTTATGGCATGTACTTGATCCCTAATATTACACGCCACAACAACACAATTGCAGTAGGGGATCAAAAAATTGTCATCACTCCAGGGCAGTATAATCTGTCCACTCTAAATGCTCAATTACCCAGAGGTATAGTGTTAAGTCAAATTCTGTCACTCACAGAGTAGAGATTGTATCTGCTACAGAAACAGTGGATCTGGGTACTATAGGAGAGCTGCTAGCTTTGAGAACAACACAAAACTCGAAGCGGCCATCAAACACACTGCTATGAATATACCCAAATTCTTGGCCATTGAGACTCTGAATATTCACTGTAATGTGGCTGAGGGTATGATCACCAAATCAAATGGCATAGGCACTCACAAACAAACAGGCATCATTGCAACATTCAAACCTAATCTGAATTTATGGAGCCTATTATCTACAATCCATCCCCAACATTATATTTTCCTGTGTGTCATAATAGAATAGATTACATTGAATTGATGGTCACTAATGAAAAAGAAGAATTAGTTGATTTTGCTGGAGCACAACAACTGCAATCATAGAGATTAATATTTAAATAAAAATACATACAATGGAAAATATTGAGAGTTATGAGCTACAATCATTTCCCCCAAACAGGAGGACATTTGCAAATTTAAATCAACCCAACACGGAGATAGAGGTTGATCTTGATGTAGGGGACGGCTTTATACACCCCCACAGAGCAGATCTATACATCAAATTCGATGTTGTAAAGCTCGA